>NC_135975.1:20414346-20748844 GCF_053455715.1 Rhinoraja longicauda | reverse complement strand
TTGTTGTTTTTGTCTGAATTGTAGTTTAATATGATGTAGTGTTGTATGTTATGTTTTTGGGGGGGGGGGGTGGGAGGGAACGGGAACTGTAACATTCTCTCTCCAGAACGGAGACGTGACCTTTGTTCTGTGTCGTGTCTCCGTTCCCGTTGCGGCCTACCACCGGCCATTCACCTGGGAACACCTGGGGCTCTGGTTCGCAGAGCCCGCGGCGCGGACTCACCACCTGCGGCGCTGGCTGCCTGCGGATGCTGCGGGCGCGGCTGCGACTCGTCTCCGGAGGCTCCGGCGCGGGCCGCGTGGACGTCGGAAGCCCGCAGACCCCTGGGTGGGGGCCGACATCGGGAGCTCTGGCAGCGGCAGCGTCAGCGTGTTCGCCCGCCCCGAATCGCGGGGCTTGGGTCGGCCCGCCGCGGACCTTTCATCATCCGGCGCGGCCTGAAATAGGCCGTCGACCTTTCACCGCCCAGCGGGGGCTTCAATATCGGGAGCCCCGACCGCCCCGACGTGGCAAATCCAACAGCCTGACCGCGGGACAAGACGGCAGGGAAGAGAAAAAGACATTTTGGCCTTCCATCACAGTGAGGAGGGACTGGAGGAGACTCACTGTGATGGATGTTTCTTTTTGTTTGGTGTTAGTTGTGATTGTATGTGTTATTGCATTTTTATTGATTAATCTTATTGGTCTTATTGTTCAACTGCGGGTAATGTTTCATTTTACTACACATTTATGTGTATGTAACAAATAAACGACTATTGACTATTGACTATTGACAGACAGCCGCGAGGTCAGGGTGGAACTCAGGTCTTAGTCACAGACATGTTTCTTCCTTATTTTGGCCTTGTACTTAAGTTTTGAAAAAATTTGAATCCCATTAATATAATTTTGATAAGTTATTATAACTGTTCACCCCAGCTTTCCAAAATATCAAACTTGTTTAAAGTAGTCTGATTCTTCAGAGGCATTTACTTTAAACCCAAATTAATCCTGGCCACCTTGTATCTGCATTATTCAAAGTCCAACTATTGTGTTCAAACCAGCAATTGCTGCTCTTGATAAGTATATTGGAATGGCCTTAAATATCAATGATCATCTCTGGTCCTCGAATAGTTAAGTAATAGAAAATCAGATTGCACAAGAAATCTCTGCTGAATTTCCTTCACAGTGCTGTGGATTTCTGCTTTTCACTTTCAGCTTCCTGAATTTGCTAACACTAATTATTATTTCAATATTAATAGTGTTACCACCAGCTGGTCTCACCATTACTTTTCCTGGCTTACACAGAGGTGAAATAAACCAACTGTTCAGTGGGCTAATTTCTTACTATCGGAATGATTTAACTTTACAAAAAGCGCTTTATTTATGCAATGGTGCATGATTTAGCATATTTATTTGTCACGTTATACTGCAATTAGATTAGGAATGTCATTCGGAGCTCACAGAAAATATAGTACATAAATAGGTATTAAAATAAACTCAAAGTGACTTACAGTGTTGTATGCATTTGTTATTCCTGGTAACTTTTAATGTTCAAATTTAAGATTTAACCTTGCACTGTCTTCTCACAGAAATGCAAAGTTGATTGCTTCATTCTCTTTCGGCAATACATTTTTGGATTAAAGGAAATCATTTATTTTTGGAATACAACTGTTTTGTAGAATAATAGTCTATTTGCCATTACTCCAAACATTTGTCTAGTGATCAATAAATTCTGAGACTTTATCTCACTTTGTTTGATCCATGAAGGAATAAGAAGGCTTATCATGCTTTAACACTGTAGAAGGTAAACCTATTTCTCAGCAGAGATGTCAAAGCAGTCAACTCTATTTATATCAAGTGTCAACACCTGAACAATAATAATTGATATATTGCCCCCCCCCCCACCCCCCCAACCAATTGGATAGCAAAGTATACACAAATCACTCCAAATTTCATACATAAAAGGGAATGCTTCAAACTTACCATTGAATCCATGCCTGACACAAAGTATCCAGTCTTAGAGTAAAAACACAAAAATGATTCAAGGGTAGCATTATTTAACATTTGATAAATGTTGGTGTCACAGAGAATTGCTCAACATTTGGCCTTCATCTGCTCCAAGGTATACTCATTTGACATACTTAGTAACAGTTGTAATAACCATTTTGCTGCTTCTATATCCTAGATTTCCATAACTTCAACACCCAGATACACTGACAGCTCTCAAGAGTTATTTGCTTTAATTATAGATAACAATTCCACTGATTAAGTCAAAATGAACATGAATGGATTTTGTGGCTTTCAGTTTATTAGATTAAAGATTGTTTTTTTGCACATCAGAGTAGAGAGAAGTAAATTAGATGGTGGTTAATGAAACTGATTTGTCAAGAGAATTTGACAACTGTAATTGCAATGTAATATAACTCTGAAGTCTAGCCTCTTGCAAAAGAAAATGGCACAGATATGCTCCACAGAGCATACGCTTTGCATCTTCAGTGCAAGGTGAAAACTATCAAAAAATACAATGAAAACCAGTTGCAAAGATGCATTCTTTGAGATCTGAGAGGCTAAGGCACGTAAGGCTTCAATATGACCAGGGTTAGGCATCTAGATTACAGGGGGGGAAATGCAATGTTTGGAAGTAGTTACAATGACAAAGATAAAGATTGAAATCCTAAAACATGGAAATTTGTGTTGAAGACCTGTGAGCTTTGTGACCTGCCTCCAGCCAACAGTTGCAAGATTGAGGTAGAAAGTTTGAACCTTGGACTGGTTCTCCAGCACGTGTTGGCTTTCCTACAGTCCAGTAAAGGGTGACCTTCTACCCATCCATATCAAGGCAGTCAACATAAGAGGCAGAGTCAACTGGAGTTGGAGCATGTAACTGAAAGATGATTGATTGGTAACATGTAACCATTTAGCTAAATAATCAGAAGAGATTTGTGAGAACTTCCTTTTTCTCTCTGCGTCATTAAACGTCCTTTATGGTGGCTTCCTGGTAGTGCACTCTGGGAAAGCTCGATCTTTATTTATTCATTATATTCTCCCTCTAATGTGTGCATAAGCTGGGAAGATTAGAGTTTAGTGAATAATCAGTCAAAGTCCATAACATAATTACTATTATTAAGTAAAGTCTGTCACAGGTGAACACGATTTCTAATAGGTTAGTTTGGTTTCTATAGGAACCAAATGTACTTATTTTCTGTGCATGTGGAAGTGAAGAAAGCCTATAATGTAGTAGAGTTGAGAAACCATCTGCCATTTGGTTATTAATGATTGCTGATTGTACTCCTTAATTAATTCTGCTGATCTTTATTGTACTTTTAGCTTAACGCTTTTGTCATGTCTGTTTTTTTCAGACTGAAGATTATTTTATCATTGAATGCTGGATTACCTACTCTAGCTGTAGTTCAACGTTCAATTCAAACTTACTTTACGGATCATTGTCCCTGCGGTTACCATTTTAAGGGCGGTCATTTAAAACCAAGGTGTGTATGAACTTGTTCTCGCAGAGTTGGGGGATGAGGGGGGGTGGGGGGGGGGGGGGGGTGGGGGGGGGGGGTGGGGAGTTGGTGGTGAATCCCTGGAATTCTCTACCTAAGTTCGAACAATGGAGTTGTGTAAAGAGGAGCTTTTTGCCTTTTTGAAAGAACAGGGCATTGAGAGCTATGGTGAAGAGGAGATGAGGCCAAGGGCAGATCAGCCATGATCAAATTAAATCGTGGAGCAGGCTTGAAGGGCCAAGTGGCCTCCACCTGCTCCAGTTTTCTTATGTTCTTATTCCAAATCTTCCTCTATATGCAGCCCCAGATATTTAAAGGCAACAATTTCCATGGGTCCAAACATATATCTGTGGTCTACAATTTTGCTTGTGTAAAGTGTATTTTTAATACTCTGATTGTTGCACAGAATAATTTGGGAAGCATGAACCCAAATGGGCCCAGAGTAATTACTTGCATGACCATATGTACAATGCACATACACAAAGACAGGCAATGCACAGAATTAGTGCATGAACATTGACTTTAATTTATGAAAAAACTTGAGAACTGTGGTCCTCCCCCACAGAGCCTTGGCGTTAGCTGCACCAAGCTTCAGTGCGTTCCTAAAGACCTGGTGAAGCATGTTATTGGGCTTGTGCTCACTAAGGCCACTGCTGGGCATAATATTGCTCGTGACCTTTTTGCTATTGGAGAAGGGACAGATAGGAACCATGCTGATGCTACTTCCAAGTGTCCACCTCTGCCACAACAATACCCACTCCACTGAAGAAGGGTCTCGACCCGAAACGTCTCCCATTCCTTCTCTCCAGGGATGCTGCCTGACTCGCTAAGTTACTCCAGCATTTTGTGTCTATCTTCGGTTTAAACCAGCATCTGCAGTTCCTTTCTACATGCATGAGATTCAGGCATTTTGTATCACCCCCACAACCACTGCTTTTGAAGGCTCCAACAGCTGCAGGAAATTGCACAGTGAGGTTTATGTATTTCACAAAACTCCTGAAATTAAACGTGGTTGCTCTGTGCGCCTTATAAGTATGGAAATAACGCCATCTACATGCATGACTTTTGTACCCTCTGTGCATAAGAAAATCATTTGTCTAGCATGACACCAATCTCCTGAACTGTGCCAATCTATTGTGCATTTCCATGCACAATGCAATTTATTTTAATGCATCTCTCTCTCTCTCTCTGTGGTCATAGGAATCTCTAAACTCATTTTAAATATATGCTACCTTGGCAATACAGCTCCTAGTGGTCATGTTACTGCCTTGCTTTTCCATCCTTCTCAGTCTGTTCCTTCTGTTTGAAATAGTGGGAATAAAAAGTCTATTTCAAGATTTAACTATTTCAACATGGTAGATCAACAGCTATGGGAAAGAGGCTTTCCTTATGACGCCAATGATGCCAACAATGGCTTCATTGTTAAATAATTGGGCATGCCTGGAATATTACAGTTCTATTGAATTAAGTTATCAGTGTCACAGAGTCGCACACCAACGAAACAGGCCCTTCAATCCACCTCGTCCTTGCCAACCACGATGCCCCATCTAAGCTAGTCCCATTTGCCCACATTAGGCCTATATATATATATATCCCCCTAAATCTTTCCTATCCATGTACTTGTCCAAATGTCTCTTAAATATTGTGGTTGTACTTGCCTCAACTACTTCCTCTGGCAGCTTGTTCCATATATCCACCATAACCCGAGTGGAAAATTGCCCCTCACATTCCTATTAAATCTTTCCCCTCTCACCTTGAACCTATCCCATTTAGTTCTCGATTCCCCTACACTTGGAAAAAGACTCTGCATTCACCCTGGCTACTCCCCTCATGATCTTATGCACCTCGATAAAATCACCCCTCAGCCTCCTGCGCTCCATGGAATAATGGCCCTCGCCTACTCACCTCTCCCTGTAGTTCATGGACTGGAGCCTTGGCAATGTCCTTATAAATCCTCTCTGCACACTTTCCAGCTTAGTGGCATATTATTGGGTATTTAACTTCTCCTTCCTCTGTTGTTATAGGGATGGAGTGACATGGTGTTAAGGGAAATATTGGCGAGGTTCTAACCACATGGTGAGAGTTTAATTGATAATTTTCATGGGCAAATTGATTAGTATAATTAAACAAGCGATTGAAATGATCCATCATCTCTCCCCTCGGGATTTCGGGTCGATCGGTTTTATTTCCACTCATCCAAACTCTCCACTGTTGGAAAATGAGATGGTTTGAGGCTTGATCTGCAAGAATGATGATACCAAGCTCAGTGATGTGTAACTTCTGTTAGGAGTATGATGCCGAGCACTAACTTAAGATGTCATTGCAACTGTAACAGAAATAATAGTTGACTCTAATCGTTTGCTTAACTGCATGCAACATGAAACCAGCTGAAACTGGACTAATGAAGTGCATTGTTCAGTTTGCTCTGGGCATGCTTTGAATGAAGTGCACCCGGTTGCATTAAGCAAAGATGATCTGTCTTATGACAGCTCAGCAAACCACTTTGTCTTTGGAGTGTGGGAGGAAAACGCCGATCTCGGAGAAAACCCACGCAGGAGACAGGGAGAACATACCAACTCCGTCCAGACAAGCACCTGTAGTCAGGATTGAATGTAGGCTGTAAAGCAGTAGCTCTACCGCTGAGCCACTGTGTCGCCCTCCAGCGTTACTCCAGCTTTTTGTGACAGGGCGGCACGGTGGCGCAGCGGTAGAGTTGCTGCCTTACAGCAAATGCAGCGCCGGAGACTCAGGTTCGATCCTGACTACGGGCGCCGTCTGTACGGAGTTTGTACGTTCTCCCCGTGACCTGCGTGGGTTTTCTCCGAGATCTTCGGTTTCCTCCCACACTCCAAAGACGTGCAGGTATGTAGGTTAATTGACTGAGTAAATGTAAAAATTGTCCCTAGTGTCCCTAGGATAGTGTTAATGTGCGGGGATCGCTGGGCGGCGCGGACTCGGTGGGCCGAAGCGCCTGTTTCCACGCTGTATCTCTGTATCTGTATCTGTATCTGTATCTTCACTTTGTTTGAACTAGTTGCATACAGCAATCTTTTCAACATCTTGATTAAAAAAGCCAGACAATGAACCTCAACAAATGTGGAAAAGATACTGAATGAATGTGCGCCAATCATAACACAGCATCTGCCTATTGGACCACTGAGTTACTTGGTCCTCCTTAGGAGATGTAGACAAATAATCCTCGAGGTGAAAGCGAGAAACCAGTATAGGAGGAGAAAAAAGCCATCCACACAGCCTTGTTCAAAATTGGATAGTCATAGTGACTACATTCAGCAGGATGCACAGGGAACACTCCACACCTCCAATTGAATCCCTGTAGGATGAACTGAAGAAACATCTGCACCTTCAAACACACTGTCATATTTCAGAATGTGTGATTTTTGTCCATTTTCCCCACTGGGAGCATTTAAAAAAGGGATCCCATTTAATACTGGGATTGTTAAAGCAATGTGCACCTACTTACATAAGTCTGGAGACTTTTCAGAGAATTTATTATCACCATGTTGTTCAGCGCCAAAACAGGAGACAAATAAAGCATGAGGTTAAATTGAATGAGTTTTATCAAGGAAGTCATCTCAGGGCAATATAAGGGTCATATAAGTAGGGGTTGAATATTAATTATACAGTCAGTCCACAGGGTACAAAAGCCCCGACTTACAAATTTTTGACTTAAGAAGATTTTCCAATGAATTTTTTGAATAAGATGAGAAATTTATTTTCTAAGTGAGTTAAGCTTTCCTAACTTTATAGAAGAGGTTCACATGATAGTGTGTATAGTGAGTCGAACTGTATGCTGTTGAGGCAGTGGCACGATTCTCGGCAGGAATCAGTGGTCTGAGCCGCTGAGCTGATTGCGCGGAGGTCATGGTGACTACATTCAGCAGGAGGAACTGGTAACATTGACAGAAACACTCCACACACATGATTGAATTCCCGTTGGAAAAACTGAAGGATAAGCTATCTCTGGAGGATAGCTGCAAAGGTGTGTATGGGGTGGATTTGCTGACTGCTGCAGGATTGCAGGTGGTCTTTCTCGGGCACTTTCCTGAACATTTGAGAGACTAACAATAAGATCCCTTGCACAATATTCCCACGTCTCTCATGTCCCATGTCTCTTCCTTCAGTCTTGCTGACACTGAAATGAGATGTAATATGTTTGGGAGGCATGTGTAGGAAGGAACTGCTGATGATAGTTTAAACGTTGGGTCAAGACCCTTCTTCAGCCTAGTCTGAAGAATAGTCTCGACCCAAAACGTCACCCAATCCTTCGCTCCAGAGATGCTGCCTGTCCCACTGAGTTATTCCAGCTTTTTGTGCCTATGTTAAGTTTGGGAAGTAACTCATTATGTGGCTTCATTTTGCATTAGGTGCACATACAGGACACCAGTCTTGCACATTTCCCCACTTCAATTAATTGTCCCATTTCACTTAAACTAAGTAGGTCTCCAATGTTCTGACTTCTGCTTCTCATGACTGCTTCCCTTCACAGTTTATAGCCCATGCGGGACTTCCTGGTTTTCTCTGCCTCTGCCTCTATGTTTTAATATAGTGCAATGTGCTTACTGCCCAAAGGAACAGAGACATGCAATCATTAAATTACTGAGGCATTTACTGATGGCCAGAGAAAGCTAACATTTTTATTATTATTTATAATGTAGGCAGAAATCGCAAAGTTTAGTTTCTATGCCATTTTAAAACTTCCTGGCAAGCCTTAGGATTTAGGTCTGGATCTTATGGAGGTATACAAAATCATGAGAGGAATAGATTGAGAGATGCACAGTTTTTTACCCAGAGTAGGGGAATCAAGGTGAAGGGGAAATGATTAAATAGGAATCCGAGGGGTAGCTGTTTCACACAGAGGGTGGTGGGTGTATGGAACAAGCTGCCAGAGGAGGTAGTTGAGGCTGGGACTATACCATCGTTTAAGAAACAGTTGGACAGGTACATGGATAGGACAGGTTTGGAGGGTTATGGACCAAGCGCAGGCAAGTGGGACTAGGGTAGCTGGGACATTATTGGCTGGTGTGGGCGGGTTGGGCCGAATGGCCTGTTTCCACACTGTATCACTCTATGACTCGATTGCTCTAGGTCACATTTGGACAATTTGAGGAAATGTCCATAACTGTTGGTTTGTATGAAGTGTGACATTTTGTGTGCTATATGAATGAGTTTTATCAAAAGTCCATTTGGCCCATCAGAGATGGGCTGGGTGGACTTTGCCTCTCTGCTAATGCAGTCATCCCTGAACCTTATTCAGGTGAGGGACAAATGAGCAAGGCTCACAAAGTATGCAATTCCATAGAATAACCAATAAAAATCGATATTCTATCCTTGCTAAAATCAGCGAGTCCCCTTTTCTGAGTCTACATTTAAATCATCCATGCACGTGATACGCAAAGACACAGGTGAAGCCGGGCATGTACAATGATATCAAACGGTGTGCATCACATATATTCATATCATACAGAAAATGCTTGCGCATGTTTGCAGCCTGAGAATAGCACAGGTAACTGGGAGTTGAGCCCTGATTCGGCAAAGGGTGTAAAGGCCAGTCTCAACCCAGCCTAGGCTATGGATCCCGAGGCAGCTGCCCTGGTGTTATGAAGGATGGTTCTGGCCTCATTGCACAGCAATGTTCTATTCTGTTGGACTTTGCCAACACTACCTGTCCTTCATAGAAAAGTTCCTACTGAAAAACCTCTTCAGTCGCAAGTCGCAAGTGCAGAATGCTCTGCAGAACCTGCAGAAGATAGTGATAGTTCCCGAATAGAATACTTCCCAGAGCCGACTATCAAAGTTATTTGGCAGAATGCATTTAGAAAATCGTTAATATGAATTAGGAGCAGGAGATCATGCTGAGGAAGAGGATTTCTTGGAATGTTTGAGAGATGGTTTTCTAAACCAACATGTCGAGGAACCAACGAGAGAACAGGCCATTCTAGACTGGGTATTGAGTAATGAGGAAGGGTTAGTTAGCAGTCTTGTTGTGCGAGGCCCCTTGGGCAAGAGTGATCATAATATGGTAGAGTTCTTCAGTAGGATGGAGAGTGACAAAGTCAATACAGAAACAAGTGTTCTGAACTTAAAGAAAGGTAACTTTGAGGGTATGAGGCGTGAATTGTCCAAGATAGACTGGCGATTGATGCTGAAAGGGTTGACAGTGGACATGCAATGGAAGGCATTTAAAGGTCGCATGGATGAACTACAACAAGTGTTCATCCCAGTTTGGCAAAAGAACAAACCAGGAAAGGCAGTGCATCCGTGGCTAACAAGGGAAATCAAGGATAGTATTAAAACAAAAGATGAAGCATACAGATTAGCCAGAAAAAGGAGCATACCAGAGGACTGGGAGAAATTCAGAGTCCAGCAGAGGAGGACAAAGGGCTTAATTAGGAAAGGGAAAATAGATTATGAGGGAAAACTGGCAAGGAACATAAAAACTGACTGCAAAAGCTTTTATAGATATGTCAAGAGAAAAAGATTAGTTAAGACAAATGTAGATCCCTTGCAGTCGGAAACAGGTGAATTGATCATAGGGAACAAGGAGATGGCAGACCAATTGAACAAATACTTTGGTTCTGTCTTCACTAAGGAAGACATAAACCGTCTGCCGGAAATAGCGGGGGACCGGGGGTCTAATGAGATGGAGGAACTGAGGGAAATCCAGGTTAGTCGGGAAGTGGTGTTAGGTAAATTAAATGGATTAAAGGCAGATAAATCCCCAGGGCCAGATAGGCTGCATCCCAGAGTGCTTAAGGAAGTAGCCTCAGAAATAGTGGATGCATTAGTGATAATTTTTCAAAACTCTTTAGATTCTGGAGTAGTTCCTGAGGACTGGAGGGTAGCTAATGTAACCCCACTTTTTAAAAAGGGAGGGAGAGAGAAAACGGGGAATTATAGACCAGTTAGCCTAACATCGATAGTGGGGAAAATGCTAGAGTCAGTTATTAAAGATGTGATAGCATCACATTTGGAAAGTGGTGAAATCATCGGACAAAGTCAGCATGGATTTACCAAAGGCAAATCATGTCTGACGAATCTTATAGAATTTTTCGAGGATGTAACTAGTAGAGTGGATAAGGGAGAACCAGTCGATGTGTTATATCTGGATTTTCAGAAGGCCTTCGACAAGGTCCCACATGGGAGATTGGTGTACAAACTTAAAGCACACGGTATTGAGGGTTCAGTGTTGAGGTGGATAGAAAATTGGTTGGCGGACAGGAAGCAAAGAGTAGGAATAAACGGGTCCTTTTCGGAATGGCAGGCAGTGACTAGTGAGGTACCGCAAGGCTCAGTGCTGGGACCCCAGTTATTTACAGTGTATATTAATGATTTGGACGAGGGAATTGAATGCAACATCTCTAAGTTTGCAGATGACACGAAGCTGGGTGGCAGTGTTAGCTGCGAGGAGGATGCTAGGAGGCTGCAGAGTGACTTGGATAGATTAGGCGAGTGGGCAAATGCATGGCAGATGCAATATAATGTGGATAAATGTGAGGTTATCCACTTTGGCGGCAAGAACAGGAAAGCAGAGTATTACCTGAATGGTGACCGATTGGGAGAAGGGGAGATGCAACGTGACCTGGGTGTCATGGTGCACCAGTCATTGAAAGCAAGCATGCAGGTGCAGCAGGCAGTGAAGAAAGCGAATGGTATGTTGGCATTCATAGCAAGAGGTTTTGAGTTTAGGAGCAGGGAGGTTCTGCTGCAGTTGTACAGGGCCTTGGTGAGACCGCACCTGGAGTATTGTGTGACTCCTAACCTGAGGAAAGACGTTCTTGCCTTAGAGGGAGTACAGAGAAGGTTCACCAGATTGATCCCTGGGATGGCGGGACTTTCATATGAGGAAAGACTGGATAGACTGGGCTTGTACTCGCTGGAATTTAGAAGACTGAGGGGGGATCTTATAGAAACATATAAAATTCTTAAGGGGTTGGAGAGGCTAGATGCGGAAAGATTGTTCCCGATGTTGGGGGAGTCCATAACCAGGGGTCACAGCTTAAGGATAAGGGGGAAGTCTTTTAGGACCGAGATGAGAAAACATTTCTTCACACGGAGAGTGGTGAGTCTGTGGAATTCTCTGCCACAGAAGGTAGTTGAAGCCAGTTCATTGGCTATATTTAAGAGGGAGTTAGATGTGGCCCTTTTTGCTAAAGGGATCAGGGGGTATGGAGAGAAGGCAGGTACAGGCTACTGAGCTGGATGATCAGCCATGATCATATTGAATGGCGGTGCAGGCTCGAAGGGCCGAATGGCCTACTCCTGCACCTATTTTCTATGTTCTATGTTTCTATGTTTCTATTATGATCTTCAGGACAATAGCAAGAGTGAATGTCCTGAGAAGTAAATCCTCAGCAGTTTTTTATTCATGCTAAATTTTACTCCCAGATCTCACTTCCTGAAAAAAACCCATCAAGCATCTTGGTTGGTTCCTTTTTTAAATCATTCCTAGTTGACCATTTACTTGAAGTGATTCTCAAGTTGCTCCTGATAAATATCATTACTTTGCCAAAAGTAACATGAGGCTGTTGCGTTAAAGTGACCTATTTTTAACCTCTTTGAATGCATGCACAGGGATGGTAAATCTGGAAAGTTTATAATTGTAATAAAGCTCCAGGAGAGCTCCTTATGGAAAAAAGCATTGAAAATGATGGAAATCTAAGATTACAGCGTGAACTGGTGGAAATACTAATTTGATCAGGCAGCATCTATTATGGGAGAAACTGAGTTGTCATTCAGGTTGGATCTACCTCCAAAAGATGTGCATAGAAACATAGAAAATAGTTGCAGAAGGAGGTCATTTGGCCCTTCAAGCCAGCACTGCCATTCATTGTGATCATGGCAGATCATCCACAATCAGTAACCTGTGCCTGCCTTCTCCCCATATCCCTTGATTCCACTAGCCCCTAGAGCTCTATCTAACTCTCTTTTAAATTCATCCAGTGAATTGGCCTCCACTGCCTTCTGTGGCAGAGAATTCCACAAATTCACAACTCTCTGGGTGAAAAAGTTTCTTCTCACTTCAGTTTTAAATGGCCTCCCCTTTATTCTTAGACTGTGCCCCCTGATTCTGGATTCTGGAACATTATTCCTGCATCTAGCCTGTCCAGTCCTTTTATAATTTTATGCATCTCTATAAGATCCCCTCTCATCCTTCTAAACTCCAGTGAATACAAGCCCAGTCTTTTCAATCTTTCCCTCCATCCCAGGGATTAACCTCGTGAACCTACACTGCACTACCTCAATAGCAAGGATGTCCTTCCTCAAATTAGGAGACTAAAACTGCACACAATACTCCTGATGTGGTCTCACCAGGGCCCTGTACAACTGCAGAAGGACCTCTTTGCTCCTATACTCAAATCCTCTCGTTATGAAGGCCAACATTCCATTAGCTTTCCTCACTACCTGCTGTACCTGCACGCATTGGATCACATCAGTAATTTTTAAGAATAAAGGAGAGGGATATTCTGTCATGCATAACATGCAAAGAATTCTGCCATAATTGGCAAATTTCCCTGGTCTTAAGCAAACTTAAGCACAGTGAATGAATGATCTTCTGCCATGAGAAGGTTCTCAGGTTGTGGGGGTCAATAGGAACTGGAGGGAGTGGATCAAAGTTAGATGACATTTCACTGCAAGTGGTGGCAAAGGTAGCGGACTGGGTCCCCAACTTCTTCAAAGCACAATTGGACATGATAGTAGGAGGTGGATGGCAAAACAAAGATTGGAATGGTCAGGTGTCCCATCGCCAGAAGGTGAAAGCCCCTCCTGAACAAAATGTGATGCTCTGATCCCTGGAAGAGAATCTTTCACCGTCTTCCATGATACACTGCCCCTTTAAGTAATGCTGTGACTGGCTCCCTTAACTCCCCGTTGAATCCTACTTTCCTGGTCATAGCACATGAACTTTCCCTCTCATTATGACCACTTCAGTATTGCATGAGCACCATCAACAGGCTTTATCCACCGGGTTCTATGGAGGGATTGGATAAGCGACGTTTTGGGTCGAGACCTTTCCTTGGACTGATAATCACTCCTAATCCGTACGAAGAAGGGTCCTGAACCGAAACATCACCTACCCATTCCCTCCACAGATGTTGTCTGAACCGCTGAGTTAGTCCAACACTTTGAGATTTGCTAAAGATTCCAGGAACTGCACTTTCTCGTGTCTCCGTGCTTGAAACACTGATTGATGTGACTGCTGCACATTTAGTGGCCACAGTAGCTGGGTTCTCCTGTGTTTGGAAGTTAGCAATTCAATTTCCCATTGTCTGCTTGCCTCCTCAGGAGCACTGATCTTGTTTAATAATCTATTGCACACTCCGTGTCATGCATAAAATATATGCACAATGTGATTGAATTTCCAGACTGTGTATCTGGTTCTTGTGAATCCTGCTATCAGTTAACAGAATATAAAATATAGTCTCTGTTTCAGCTCTATAATCAATCTTCATTGAAATGACAGCCAGACCACAGAAAGTTTAGCTTTCCTTCGTGTCCACTGTTCTTTTAGTTTTAAGCGTCAACAAGATTCAGGGCAGGGCCTTGTATGAAAATGTAACTGATTAGGACTCTCCGCAAGCATATCTCACTAATTAAGAATAGAGTTGTGACCTTTTATATAACTTTTTTCTATTAGCGTTCCCAACCACATCTCAGTTACAATAGTCTTAATCTGACTCATTTTACTTTCTGAGAATTAAACTGTTCAGTTTTCAGCATAATTGAAACCTTCATAGTTAATTGTTTCCCAGAATTAATTTTTAATTGCCATTTTTGTTGCAGTTCTGTGACAAAGCATTACATGTGCACAAGGCAGACCACATTCTGTGTAGGCGGCAGCTGGCTGCCTTGTACCACTCTTGATTTGGACTGTGAAAAAACACACAAGTCTACAGAAATGGTCTCTGCGGAAATTCTGTGGGGATTCACATGTGGTGCTGTCTAATTACCACAAGTCGAGTAGTTTTCAAAACATTTAGTCGCAACCTGACCCTCCACGGCAGTGCAGAGAAATAAGGCCAAAGTATAGATTGCAATTCAGCAGCCATACTGAAGTCCATGAGTAGGTGTTCTTGTTGGTCCTGACCGACAGTCTGATCTTAAACAGAAAAAATTACACAAGGGAAGTGTGCGATATTGCGGCTTCAGCATGTGAATAGAAACAAGCACAGGTTTTCAGTACACGCTGTTGCCAGTGTGGTTCTTATTTATTTTGCAAAAGTACACTGCGCATTCTCACACATATTCACGAGACTGATAAGATATTGAATATATCTCATGACACAAATCATTCCATTCTAGTACTCAGTTCTTAAAGTTACAGTCACCATTATATGCACTACACTGCTCTCCCACGAGAAAGTAGAATAACTTATAAATTAGACAAACAAGAATAATTTTATAAATTTAATCTGATGACTGGTTTTGCACTCTTTCTGATCTCCTGAGTGGTTTAGATGAAGGGATTAAATGAAGATGAAGGGATTAAAAGTACCATTAGCAAATTTGCAGATGATACTAAGCTGGGGGGTAGTGTGAATTGTGAGGAAGATGCAATAAGGCTGCAGGGTGACTTGGACAGGTTGTGTGAGTGGGCGGACACATGGCAGATGCAGTTTAATGTAGATAAGTGTGAGGTTATTCACTTTGGAAGTAAGAATAGAAAGGCAGATTATTATCTGAATAGTGTCAAGTTAGGAAGAGGGGATGTTCAACGAGATCTGGGTGTCCTAGTGCATCAGTCACTGAAAGGAAGCATGCAGGTACAGCAGGCAGTGAATAAAGCCAATGGAATGTTGGCCTTCGTAACAAGAGGAGTTGAGTATAGGAGCAAAGAGGTCCTTCTACAGTTGTACCGGGCCCTGGTGAGACCGCACCTGGAGTACTGTGTGCAGTTTTGGTCTCCAAATTTGAGGAAGGATATTCTTGCTATTGAGGGCGTGCAGCGTAGGTTCACTAGGTTGATTCCCGGAATGGCGGGACTGTCGTATGTTGAAAGGCTGGAGCAATTAGGCTTGTATACACTGGAATTTAGAAGGATGAGGGGGGATCTTATTGAAACATATAAGATAATTAGGGGATTGGACATTAGAGGCAGGAAACATGTTCCCAATGTTGGGGGAGTCCAGAACAAGGGGGCACAGTTTAAGAATAAGGGGTAGGCCATTTAGAACGGAGATGAGGAAGAACTTTTTCAGTCAGAGAGTGGTGAAGGTGTGGAATTCTCTGCCTCAGAAGGCAGTGGAGGCCACTTCGTTGGATGCTTTCAAGAGAGAGCTGGATAGAGGTCTTAAGGATAGCGGAGTGAGGGGGTATGGGGAGAAGGCAGGAACGGGGTACTGATTGAGAGTGATCAGCCATGATCGCATTGAATGGCGGTGCTGGCTCGAAGGGCTGAATGGCCTACTCCTGCACCTATTGTCTATTGTCTATTGTCTATTGTTTAGAGGGAGTGGTTGTGGTTATGAAGCAGAGTGTTCAGGATCATTTACCTTTGCCTCTACTTTCTTTGGAGATTCTGCTCTTACATCTGAACTTGGAGTAATACCAAAGTCTGACAGATCTGCTTCTTTGTCTACGCTTTGCTCTTCATCCCTTGCTGGGATCATATGGTTTATGTGCACACTTCGAACACGTCCTCCATTTTCTACCAAGTGCCTCCTGGTACCACACACTTCAACTACTGTTCCCACCTCCCATTTGTTTGCGTTGTAAGGGGGTGCCGAGAGCACAAACCTAATCATGTGTATTGAACCTTCGTTCTTTTAACTTCCACCATAATGACGTTTCTGATCAGATTGTTTAGGTTCAACCATTAGGAGACAGGCTAGGTAGAACCAAACTCAGTCTAGTTCTGAGCCTTCTTTTCATGAGAAGTTCAGCTGGCATATGCCCCGTGGTAGATTGTGGCATGGTACAATATTTCAGTAAGAAACTAGCTAGCCGCTGTGACATACTGAATTTTGAATTCCCTTCAAGAACTTGTTTCTTGAGAGCTCCTTTGACTCTCCTAACTGACCTTTCGGCTATGCTGTTAGATGTCGGATGGTAAGTTGGCACTAAGGTATGCTTGATACCATTTAGCTTCATGAAAGTTTGGAACAGCGCAGCACGAAATTGGGGGCCGTAGTCAGAGACAAGCTCTTCAGGTAATCCATGACACGCAAAGATAGACCACAATGCGTCTATTGTTCTTTCTGTTGTCGTGTTTGTACCCATCTGTACCACCTCAATCCACTTTCAGTTGCTATCTGCCAAACCAAGGAAATTATTATTTCTGTGTTCACAAAAATCCACATGAACCCTCTGAAAAGGTCTAGTAGGCCAAGACCATGTTTGCAATGGGGTTTGGGCAGGCCTACTTCTACAACTTTGACAGGTGCTATATTTCCTTGCCATTGCTTCTATGTCACCCTGGCCAATACATGCGAACTCTGGCTGTAGACTTCATTCCTGCAATACCTATGTTCACTGTGGAGTTTTTTAAAGTAATCTTTGTCTTAAACAATTGGGTACGACAACTCTGTGACCCCACTTAATACACCCTTTGTAGCCTCCACACAATCTCACTATGTTATCCGCTCACATGACAATTCATGTCGTCTATTGTGATAAGAATTTAGTTCATTAGTACACGGTTTTATTTCTGACCATCCACACAAAGTTTGTTCATATGCTTGTTTTAGCACTGTGTCCTTTTGAGTTTCAGCAGCAATTTCAGCTGCTGTGACTGGAAAGTAATTGTCCACTGCTTCTGTGATGTAGATAGCACCTTCAGTGCCCACATCTGGTTCCCCATGAGGCAACCGCGACAATGCATCAGCGATAGCATTTTCTTTTGAGCTGCGGTACTCAATGCTGTAGTCATACTGTGACAGAACTGCCCATCGCTGCATCCTCGAGGCTGCCATTGTAGGTATTGCTGACCGAGTACCAAGAATAGCGAGAAGTGGCTTATGATCAGTAAACAGGGTGAATCTCCTACCCAACAGATACTGATGGAATTTCTTGATCCCAATTCCAAGATCATGGGATATCTTGAAACCTTAGGAGACAGGCTAGGTAGAACCAAATTCAGTCTAGTTCTGAGCCTTCTTTTCATGAGAAGTTCAGCTGGCATACGCCCCGTGGTAGATTGTGGTACCAAGGGCTTCTTTCCTGATTTGTGCGTAATTAAGCTCACTCTTGGTATGTGTGCGTGATGCAAATGCTATAGGCTTTTCTTGTCCATGTTCCATTACATGTGAAATCACAGCTGAATCCCATAACTAGATGCATCACAAGCTAACTTTAACTCACAATATGTATCATAGTAAACAAGTAATGAATCACTGGTCAAACTCTTCTTACATGCATCATAAGCATTTTTTTGCTCTTTGGACCATTCCCACTTTTTATCCTTTTTCAACAACTTGTGAAGAGGAGCTAGCTTTGTTACTAACTAGGATAATAAACATGAGTAATACTGTACCACACCCAGGAAGGAGCAGAGTTGAGACACATTCTGTGGTGTTGGTGCGTTTGCTATAGCTTCAATCGTTTCCTTCACTGGTTGTAGTCCATGCTGATCCACTTTCAAACCAAGATACACTACTTCGGTCTATAAGAATGCACATTTGCTTCTTTTCAACTTTATATTGTGATCATCAAGCCATTTCAACACTTCTCTGAGTATCTCCAGATTCTCCTCCTCAGTAACAGTCGCAATCAGCAAGTCATCTTGGTTGCTCAAACAATGTGACCTGCCTTGCAGAATCTTGCAGAATCTTGTGCTGACTTCACACCGTAGGGTAGTTTTGTGTAGGAATACAGACCCATGTGTGTGTTTATCATGAGGTACTGCTGGCTTGTATGATCAGCATTTAACTGAGCATATGCATGTGACAGATCAAGCTTAGAGAATACCTTGGAACCAGCAAGTTCAGCGTATAAATCTTGTGAGGTTGGTATTGGATACTGTTCATCATCTACTGCCTGGATGATGGTCACTGTAGTTTCCGCACAATCTCACGGTGTTGTCCGCTTTCAGAACCACTACTATTGGAGTAGTGCGATCTGTTTTAACCAGTACACCGTTTTGTTCCAACTTTTTGATTTCAGCTTCCATTTTACTTTTCAGCGAAGATGGGACTGGTCACGGTCTACAGTAGACAGGTTCCACATCGGGTCGTATCCTGATGTGTGCTTGCTCACCCTTTATGCCACCATAGCTGTCATTGAACACAGCATGATGTTTCTGCAACAACTGATCCAGTTGTGCTTGCGCTTTGACTTGGAATACAGATTTCCAGTCCAGTTTCAGTAAGCGGAGCCAATTTTTGCTATCAACGTTGGCCTATTGACATAACTCGCTACAACTATTGGCAACTTCGGTCTTGCCTTTGAGTTGTATATCACAAGCTATCTCTCTACATGTCTCCAATACTTCGCCAGAATACGTTTACAGCTGAATGTTTGTTTCTGTGATAGCCATATTGCTAAACTTGGATTCATAGGTGTATTTGCTTATAATTGTGCAATCAGCAGTGGTATCAATACACATAGTAATGTATTGATTGTTCACTTTGACCTTTGTCTGAAAGTCTTCCTTTCCAGAACCACCGTTTGTAGTATAGATGACGTACAGTCCAAGTTCATTACTCTGACTGTTTTTTGAGGTTCTTATTGCATTCTTATCGCAAATCCTACACATTTGGTTTTGTCGAGCCTATTGTTTTGCTTTATCCTTTGATGGTGCTCTACAAGCTGATGCAATATGGCCTTTTCTTTGACAGTTGTAGCACTGAGAGTCATTGATCTGGCACTTATTTGCTTTGTGTTGACCATTGCATCGATAGCACAGATCTGCGCTTTTCCCAGAACTTTGCTGTGAAGGCCTTTCCCCTGTCTTATCATGCTTGTGTTTTGGAACTGCCTTTTTACTATGGACTGTGCCAGCATGTGTTGGTCGAAACTCATGTGCACTTTGACATGCCATCTCCATGGCCAAAGCAGTTTTGCATGCCAAATCAAAGGTAAGGTAATCAAAGTTATGTTCAGTAATTGTGATTGGATTCGCTCATCCAGCATCCCACATACAAATCTATCATGCAAAGCTCGATCCGGCTACCTGCTCCCATTGGATTGCAACCTCTGTCCCATGACTTGCGAATGATACTTCACTGAGAACGATCTTGCACCAAATATCCTGACATGCTAGGCTTTGGCCTTTGGTCACCTCTTTCCCCAGCTCATAACCTCTCAGAGTCAAACAGGGCTACCAACCACCAGCCTCTCTACCCATCGCCAATCCCGTAGTCTCAACCCTAGTTCAATATTCATTGTATTTGCCTTTGCTTTTCTCTGCTGAATATGCAGGAAAGTATAAAATAAGCAATCAACAGTACCCAATATATGACCGGCAAGTGCAGAATTCATGGGAACTGACTCACATACTCACATAAAATTCTGCACAATTTTGGAATCTCTGATCTTCTCGAAGGAACATGTTGTTGACATTGCATTCTCTCCCCACCTTGAGCCAGGTCTCCAGTTCTTGACCTGATTTAACAGATATTTGCATTATTTCTTCTACAATCTCCACTGCATCAAATTCTCATATACAGTCTTAATTGTATAACCCTTCAATATTTTTTTGCATACCTGTTGCTGAACTCAGTGATTTATGTCCGCACATCTAACTTAGTCTCCTATTTCCGCATGACATGACTTTTCTGTGATCTTCAGATATCACGCCAATATTCTATTTCTCAAATTACGAGGTGGCATTAATACACCAACTGCATTGTATTCTTCAAATTACCTCTCCCCATGACTGGTCATAATTTTGTTTCTGCATCAACTACCTGTCTTCTGCTCTCTCACTGACATTCGGCTGAACTAACTTTAATTGTGTTCTGACTCTTCTACACGTTCACTAACTCAGTAGGAGTCTGACCTTTTGTGAAAAATGACATTGTTCAGAAGTTGAGCAAAGCAATTGCTAATAACAGGTATAACAGGTATAACAGAGCTTTATTTGTCGTTCGGTACCGAAGTACCGAACGAAACTACATAGCAGTCATAGAAAAAAAAAGAACACAAGACACATAACCCCAACACAAACGTCCATCACAGTGACTCCAAACACTCCCTCACTGTGATGGAGGCAACAAAACTTCCACTCTCTTCCCCACGCCCACGGACAGACAGCTCGTCCCCGACCGACCCGCACAGTCCCCGCACCGGGCGCTGAAACGTCCCGCGGCCGAACCGGGCGATGAAAGGCCCGCGACCAAGCCTTGCGCAGCTAAGTCCCGTGGTCGAGCCGCACCGGGCGATGTCAAGTCCGCAGTCGAGCCGCACCAGCGATGAAAAACCCCGCAGTCGAGCTGCACCGGGCGATGTTAAGCCCCGCAGCCGAGCTGCACCGGGCGATGTTAAGCACCGGGCGATGTTAAGCCCCGCAGCCGAGCTGCACCGGGCACTGTTAAGTCCAGCGGCCAAGCCGCACCGGGATGTAAAGTCCAGCGGCCAAGCCGCACCGGGATGTAAAGTCCAGCGGCCAAGCCGCACCGGGTGATGTAAAGTCCAGCGGCCAAGCCGCACCGGGATGTAAAGTCCAGTGGCCAAGCCGCACCGGGATGTAAAGTCCAGCGGCCGAGCCGCAGCGGGCGATGTTAGGCCCCGCAGCCGAGCCGCACCCCGCGCCATGTCTTATTGATAAACTCGAGACACCATAGTACTTATTTCTTCAGTGTTTCTTTGTGAATTCTCACCCATATCTGAATCTCCCCCTTTGATTCTGAGTAGTATGATGAAATAAATGCATGCTTAATTCCATTGTTTTCATAAAAATGCACGGGTAGTGATGAAGAAACTGAAGGTCATTACCCAAGATTGCTTCTTCTGCTGGTCCTTGGCAAGAATTTTCATTTTTAAGTAGTGCTTCCATTGTATCACAGGATGCATTGTGGTTCATTTTGACCATTGCAAATGACTAAATATACTGTATGTGTTAGAATATCATCAGTCTCCTTCTCACAATAATCATTATTGTTTTATTCTCTTTTGATGTTGTTTCCTTCAAAATGGAAGACATCAAAAAAGGATATATATATATATATATATATATATATATATATATATATATATATCCTTTTATGAGGAAAGGGTCTGAGGAAGGGTCTCGACCCCACACGTCACCTATTCTATTTCCCCAGAGATGCTGCCTGGCTTGCTGAGTTACTCCAGCATTTTGTATCTATGTTTGGTGTAAACCAGCATCGGCAGTTCCATCCTACACATATATACGTTTCCTGCTTCTTTAGACCATGGAGCTGTATCATCTAACTCATTTATTAACAACCTGTTTGCTGGGGGCATTCTTATCCCACAGCACTTCAAGTCATTCCACTGATTGTACCATATCAGCATAGCATCAGTCTTTACTACAAGATCAGTGCTGCTTTTCAGCAAGGTTTGCACCGGGACCCTCTCAAGCTGCGCTGTGCCCCTTGTCCTGCTGACATTTGGTTGGTGTTCTCAGCTGTGCTCACACTTGCGGTACTCGCTCAATTAGCTCTCATTATGAATACCAATGCAGCGAGTGCCTCTGACTGCCACAGTTACCAATGCTACTGGCTCACTGGTATGTCTTCTTGCTCGGTAATGCCCATTATTTTTACTTCACATGGTGTCTATTCTTTATACCTTTGTCTCCAATATATAAATTATGTTTGGGTTAGAGTCATAGAGTCATAGAGTGACACAGTGTGGAAACAGGCCCTTCGGCCCAACTTGCCCATACCGGCCAACATGTCCCAGCTACACTAGTCCCACCTGCCTGCACTTGGTCCATATCCCTCCAAACTTGTCCTATCTATGTACCTGTCTAACTGTTTCTTAAATGTTGGGATAGTCCCAGCCTCAACTACCTCCTCTGGCAGCTTGTTTCATACACCGACCACCTTTCGTGTGAAAAAGGTTTTTTTTTCCCAGTTATTTTTCCAACTGTGCATTATACTATTCTTTACTACTATTTACTATTTACTATTCTATTACTATTACTGCTACTACTATTTTCTATTCTGGAAAGTCTCCAGACCAGAAACACTAAGAAGCACAGGACACTGCAGAAAGGTGAACATTGTGTTTATTCTTCCCTGTATATCTACACTGTACATCTAAACATACATCGTACTTACACATCTATTAGATGGTGCTCGTTGGGTTGATTGCATTAGACGAAACAGGGTGGACCACGTGAAGGTTGCAATATATACATTATGTTTGGGTTAGAGTCATGGAGTCATAGAGTGACACAGTGTGGAAACAGGCCCTTCGGCCCAACTTGCCCATACCGGTTGCAATACCCTTGACCTACAACTTTAGACTGTGCACGCCATACGCAAGAAGAAGAAGAAGAAGAAAAAGAAGACTTACACATCGCACATTTACACACAACACCCTGATTGTTTAAATCGCTGGCATCACCAGGTTTGCTTACAGGTCACCTGTTCCCCTTTCCAACGGTTTTGTCAGTGAGCAAGTGAAAGACAGGACCGTCCATCTTTCTGATAACAAATAAACAAAGCAGAAAAAACCCCATCACTGTCAAATTTCACTGCTGGAGTGCAGAATGTAGATTCTGCAACTCGCCTGCAATGGATGTGCTTCAGATATGGCCAATGCTGAAGACAAACAAATATGTCTGTTTCAAACGATGATTTATTTAAGGAGCAGGCCAACAGCAGTTGGCACTGAGCCAAAATAGTCCAATTAAATTTCATGCCTTAAATGCAAGCATCACTTCTCTCAAGGGTAAATTAAAACATCAGTGCCACAGTGCTAGTGGAAATAAAATCGACCAATTCTCTAAAAGGAGTGGGTGTGAATACTGGACTTCAGTGGCAAGGAATATCGAGCTGGATTTACTTCATCATCTTCTTCTTCGGCAGTCCTTTGGGATTGAGGATGACTTGCTTCCACTCAGGTTCAGAGGTGGCAGATGAGGCCAAGGTGGGAACCACAGTCTCTTCTGCAATTGGGCCGGGGAACGGCTGCCGGGGAGGGTGTGAGGGTGGGGAGCTTGTGTGGATCTCCATCCCTTCAGCCACTCACCCATGGCTTCTGTGTGCTCCCAACCCATGGAGCTGTGGTTTGTCAATGCCATCCCAAATGCTTCTTCTCCGCCTTGAGTGGTTTACTGGCGAGAGCTGCATTTCTTCAGAGAGGTTTTGAGCAAACACCTCAAGACTTCTGTCTGCCTGGTAACTTCCCCCCACAATAGAACTCGGAGTAAAGTGTTCATCTCCAAATGCTCATGTCAGGCATGCAAAAATGTGGCGTGGATATAGAATGGATGGTTGACTTGCCCTCTCCCATTTTCAACATCCCATCATTGAAACGTAATGTCTGCCTTATTGCCCTTCTCTATTCTGGAAAGTCTACAAACCAGAAATGTTAACTCGACTCTCTCTCCACCGACAGTGCCAAACTGACTGCGGATTTGTACCATGTACAGTATTTTGGCTTTGCTTTATGATCTCCTCGGCGGTAAATTTTAACAAGAACTGGAGGTATAATATGGTGGTGGCAGGCCAAAAATGGTTCACAACTCCATTTAAGCTGGCATTTTGCTGTCCATCCTCAAAGGTGCATTGAGCTCTGCGCTGTTTATGATCCTCCACTGAGTTCGAACTGGTGCTACATGAGAGGATAAATTTGAAGTTATCTTTGTGGGGCCAATTAGGGCTGGGTCCCGTCGCATCAATAATGCCGGCCAATGCTATTCTTCCTATGCCCTGCCATTTTCCTGGCCAAAGCTTTGTCAGTTTGGCCCCTGGAGTGCTTGGTGCAGCACTGAACCAGGTCTGGCGCGCTGCAATGCAGAACTTGTTTGGCATCTGCAACTTACCGCTGGCACGGCAAGGAAGCCCAACCTTCACTATGAAGCTGGTAACCCGTCAGGGTCTGGCACTCTGACTTGTGGTTAACATTCATCCCGCTGTTTCAATTCTCAGTTTCGGAGTTCAGCCATCAGTGCCAAGTTTCAGGGAGGCTACTGAGATAACTCCACCTCTTTTTCGAATTGGAGCCTCAACTTTTGCAGCATAAAAATGAATAAATCCACTTTTCGAACCAATGAATACTTTAATTTGAATTTATAGGACATTAAACATTAGGAAATGTTCAATTATCACTCTATTCACTTTCAATATGCGCAGAATATGATCTATTGTTCTCACATGTATTTTTATTGTAAATGTATCTGTCATATTTTTATAGATAATAATATATCAAACGCACAGATTTCCTTTTTACAAAGAGAATGAACAGCAACTTTCGAACATTGTGAATCATGTGAACTCAGACCAATTGTAGAAAATATACTTGAAGAGTGAAGAAGATACTGTAAGAAAAAGAGAGAGCAAGGGAAGACCATATGATTTCCTGAGCCAGCCTGGAGTCCAGTGATATCATGGCTGATCCTATTTTCCAAGCCCAAGTTCCCACCTGATCTTCATATCCACTGCCATTCTAGCTGTCGAATACTCTCAACAACTGACTAGATAGACACAGTCTTTAGTGTCAGTCTGAAGAAGGGTCATGACACAAAACGTCACCCAATCCTTCTCTCCAGTGCTGCTGCTGGTCCTGCTGAGTTACTCCAGCATTTTGTGTCTATCTTCGGTTTAAACCAGCATCTGCAGTTCCTTCCTACACAACTGACTAGATAAGATCTCTAGGACAGGGAGTCGTAGTCGCGTGAATGAAGACATTTCACATAATCTCAGTCCTTGATGGTCGATCCTCTTTATTCCGACACTTTCCTCTACATTTAGATACTCCAGCTGGAGGAAACCATCTCTGACCATCTATTCTACCAATCCCTGTCAGACTCTCATGTATTTCGAGCTTATGGATTACACATTTGATTATTATATTTTCTTATAAATTCAAATAATAATAGGCCTATCCTATTCTATCTCCTTCTAGGAAGGAACTGCAGATGCTAGTTTAAACCAAAGATCAGACACAAAAAGCTGGTGTAGCTCAAAGGGGTCAGGCAGTATGTGACTGCTGCCCGATCCGCTGAGTTACTGCAGCTTTATGTGTCTATCTTCCATTCTATCTCTGCTTGTTATCGATCTGGATAAACAGGTCTGAAGAAGGGTCTCGACCCAGAATGTCATTCATTCCTTCTCTCCAGAGATGCTGCTTGCCCCGCTGAATTACTCCAGCTTTTTGTGTCTATTTTCATTCTTTTGAGCCTTTTCCTAATGACTCTAGGAATGGAAACAAAAACTCTTCTTTATTTCCCCAGGTGTGAATGTCCTTTACAATTGCAGGCAGGATAACTCGATCCTTGTACTCTGACCATAGTACAATCACAGCAACAGTCTTACTATTTGCTTGGTGTCCACGTTAATACCTTAAGGCCAAGTCTATCAAAATTTATTGGAACTAAACAGAATATTTTCTTGCCACTAAAACTATTTTAATTTTCTGTCGGTATCAGAATAAAGTATCTATATGTTTAAATATTACTATGGCAACCATCTGCCATCTTCCTATCCATTCTGAAGTGTAACTCTGGCTTTTACCCACCTGCAGCGCCACATATATTGAGCGTCCACGCTCGTAGAATGAGGCATCGTTGTACAGCATGAAGACAGGCCCTTCAACCCATCATGTCCGTGCCAACTATCAGGAAGCACGCACACTAATTCCATTGTTGTTATCCTCTTCGCTCCCCCTGGGTTCTACACGGACAGTAATTTATAAAGCCCAATGAACCTACTAAACAGCATGTATATGGTATCACAAAATGCTGGAGTAACTCAGCGGGTCAGGCAGCATCTCAGGAGAGAAGGAATGGGTGACGTTTTGGGTCGAGACCCTTCTTCAGTCTGACTCATTTCAAAATGTCACCGTTTTTTGCCCTTTAATCTTCTCTTTGACACCAATGACCCGTGAAAGACTGTCATGGCATTCTGAGGGCTGGGACCCCAGGATATGATGCCCAGATCCAGTCACCACCTAAAGCCCACCCCAATGAAACTTCTTCCATTAGCACCAAAGGGACGACGGTGAGTAAGGTGGGCCTAGAATTGTTGCGCTATTGTGAACCGTTTTGGCAGTAGTTCAAGAATAAACAAACAAACAAACGAGAGTTTTAGTATATAGATTTCAGTATTCTGTTATTAGTTTTTTAGTATTTGTAATAGATTCAAATATTTTCTCAACGATGGATGTCACCTTATACATCTATAGTTTGCATTATTCGCTCTGTAATCTTTCATGAATAACAATGTTTGTTATATATTTACCAATTTTCAATGCACTGTAAATGTTCTAGATTCTAAGGATTTTGAAGGAGCAATGCTCATCCGGTCACACATTCTCAGCACTTCTATCAGAACAAAAAAAAACCCCATCAAGTGCTGGAGCAACTCTGCAGGTCAGGCAGCATCTCTGGAGAACATGGGTCGGCGATGTTTCGGGTCAGGGCTCATCTTCAGACGTTCTTCAAACATCCTGACCCGAAATGTTGCCTGTCCATGTCTTCCACAGATGCTGCCTGACCCGTTCAGTTCCTCCAGCACTTTGATTTTTTTTTGTAAACTGGCATCTGCAGTTCCTTGTGTCTTCATTTCTCACATATTTGCACAATGTGGAGTATCAAGCAATCTGTTCTTTTGTTTAAATGTTAATGTCTTCATTACCTCTTTACTGATGTTAATTCCTCATCGTCATTTGACTTTTCATTCCTGATTTATGGATATATTCACATAATTTTTAACTATAAAATCTTGGGTATAAATTATGAATTTCACTTTTAAATGTTTACCACTGTATCCTCTGGCATATCATTTTAATCTAAATTTCCAATTTTATGTAAAATTGGATTTATTTATGTATAGGACCCACCCCCAAACTCACTGTAAAATGTTGTCATATGAATTCCTTTACCTTGTGATTATTAATTAATAATGACTGGTTACTCAGTATAGTGTAAAGCAGCACTTTCCTTCAACGCTTCACCAACATATTGCTGTAGCAAATTATCTTAAATACATTCCATTCATTTGTCCTCCCTCAAAACGAACGAGCGTAATATTTCTCAGTCTATCTAATGATTAAAGTATACCATAACTATTGCATTCCAAACCTCTCTTATTTCTTTATCAATACAGTGTATAAAGTATAATTACTCTTGGGGGAGTTATAACTTCCTCCCACCACTGATTTTTGTCCCTTGTATCTTCATTCATAATTCATAGCTAATCTTCTCAGCCAAGATCATTAACAGCGACACCATTTTCTTTTCCAGTTTTCAAAACCAGTCGGCAAAATAAAAGACATCACTCCTTTTCCCTTGGAAACAATGAACCGCAGATCCTGGTTTACAAACAAAGACACAAAACGTCGGAGTAACTCAGCAGGTCAGGCAGTATCTTGGATGGATTCAATGAGTATGGCTCAAAGAGGAATTCTTTGATTTCTCCTATATCTTGGCCAATATTCCTTTACAATCAGTTAATAGACAATAGACAAAAAGTGCAGGAGTGGGCCATTCGGCCCTTCGAGCCAGCACCGCCATTCAATGTGGTCATGGCTGATCATTCTCAATCAGTACCCCGTTCCTGCCTTCCATCCCTTACCCCCTGACTCTGCTATCCTTAAGAGCTCTATCTAGCTCGCTCTTGAATGCATTCAGAGAATTGGCCTCCACTGCCTTTGAGGCAGAGAATTCCACAGATTCACAACTCTCTGACAAAAAAAGTTTTTCCTCATCTCCGTTCTAAATGGCCTACCCCTTATTCTTAAACTGTGGACCCTGGTTCTGGACTCCCCCAACATTGGGAACATGTTTCTTGCCTCTAACATGTCCAACCCCTTAATAATCCTATACGTTTCGATAAGATCCCCTCTCATCCTTCTAAATTCCAGTGTATACAAGCCTAGTCGCTCCAGTCTTTCAACATATGACAGTCCCGCCATTCCGGGAATTAACCTAGTAAACCTACGCTGCAGTTCCATTAGAAACATAAATTACAGTTCATGTACCTACCCTTTCTGTCCAAAGTTTTGGAACGTGCTGTAGCTTCTCAACTCAAATACCACCTCTCTACCAATAACCTGTATGAAACTTTCCAATCCGGATTCCGCTCCAACCACAGTACAGAAACTGCGCTCCTCAAAATCACAAACGACCTTTTCCTCTCCTCTGACGCTGGCAACCTCAACATCCTCATCCTATTTGACCTCAGCGCCGCCTTTGACACCATAAATCACTTCATTCTCCTCACCCGACTTGAAACCTCCTTTAACATCACCGGCACAGCCCTATCCTGGTTCAAATCTTACCTCTCTGACAGGCACCAGTTCATCTCCATTAACAACTGTAAATCCCCCACCGCTCCCCTCCCCCAAGGTGTCCCCCAAGGCTCAGTCCTTGGCCCCATCCTCTTCATCCTCTATCTGTTCCCCCTTGGTCAATTAATCCGCCGTCATGGTCTCAACTTCCACTGCTTCGCCGATGATATCCAGCTCCTCATCTCCACCAAGTCAATCTCCACCACCACACACTCTACACTGACAAACTGCATCAATGAAATAAAATCTTGGCTTCAATCAAATTTCCTCAAACTCAACTGCAACAAATCTGAAATCATCATCATTGGTCCAAAAACGCTCACCAAATCCACCCAAAACTTCATCCTCAATATTGATGGTCTCCCAGTATCCACCTACCCTCACATCCGGAATCTTGGAATCATCTTTGATCAAACCCTCTCCTTCGACAAACACATCACAAAGACAGCCTTCTTCCACCTCAAAAACATTGCCCGTCTCCATCCATCCCTCTCCTCCACAGTTGCAGAAACCCTCATCCACGCCTTTATCACCTCCCGTCTGGAATACTGCAACAGCCTCCTCTATGGCTCACCCTCAAAAATCATCAGTAAACTTCAATACATTCAAAACTCCGCTGCCCGTCTACTCACCCACTCCCCGATCCGTGACCATATCACCCCCGTCCTTTACAAACTCCACTGGCTCCCCATCCCCCAGAGAATCCAGTACAAAATCCTCCTCATGACCTACAAAGCCCTCCATAGCCTGGCCCCATCCTACCTGACTGACCTCCTCCACAGGCACACTCCCACCTGCACCCTCCGCTCTGCTGCTGCCAATCTCCTGTCCCCCCCCATCCGGACCAAACTCAGATCCTGGGGGGACAGGGCTTTCTCCATCGCTGCTCCCACCCTATGGAACTCACTACCCCAAACCGTCAGAGACTCCTCCTCACTCACCACATTCAAAACATCGCTGAAGTCTCACCTGTTCAGCACTGCCTTCAACCACTGACCGTCACCTCACCTTCTGTCTCCTTTTTCTGTTTGTTTACTTATTTATCTATTTATTCACTTCTCTATGTTCTAGTAATCCCTGTAAAGCGTCGTTGAGTGTTTGAAAAGCGCTATATAAATGTAATGCATTATTATTATTATTATTATTATTTTTGGCTGCTATATGTGAGGAGATGTTGGTGTAGAGTGGGTGCAGCACCTGCCTTTGTTGCAACTGCTATTGCACTCCACAAATTAATCACTGAGGTAATTCAATGTTTCATTTAGTTCAGTTTAGTTTAGTTTAGTTTAGAGATACAGCATAGAATCAGGCCCTATGGCCCACCAAGTCCACACTGACCATCGATCTCCCATTCACACCAGTTCTATGTTATCCATTCCCTACACTCAGGAGACAATTTCCCAGAGGCCAATTAACCTACAAACCCAAATGTTTTTGGGAAATGGAAGGAAACTGGAGCACCCAGACAAAAGGCACGCGGTCACAGGGAGAACATGCAAACTCCCCACAGACAGCCCACGAAGTCAGGATCAAACCCAAGTCTCTGATGCTGTAAGGCGGCAGCTCTATCAGCTGTGCCACTGTGCCACCCATGTGTAACATACTTCGAGATATCTCAATAGGGTGAGCAGGTATTAAAGCAATGGGATCATTATAATATGTAACATGGTTCACGATTGTAATGGAAAGTGACTGTTAATTTCATCAAAGGTGAATATAATTTTGTTATGAAGACACTATCAATAACATGTTCTCTAGCTTTCTACTTCAAGGAAGCACATTGAAAATGTTTATTTGATATTGCTTTAATTTTCAAAATGTAATTCATATCTTTAATATATCAAAAATCATATTTACCGGATGTATGAGCATGTTAAACCGCTGTTGTGCATATTCCGTGCTCCAGAAAACTCTTGTAATTGCATTGTGGCAAAATTGTGGTCACAGTAAGATTTCAAAGTTACGAGAATCAATAAAAAAGCTCTCCACTCACCATCCTCATAAATCAGCTTGAGAATTGAAGTTTTATTTTAAAAATAAATTCTTAATAAAAGAGTTCATGGTAGAAAGGATATGATAATTTCAATGAAAATGAGAATATGCTCTATCATATTAATGTCAGCAAATGGAAATGATAATGAGGTTAATAATTGAAGTACTTTGAAAAGTTATCTATAAATCTTTATTGCGTGACTTCCTGGAATAAATAAAGTCTATGTTTAATCATCCATATTAATAGGAAAATACCTGTAACTAGTAAATACATGAACATGAAAATTAGAGAAGAGATGGTTGAATATGAGAAAGGGAGACTGCTTTCTTCGTATTAGTAATGTTTAATGGTTAATATAATGTCATTAATTTGAGTGTCTTTATAGCTCAGGTCGAGACCCTTCCCCAGAAGGAGTAAGGAGTCTGAAGAAGGGTCTCGACCCGAAACGTCACCCATTCCTTCTCTCCAGAGATGCTGCCTGTCCCTCTGAGTTACTCCAGCTTTTTGTGTCTACATAGAATATGAGTGTGTTTTTTATGCCAAAACATTACCTGAACCATGTTTTGCCCCTGATGCAGGTGCGGAGGTTGTTGCCAGGACCGGAACATTTTCTATTGAAGAGAGGAAACGGAGGGGAGATCTAAATGGCGTGCATAAAAATGATGACAGGCTAGGACAGATTGGAAAAATATATGGTCCTTAGCAGAACAATGGGACATAAATTTAAATTACTTGTTAAGATGAGAGAGGAGGTGAAGATGAGTCTTGAATTCAATGCTTGAGGCAGAATCATTTAAAATGGGCATGGGTGTGTATTTAACCTGAATTGCTCAGGAGCTGTTGCTGGTCAGTTCTTTTCCAACCAGCACATATGTGAAGGACATAATAATCACTTTAGGTATTGCAAATCTCTATGATTTTCTTTTAGGCTGTACCGACAATAGGTAGTGCCTGTTGCGGGCAAGAAGGTACTCAATTAAGTTGTGACTTTTGACTTTTCTTGACGTGTGTTCAAGGGATTGCCACCACAACAATAGTATGAAGAAGGTCTGAAGAAGGGTCTCGACCCGAAACGTCACCCGTTCCTTCTCTCCTGAGATGCTGCCTGACCTGCTGAGTTACTCCAGCATTTTGTGAATAAATACCTTTGATTTGTACCAGCATCTGCAGTTATTTTCTTACACAACAATAGTAGAAGTGAATGAGGTTAAGGGAAAAACAAAAATTGCAGATGCTGTAAAAAATGAAATAAAAACTGAATATGCTGGAAACACTCAAACAGCACCTGAGGAATGAGAAAGAGAGTTAAAGTTTCAGGTCAAAGACCCTTTGTCACCATGGTTCTGGACTTTAGAATTCAACTGCTTCTCTTTCCACAAAAGTTTAATTTAGTTTAGTTCATTATTGTTACTTGTACCGAGGAACTGTGAAAAGCTTTTGTTTGCGTGCTATCCAGACAAAGAAAAGACTGTACATCAATACAATCAAGCCATCCACCGTGCACAGATAAAGGATAAAGGGTACAACCTTTAGTGCAAGTTGAACAAAGTCCGATTAAATATAGTTCAAAGGTCTCCAGTGAGGTAGATGGGAGGTCAGGACCGCACTCTAGCTGATGGGAGGACTTGTGATGTAAGTAAAGTAAAGGGGGAGATGTGATGTAATTAAAGTAAAGGGGGAGATGTGATGTATATGTAATATAAATGCCAGTGCCCCCTTGAGGCCAAGAGCAGAAGCGGGCCAATGGGCTTGTGCCTTGTGACTGAGGTCAGGTGACCTTCTAGAAGTTTCCTGGTGAAGGATCAGTAATAAAATCTTCTTACAAGATGTCGGGCGTATATTCATTGTGCTAGCCTCAACAGAGTCTTACAGAGGACATTACAATACTGTTACGTTGCCCTGACCTATAGAGTATTACTTGCATTTTCTGTTTTTTGGGCTTAAGATAAGTTTGGAGGTTTTCCTCAAGCATGTGCTAGGTATCTTGGCAAACCGTGTTCCATCCAAGTTCCTTCACTCACTTTTGCAACCCTTTCCAGTGCTGCTGAGTAACATGGCACTGATAGCGTGATTTCAAGAGCTGTCCTACTGCGTGCATTTTAATACATTCCCTTTCTGTCCCGGTACATTTCAGAGAGACATATGTGACAGTGCCAAAGATCCAGCAGCCATGTGACCCACTGCACAGTGGCTGACGAGGGAGAATGGTCGTCTGATTTCCAGACGGGGACTATTTGTTGCCGGGCTGGAACGTGAGTGAAGGGGAAAAAAGTGCAAATGGAATTGGAGAAGCCTTAACCGTTTGGCTGTGAGAAGCTACCCAGAGCCACAGGCAGATGATGAGCTCACTGATTTGCAGCACCCTGGACGTGCCTATAAATATCAATTGTTAATTCCACACTCGCAGTTAATGCAGTCGCCTCAAAGTTTGCCAAATAAGCTGTTCGCTTTGCGGCTGTACGTGGAGGGTTCAGAGACAGCAACAAGGCGGTGAAGATCAGACACCTACTGATCCACAAGTCAGTGTGCAGCATCCTGTTGTGACTGCCCCCCCCCCCCCACCCCCCTCCAGCAGGCTCCTGTGCTCAGGCTGAACTTTAGTCCCCAATGGCTTGACCAGGGCTTCCACTGTTGCCTGCCCCCATCGACAGCAGCTCATCACTTTGAACTGCCAGCATTTCAGCTGTCTCGTCGTTGTCACTCTGATCTGTAAACTCCCTGTCCAACGAGTTGCAAAGATGATGAGGGTCAGATGTAGAAGGTTGGAAGAAGCATGTGCGGAGCAGAAAATCTGCTGCCGACCTGATCAGCTGATTTGTCTGCTTGTCTGATGCTGGTCAATGTAGTCCCATGGATACGTTATGTCAGCATAACCTCCTGACTGTGATATGGTTAGCACTGTCAAATGAGCAAAGATCCTTCAGCTGATGATCAAGTCTGACGAAGGGTCTTGTCCCGAAGGGTCACCTATTCCTTTTCCCCAGAGATGCTGCCTGACACGCTGAGTTACTCCAGCATTTTGTGGCTAGCTGATGATCAAGCCCAGGCAGCCCAAGCATCAGAGGCAGCATGTCGTTGCAATATCGTATGTAAAAGCACACAAGACTACCTTTACTTCCTAAAGCTACAATCAAGCATCTCTCTGTTTTTTCCCCGATAAAGTCTTCTTTTATAAAGTCTTGTTTTAAAAATTCAACAGGTGAGTGCAATTCTTTTCCAATTCTTTTCGATGAAAAAATAGTAATATTTTGCCATAGCCACTGGGATAGTTTTGAAGGACCAGTGATCATCCATTCATTCTTGCTGTGTCTTGTTATTCTAGTAAACAACAAATCACAATATATCAAAGTGGAGGCAATAAGTGGCTCACAGACAGTTGCACGTAGAACTGGAACTACCTTCCGACGCACCTGAGGAAGAGTCGCGCTACAAGACCTCGCCTGCATAATTCCCTCCACAGATGCGGCCCTTTCAAGTATCTCTTGAATGACCCGTGTTAAAGTCTGCCGGACCCATACTGGCCTCATCAGCCACCTCGAACTCTTGGAACTGCAGAGGGAGCAAGTCATCCTCAACCACATCCAACTGCCTCGAAGAAAAAGACAATGGCATCGACTAAATTTGTGCAGGATGCAGCAATTTTGTCCAATGTTAATAACACTCATCCCCCCTGGTATCACAGGTTATATACAGTACCTAACATAGGCATTGTGAATGTGCAAGATACAAAAAAAATGCAGTTTGAGTGTTTTAACATCTACTCACTCCTGGCAGGTACTTGGAAATGACTGCCCATGTGACTTCAGTGGTCTTAGGTGTGACCATTGTTTTTTGTGATCAGTGTTTTTAAAATCCAGCTACAGCAGTGAATATCGTTTACCAATGAAGAATCATTTCATTGCAGAGATACAAATAGTTGGTCTTACATTCTACAGTCCCATGGAACGTTCAAATGATGTAGCATTGAAAGAGGCCAGTTGGACTGTTGTCCTTGATGAGAAGAAGTTAATATAAGAGGTTTCCTCACATTTCATCTGAGTCTTTTGATCATTATATTAAATCCACATCCTTTGTTTATTGAACCATTGCCCATTAGAATTTGTCTGTCATTCTTTACATAATCAAAATCATTCCTGATTTTAAGCACCCCCCCCCCCCCCCCACTACTGCCCCCCTCCCCTTCACCCCTCCCCCTCCCCTTATCAGTCTCTGTCTTGAGGATGATCCCTGATTCTGAAGTCTCTCCATTTCACACAAGATCTTCAGCCCCGGTCCCAGTCGCTCATTACTTTATCAAAGAACACAATCAGATTCATTAAACATTAGCTTCTTTCAATAAATTAATAAATTCAACTTCCTTATTTGTTAGCGTTTAATTTTCTCAATACTAATTAACTTTAAAAAACCACAAAGTGCTGAAGTAACTCAACAGGTCAGGGGCATCCCTGGAGAACATGGGTAGGAGATGTTTTGATTCGCGACCCTTCTTCAGACCCCTACAGTATGCTTATATTGAAGGTTTTCCATTGTGAAGAAGGGTTCCAACCCAAAATGTCCCCTTTATGTTCTTGAGGGATGCTGCCTGATCGCATGAGTTATTCCAGCACTGAGTCTTATTTTTTGTAAATCAGCACCTGTACTTCCTTGTTTCTGCTAATTGACTTTGTTCTGAATTATTGTCTCAGTCTCCATTCTTGTGTGAAATTTCCAAGTTTATTCTCTACTAATTTGTGGATATGTGCCTTGCAATTGAAATCTGGGCTATAATGCTAAATGGACTGTAGCGGAGCATCATCACATTGCACTGAAGTCAACTCTGAGGTACAAATGTACCTGCCTGGCATTGCCTCCAGTAATCACTCTTCTCCCTCCAGAGCTTACAAGGGGAGAGAGTGATGCTCATAAAGAGCACACAACAACCATTATCTAGCAAAGCAGACGACAGATCATGGATGATTAAAGAAGCTGTCAGTATGGCTGCAAGAAGTTTCAATAATGCTCTTTTTTCCCCATAACAACATGATGTAACAGAGACAGTAATTGATGAACAGTGGCTCAGAAGTTTGGAAAGGGAGCAATATTCCTGTAAAAAACAATGACTCAACTGGAAGGAGCGTCCCAGCCAGCTGAGTGCTTGGCATTGTGTTCAAATGCCTCAATTTGCATATTAATCGGGCCTTAATGAGCTTTGCACAAAATAGGTTTGCAGGCCCCTTTGCTGGGAGTTTTAAATCCCCGAAGCAGGTGGGTTGGGATGTGGGTGGGTGTTTAACTGTAGCCAAACTGTACCAGATGCCATCCCATTGACTTCTGCGTGTAACCAAGCTGTCAGGTTACTTGTGGAGGCCTCCTGGAGAATCTCATTGTTGCCAATCTCATTGTGCTCATCCCTCCTAAAAATTGACACCAATCGGAGTGGAGGAGAGTGGAGGAGCGGGCAATTATACAGCACTTGGAGAGATGCATAAAACTGAGAGTCCAACGTGTTTTATATGTGGCCCCAATGCCAAATTTAATTGCACTAAGGACTATTGAGTCTCATGAAATAAAAAAATCATTGCGTGCTTTGAATATACAAAGGCGTTTCCAGGCTATTTGCTCATTCTGCCAGTAATATCCTTGTGATGAACTTGAGTAACATGTGGGTTGTGGGAGCCGGGATAAAGGGAGCGAGGATTTGTGTCAGAGCTTCAGGTGGAGGACATTGCGATGGGGTTATAACCAGTGGCTGGAGAGTGGGTTGGGGTCATGGGTGGTTTTGGGTATGGTGCTGGGAGACTTGCAGGAGACCCACATCAAGGGCATGTGCAGGACAAAATGTGTAGGGAGGAACTGCAGATGCTGGTTTAAATCGAAAATAGACACACAATGCTGGAGTAGCTCAGCGGGACAGGCAGCATCACCAGAGAGAAGGAATGGGTGACATTTTGGGTCGAGACCCCTCTTCAGACTGATGTCAGGGGAGTGGGCGGTACATCGAAAAGGAAGTGTAAGGTGTGAAAATAGGACAAAGGGAATGGAGATCAAGGAAAATGTATAGTAGATCATTGTTTTTGGGAGAAGGTAACAACAAAACAAACAGATAAAATGTAGTCAGAGACAGTACGACTGGTCGGAGAACTGGGAAGGGGGAGGGATGGAGAGAGAAGGAAAGCAAGGGTTGCTTGAAGTTAGAGAAGCCAATGTTCATACCGCTGGGGTGTAAACTACCCAAGCCAAATATGAGGTGCTGTTCCTCCAATTTGTGCTGGGCCTCACTCTGACAATGGAGGAGGCCCAGGACAGAAAGATCCGTGTGGGAATGGGAGGGGAGTTAATGTGTTTAGCAACCCGGAGATCAGGTAGGTTTATGCGGTCTGAGCGGAAGTGTTCAGTGAAACGATTGGCGGGCCTGCGCTTGGTCTCGTCGATATAGCAGAGGTCCACACCTGGAACAGCGGCAACAGTAGATGAGGTTGTAGGTGCACGTATAGGTGCAAAGGTATAAATTAGAACATTTTGTGTTACTCTGTTTAAGGTTATCTTTTGTTTCTGATCATAATTCACTTGCTGCCTCCTTTGAGTCCAGCCAACATGTGCAGATGAGAATGATTGCTGTCACACAGGCATCTGTCCTACAGCCAAGTGTTCCTGCAGACGAGTTAGTTCGTGGGCTGCCTCCTCTGCTGATACTAGTTGGCTGATAGCTGCTGAGGCACCTCCAGTTCTTTACATCTTCTCGGTGTCTTGTGCATCTGCCCTTGTGGAGGGAAACACGAGACCTATGGTTGCGATGGAAAGCTTTCATTGAATAGATGACTGAAGAATATTCGTTAAGGTCGAGTATGAGGGAGATGATTTAAAAATGATTTGCTCCCCAAATGATATTGAACATTGCTTCACTGAAGCAAGAAGCAGTCTAGATGTCCATTTCCATCTCCTCTGTTGTGCAGCCAACTCTAAAATCACCCCAATTATTTTTCTGTACTGAGCTGGATTAAGTGAAAATCCAGGTCATTAATTATTGTTGTATAAAACACCAAATAAGGGTTGGAACAAACATGCAATTAAGATAGAATTTTAAAAGTTTTAATTTTAAAATCTCTTTATTATTGAAATATTCTTAAGTAATAATTTTTTGTGTATGCTATTTAAAAACTCGGTTATACTTCATATAATTAAGGCACTTGTTTATAACTGGTCTGAATTTGTATCTGTTCAAGTGATTCCAGTCTGAAAACTGGAGTGTCTATAAATACTGCTGAAGGCACAATGAATTGCTGAGCATGTCCCTGTAATTGTCCTCTTAGGCTACCCGTGAGAAAACTGGAGTTATTATCACCAGTTACTGAGTAAAAAGAACTTGTGCTTTTTGCCATCATTACCCCTGCAAAATCCAGGCAACTGCATTAAAACAGAAGGTTTATTAAAGTGGTCCTGACAAATGTCTGCAGAGAATTTGTAGTTGACTCCGTCTCCAGCTCATCAGGAAGTTAAAGTCAAGGCTATTTGAGGGACTTCCAAGTTGGAATGAAACTCCTGCTCGGCATGTGGTGAGTGGAACGCTTTAGAACTCTATGCCGTAGTGTGACGATCCAGAGCCCAAGACACCAAGGAAAGATGGGTTGAAATTGCTCATGGTGACTGCATTCTTAACACTGCATTTTATTTTACACATTTAGATACATGGCTAAGTATCTGCTATAAAACATCAACAGAAACTGGCCATTTGTAAGCCTACTTGTGCAAATAGTTCAAAGCTAAGTCTTAGTTAAGACCTTTATTTTGGTCACAAGAACAGCCTACCAACATTTCCACACGAAAAGCATCATTTTCTAAACTATTTCTGCATCACTCACTGATCATGAATGCAGAATTTGGTATCTTAAGGGTGCACTGTTGGTAATTTCTAACTATCAATTGTCTGAGGAATTATGGGCGGTGTAATTTTTACTTTGCATGACTAATTGGCAGAATTCCCCATGACAAAGATCCTTCCTTTGGTCTTTGGTAAATGATAATAATATATATTTTTTAAAACTTGTTTTGCGAGTACTTTGCATCTGGTAGGTTGTATCAAAACACTTCTAAAATGTATACTGACAGGCCAGTGGCTTTTAACCACAGGGTGGACGGGTGATAATGGATTGCTCTCCTGTCAAGCACCTTGTATGACTTTCATTGTGGAATGGAAGATTTGGGCCAGGTTTGTATTGGAGGCTTGTGAACGTAATGGATATGTTATTGTGTTAGTATTTAAAAACTCGGAATAATGATCTGGAAATGTAATTTAAAATCCCTACAACACCTGGAAATTTAATTAAAGAGACAGGAACACTAAAGCTTTAAAACTAATTGCTTCAAAGCCCCATTTAGTTTACTAGGCTCTTGGAGGGAAGGGAGTCTGTCGTCCTTGCTTGGTTTGGCCTCAGTGTGACGCTGCACTCTAGTTGAGCCTCGGCTTACCTACCCACAGATGTGCCTTGGATAGCATTTTATCGTGATGCATCACAGCTTGGTTTGGGAGTAGCTCCATCCAAGACCGCAAGAAATTGCAACGAATTGTGGACACAGCCCATACCATCACACAAACCAACCTCCCTTCTATTGACTTCATTTATAACCTCACGATGCCTCGGCAAGGCCAGCAGCATAATCAAGGACGAGTCGCACCCTGGCCACTCCCTCTTTTCCCCTCTCCCATCGGGTATAGATTCAAGGACAGTTTGTTCCCAACTGTTTCCAGGCAACTGAACCATCCTACCACAACCAGAGAGCAGTCCTGAACTACTATCCACCTCATCGGGGACCCTTGGACTATCTTTGATCGGACTTTACTGGCTTTACCTTGCACTAAATGTTATTCCCTTATCATGTATCTGTACACCGTGAATGGCTCAATTGTAATCACGTATTGTCTTTCTGCTGACTGGTTAGCAAGCAACAAAAGCTTTTCACTGTACCTCGGTACACGTGACAATAAACTAAACGGAACTATTTACAGAGCTCTTGCCGTGTGAGAACCATTGACATGTGGAACTGCCATGTTTCCATGCACCTTCTCAAGGGCATTGGAGGGTAGGTAATAAATATTGGCCTTGCCTGTGACGTCTCCATTTTATGAATGAATGCAAATAAATCTGATCTCACGCTACTGTGCCTCTGCCAAGCTTAAAATTTCTACCCTCTGTCAGGGCTTTGGTTTTGTAGTGAATATTAGCATTTCTCTCCATTGAATTCCATTAAAAGTTTCTGATGCATTGATATTAAATCGCCCTAGTTTTCAGGTTGCTGATGGCACGGTGCCATCACTTGAAGAGGCGAATGCTCTATGAAGGATGCTGTGAACAAGTATAATGTCCTTGGACTGAGATTCAAAGAGTATACAGCGTTGTGATTAATGCCCACTCTGGTGAGATATTGTTCAGGTGGTAGTGAGAAGGTCATTTCCAGCATTTAATTGCAGTGAGTGCAAACGTGTGATATTATGGCGAGTCCGAAACTTGTTGGTTGTAGAAGAAGTTTATTGCAGCCGCAATATTCGAATACAGAGTTAAACAACAAGGTAAAGGACAACCATTACAAACTTACTGTCTTCCTTGAAGACTTCGCCGAACTAACTAAATCGGGCGCCAAACGCGCACATGACATCGCTGGCCAATCAGCGATGTCGCTCCCTGGACCAATCCCCATGGTTGCGTTCCCACGTGACCTCGCTGGCCAATCCGAGGGTTCGACGACCTGGACCATTCTCTATGGTCGCTACATGACCCCCCCCAGAACCCGAGGTGCGGAACCTAACAGGGAGCCGGATTTCGCGACCATAACGGGTATGGAGAGGGACAGCCTGAACCACAGGAGCCGGAGGTTCCGGACTTGGCGGAACAGCCGGGACGGGAGGTTCTGGAGGAACTACCGGAACGGGGGGTCCAGGAGGAACTGCCGGAACGGGGGGTCCTGGAGGAACTGTCGGAACGGGGGGTCCTGGACTGAGCGGAACTAACGGAGGTCGGCCTCTCCTAGGGGTTTGACCGACCAGGACTGGTTGATCCGGATCCAAATGGGCAGGTTTGAGCCGGGACACCGAGACGAGCTCACTCTTGCCGCACATGTCTAAGGTGAAGGTAGCCGTTCCCTTACGCAAAACCCGGAACGGCCCTTGATAGACCCTCTGCAACGGGGCGCGATGGGCATCTTTACGCAAAAAAACAAACTCACAGTCCTTCAGGGAAGACGGTTCATGTACCATGGGACACCCATGACGTGAAGTCGGAACTGGAGCCAGGGAGCCCACCCGTTCCCGGAGAGATGCTAACACTGATGGGACGGTAGGCAGCTGGTCTGAAGGGTCAGGAAACAGATCTCCGGGTACTCGAAGTGTCGAGCCATATACTAGCTCTGCGGACGACGCACCGAGATCTAGCTTAGGAGCAGTCCGGATGCCCAAAAGAACCCAAGGGAGTTGGTCTACCCAGTCCGGGCCTTCAAGCCTTGCACTGAGGGACGCCTTAAGTTGGCGGTGGAACCTTTCTACGAGTCCATTTGCCTGGGGGTGATAAGCAGTCGTGGGTTGTAACTTGGACCCGTACAGTTCTGCCAGCGCGGCCCAGAGGGACGAAGTGAACTGTGGCCCTCTGTCAGTGGTAATAACTGCCGGGACCCCGAAACGAGCTACCCAATGAAGGGCCAAAGCCCTAGCACAAGACGCGGACGAAATATCAAACAATGGGAAAGCCTCTGGCCACCGGGTGAACCGATCCACCACCGTGAGGAGGTGGGTGTAGCCCCGGGAGGAAGGTAAAGGCCCGACCAAATCCACGTGGATGTGGAAAAAACGAACAGCCGGGACCTCGAAATCCTGTACGGGGGGCTGGACGTGGCGCTGGACTTTAGCGGTCTGACAGGGCACGCAGGAACGTGCCCACCCCGCTACCTGTTTCCGCAGGCCATGCCAGACAAACCTCGCTGCTACCAAGGCAGAGGTGGAGCGGATAGACGGGTGCGCCAGCCCATGAATGGCATCGAAAACCCGGCGCTGAAGGGAGGGCGGTACTACCGGCCTGGGACGGGGAAGAGAAACATCGCACCAGACTTTCGTGCCCTCCGACCCACAAGCTACCTGGGCCAACTTCAATCCCGAAGTGGTGGACCGGTAAGTCGAAACGGTATCCGCTAGGAGCTGTGCCTCCGCAAGCTCCTGGGGATCCACCTCGCAGTCCACCGCCGAAATAGGGGGAAAAGCAGGTCTAGACAGGGCGTCAGCAACGGCATTAAGCTTACCCGCGACATGACGGACATCGGTGGTAAATTCGGAGATAGCAGTCAGATGCCGCTGCTGGCGGGCCGACCATGGGTCAGACAATTTCAAAAAAGCAAATGTTAATGGCTTGTGGTCCGTAAATGCCATAAATGGGCGGCCCTCGAGGAAGTACCTGAAATGACGAACAGCTAAATAGAGAGCCAGAAGCTCTCGGTCAAATGCGCTATACTTCAGCTCGGCCGAATTTAGTTGCCGGCTGAAAAACGCTAAAGGCTGCCAACGGCCACCGACCTGCTGCTCCAGAACCCCGCCCACCGCCACGTCAGAGGCGTCAACCGTCAGGGCCGTGGGGGCGGAGGGGCTCGGATGGACCAACATCGTGGCGTCTGCCAAGGCTGCCTTAGCTGCTGTAAAAGCCGACTCAGCGGTCGGGGACCACAACAACTCTACCGGATTCCCTGCAAGGCATTGGAAGAGTGGGCGCATGACTCGCGCAGCTGCCGGAACGAACCTATGGTAGAAATTAACCATGCCTACGAACTCCTGTAGCCCTTTTACTGTGGTGGGCCTAGGAAATGCCCGGATAGCCTCCACCTTTTCGGGCAAAGGGGAGGCGCCGGCAGGGGTAATTCTGTGCCCTAGAAAATCAAGAGCAGGAAGGCCGAATTGACATTTGGAGGGTTGGATTATGAGCCCGTGGTCTTGGAGCCGCTGGAACACGGTCCGCAAATGGGCCTGGTGTTCCTGCACGGAGGGGCTGGCGACCAGGATGTCGTCTAAATAAATAAACACAAACGGTAAACCCCGGCCCACGCGGTCCATCAGCCGCTGGAAAGCCTGTGCCGCGTTCTTTAAACCGAAAGGCATACGCAACCATTCAAACAACCCGAACGGAGTAATTGTTGCAGTTTTCTGTATGTCCTCCGGTCGCACCGGAATCTGATGGTATCCTCGCACCAAATCGATTTTGGAAAACACCACCGCTCCTTCCAGCCCAGATGAAAAACCCTGTAGGTGCGGTATGGGGTAGCGATCAGCCGTGGTGACAGCATTGAGACGCCGATAATCGCCACATGGTCTCCACCCCCCAGATGCCTTGGAGACCATGTGTAACGGCGAGGCCCACGGGCTGTCAGACTGACGGACAATTCCCATTTCCTCCATTTTCCTGAACTCCGCCCTTGCCACCACCAGTTTGTCTGGCGGTAGTCTCCTGGCCCGAGCGAAAACGGGAGGGCCTTCGGTGCGGATGTGATGGACCACACCGTGCTTAGCCGAAGGCGTGTCAAAACGTTGGACGAGCAGCTCCGGAAACTCTGCCAGAATCGCAGCATACGAGTCGGGGGCCGCGACGACGGCCTGGACAGTAGGGCTGGGCGAGGAGGCGATTGTCGGAGCGACGTGCTCATCTTCGGCGGAGGGTCGGAGGTCGTTACCGCGGACATCAGGAACCAGTGAAAAAGCCCAGAGAAAATCTGCGCCCAGGATCGCTTGTTTGACGTCGGCTATGATGAATGGCCATTCGTACGTGCGGAGGCCTAACACAAGGGACATCTTCCGTGTACCGAAAGTGCGAATTGGGCTGCCATTAACCGCGATGAGGGTGGGACCTGTCTTACCCGATCTGGTTTCGAGGTCGGTCGGCAGCACTATGCTGACGATGGCTCCCGTGTCTACCAAAAATTCTGTGTCCGTGAATCGATCATGGACATAGAGGCGCCGGTTCTGGCCAATCGTAACTGCCCCTATGTACGATCGGCCGAGGCATTTCCCGCGAAGGTACAAGGCAAACGGCAGTTGCGGGATTCGTTACCCCATCGTAGGTGATAATAGCACCAGCCGCGCTTGTGCGGATCTTTTTGGCGGGCTTTCGGAGAATTGGCGGAAGACGTGGCGCCATCTTGCCATCGCTGTGGCGTGGTCACTGATGTCGAGACTTTGTTGATCGAACCACTTGCCTTGTTTTTTGCCGCTATGAGCGCGTCCGCTTTCGCTGCATATGCTTCGGGGTCCTTAAAAGAACAATCCGTGAGCAGCAGTCGGACATCCTCGGGAAGTTTCTCGCGGAATGCCTGTTCGAACATAGGGCAATCCGTATGCTCACCGGCTAGCATCATCATTTCGGCCATGAGGACGGAAGGCAGTTGGTCTCCAAGATCTGGTAGGTGCAGAAGTTTTGCCGCACCACCATGCTTATTAAACCCGAAGGTTCGCAGTAATACTTTCTTCATGGCCTCGTACTTGTTTTCCGCAGGTGGATCCACGATGAACCGCATCACGCGCTTGGTTGTGTCCGGCGATAGAGCGCTGACGAGGTAGTAGTACTTCGTGGATTCGTCCGACACCTTCTTTATATGAAATTGAGCCTCGGTGTGGATAAACCAAGCTTGCGGTGCGTGCGTCCAAAACAACGGAAGATGAACGCTTCCGGCGCTTGACTCCGGTGTGCCCGGCTCGGTCATCGTCAATGAGGCGTCGGGTTCCTGCTCAGTCGGTGATCGTCCAGATCACGTCGGGGTCACCAATATGGCGAGTCCGAAACTTGTTGGTTGTAGAAGAAGTTTATTGCAGCCGCAATATTCGAATACAGAGTTAAACAACAAGGTAAAGGACAACCATTACAAACTTACTGTCTTCCTTGAAGACTTCGCCGAACTAACTAAATCGGGCGCCAAACGCGCACATGACATCGCTGGCCAATCAGCGATGTCGCTCCCTGGACCAATCCCCATGGTCGCGTTCCCACGTGACCTTGCTGGCCAATCCGAGGGTTCGACGACCTGGACCATTCTCTATGGTCGCTACAATATGGTCATTACCCAGCCAGGTGCTTGATCTTTCATTAATGAGATAACAAATAAGCAATACCGTCTACTGGAGAGCATTAGTGAAAATGGTGTGAAAGATTGCAAATGGTGTGAAAGATTGCAATTAAAGACAGAGGATGTGGAGCTGCTGAGCGTCTGACTGAAGTCACTGACAACTGTGGCTGCCGTTAGGCTTGGGCTGAGATATGTGACTCCAGCAAAACCTGCCCAACTAACCTTGTTATTTCTGCAGAAAGTCTAACCACATTACGCACAACAATGGCTGCAGACAGCCTGCATTTATTTGCCACATTACGGAGAAAATTTGGCCTACTCGTCTTGCCCAGAAGATTTTAAGAGGATATCTTCTAACCTTTAATATTCTTTCAGTTCAAAATGAATTGGCTTTAATAGGATAACAATCAAAGATGGAAATGTGAGTCGTCTTGTGAGAGATGGATACTGTCAAGTCTCGTGGCTTTTCCTCGTGCCAGAATTAACTACCTGCCTTTGTTCCCATGGCCAGCTTCACTTGTTTATGATGAAGCTTCCCACTCGCCGTGATGTATTATTTCTCCTTTTAAGTGAAGCAGCTGGGAAGCAAGCTTGAATTCTTCAATTATTCTACCCTCAACACCCTTACAAGTTCAGCAGGCAACAGAGATGCAACTGTAAGGGCTGAGTGTGTGATTAGCATCTTTTCAGGGACCTGGCTGGCTGGGTCTGTCTCTCTCATCAGATTGTCTGCTAACTTTTTTTGTGAATGGCTTCCCTTTCATTAATGTCCAGTGAATAATGACCGCCAAAAGCACCTTGAAATTGATAGCTTTTGCTAAGGCTGATAGTCGACCTTGTTAACTTGACAGAAGGATTACATTTTATGTAATTTCTAAAAATGTGAATGCTATATTTAACTGAATTTGTCTCAGAATTCTGAGCTGCACTTTATGACTGGTTAGCACGCAACCAAGACTTTTCACTGTGCCTTGGTACACGTGACAATAAACTAAACAGAGACTGACTCCATAGAGCCACAGTGAAGCTTCTGATGGACAAGATTGTTTGAATGGAATACCGCCACAATTCTGGCCAATTTTCCATAGTGGGGGCAGTTGGATGATTTGAGAGCTTGTGCACAGTGACCTAATAGTTCTCAGCCTGAATTAACATTGGGTAATTCATCTGTTATCCCTGCCTGGAAATGGCACTGGCCTAAGCGTTGTGTTTCACACTAAGGCAGCGTGCAAGGAATTGTACTGCCGTTTGCTTCTCTGACAAGCTCCAGTTACTGTGGGATCCTCGGCACACATTTCTTCTAAAGTGTCCATTTCCCAGCCTTCCGCAGGAGACTAGTGACATGTAAGCAGCTCACGCATCCTAGAAACACACAGACCGAAAATCATTCTTGCAACTAACACCCATTCTTGTAATGTTCTTTACTTTCCAACTTTGCTTCAGTGAATGCAGTGGAACTGAATTTTGGAAGACGGGAATGATGATCCAGCCATTGCATTGACTTGTTGCAGAACACTTGAGTGTAGGTTTGGAACCTCCCTGTCTGTGCTCCAGAACAGAGGTCAGTTGGACTTGAACCACCACTCCCTCTCCATCCTCAGTCACACCAGGAAGTTATCCACCCCGTTTAAAAGGTTTAGGCAAGATTTTTCGCTTGCTTTGCTTTATTCCAATGCATATTTATGTCTTAACTGATCAATAGCACTTTTGTGTACTTTACCATTTTCATTGTTTTGATAATTTCTGGAACTTGAATCTTTTTAGAGTGCTTCCAAATGAGTACGATCATCAGAGACATTCGGGAAAAAACAACAACAGGTCCTTTTCACAGGGTGCGGTGAGTGAATGGGCCTTGCTTGTCAATGCCTGTGGTCCATTTGCTGCTTGTGGTTCACACTCCTTGCAGAGGGGCTGCTACAGCAATGCCAGTGAGACCTTGGAAGATGTGCTATTGCAACCATTAGATTAGTCGCAGGGCAGGCATAGGCGGCACCATGAAGTCAAGTTTAATGTGAACCAGTCCAATATGCAGACATTTCTACATTGAAGAGGATGAAAAATTTTATGGGGATAAAAATTAATTGAATAATTAATCAATTTTTTGGGAGAAGGCAGGAGAATGGGGTTAGGAAGGAGAGATAGATCAGCCATGATTGAATGGTGGAGGAAACGATGGGTCGAATGGCCTAATTCTGCTCCTATCACTTATGAACTTATGATAATGCAATAAGACTGGTAAAAGTGAAAAAACAAAACAAATGCATTGAATTTGCCTTTTTTTTGCTATCTCTAATTTCCATTAGGGGCACGAATCTCTAAAATTATAAAATTAAAATTTCTTGCCCAGCCAAGAAACTCCACATTTTAAATTATTTGATCACTTTTTAATTATTATATTCTCATGAATGCGCTATATTTAAATGTTTTAACTTTTGTTTTCGGTGCAGATTAATTTTACAATCATGGTTTACCTAGGAAATGTAGAACCAAAGTAATTGCTAATATTTTGGCCATTTCATTCTCATTTCCTGTTATTACCATTCAATGTGTAGAAACCCAGTTCAAATAGATTTGGCTTGTTGAGCAAATTGACCTTGTGTGTGTTTAGTGAACTCTGTGTACTGTAAGGGCACAAAGCGCTGGAGTAGCACAGCGGGTCAGCCAGCATCTGTGGAGACTATGGATCTGTGACATTCCTGGTTGTGGCTCTTCTTCAGACTTCTGTTTATTTAAAGCCCTGCTGAGGGTATTGCCCTGCCTTTGTTTCATTGACGAAAGTGGTTCAGGTCATTTGTTAGCTGAATGGTATCATCACTGCGTTCAATGTGGCTGGCTGATGGAACTATCCCCTCATCCATCGGCAGGCAGTGTTGCTTTGGAATTTTTCTGGTATTTGCAATTATGGATCCTATGCTGGGCCTTGTCTGTAATGGAATATGTTGGAAATGTTTTTACCTGAACAGCAGTTTATTTAAACATCATTACAGAACAGTTGATAATTGCAGCATTTTTCACTCGTTCAACCACTTTCGTAAAGCTTGAGTCAAACAAAACAACACCGGACAGATCTCAGTGAGGCATTTTGCTTGGATTAAGTGTATCTGATTTGTGTTTTGTAAATTGCTATCTCTAATTTCCTGCGTTTCTGGCTCAATCCAAATGAAAACTTGTACGGAGAGGTGATTTTCAATTCCATTTGGCGAGAAAGTGGAAACTGACTGATTTAGCAGTTTGCTATACACCCATCTAATTTACCTTTCATTAAAAAAATCAAAGTGGATGCATATGAGAGAGATGATTTAACCTGAGATTCTTGCATGATGCAAAGCCTTGAGATGTTCAATACATATAATCACCTCATGGAGAACTGCAGGCTTTGTTGACTTGGGAGTCACAACAGTTCAGAACGGGAGAGAAGCTTCAGGCCAGGAAGAGGGAATGTTTCTCCTGGGGGCAGTGGATCAAAATTCATTTACAAATGGGGAAGCTGTTGTAATCCTGGGTTAATGTCACCTCAAAGCGAATGTCCAAATGTTTGGCCACGATGCTCTCCGGATTCTTACAGTGAAGCAGCCTGCTCTGAGAGAGTCTCTTGGCAACATGTAATCAGATGCCTGATGAAAACAGAATGAGCTCCTTGGAAATGTTCTACCATAGTGCCGGCAAACCATTGATTCGGAGTGATGGGTGAAGATCGTCGTAGGAATTAATTAATCTTCTTCAATCAATTCTTCTGGGCAACTGCAAAGATCTGTTGTGAATTTTGATAAAAAATTATCTTTCATGTTGGCAAATATATTTTTCTGCAGTGCTTGCGAATTCTCTTTTAGAAATGAATTGTGGTGTAGGTAATGCTCGGAATCCATATCCTAGGATGTACAGTTCAAAGTGGAGAGACAACTCGCTATCCTTCTCAACGTTCTGCATTAAATTGTTTTGTCATTTGAAATGGGATCGCATAAAATGTGACAAGGTGATCAGAAGATACTTGAAGTGATCACATTTCTGCTTCAATAATCTATCTTCATCTATCAAAATAGCTTTGGTCTATTTACTGCCAACTTAAGATTGGTTTTCTGTCATATTTCATCACCATGCCAAACAGAAGCTGAACTTGACAAAATCTACACTGCACATCAGTACCTACAAAGCTCAATAATGCACACTGAGTCAAGGAGACCATTAGTACATTCAGAATAAGAATTGATGTTCTGCACTCTTAAGCAATTTATTTGTAGTTTCCATCAGAATGTGAACATTGATATAATAACAAACTATCCCTTAAATTGCTGGTGTGAACCTCTATATTGCACACCCATGCAATTGTGGCCAGATTCTTTTCATCAGCTTGTTAGTGTTAATTTTTTTATTGTTGTCAGTGACTTAACCACATTAATGATGCTAACAAAACTCGTTCTAGCTGTTCACGATGTTATTTGAAATTATATTTTGTTATATATTTAAACATATTGGAATGGTACAGTCAATTAATAGAATCAGATTTTTCTAATCATATTTTTATCATAATATATCATGGCATAAAACCATTAGTTTTGTTTTGGAGAAATCATCGTTTGATGAATCCTGTTGAAATATTCTAAGCGAATAACAGTGCTGCATTTATGAAATAGGCTGTACCTTTGTAAATTTGTGGACAATTCTTACTCAGCATATCATCTAATTTTCAGATACTTAGCCAGAATTATTGTTTTGCGTAGCCTTGTGATACGGAGCAGAAAAGTTTGTGGTTGCAAATAAGTTTGAGTATACTGTGAAAATTAAGTATGTCATTGTACCTTTCAAAACATTTCGCAGACTAAGTTCTGCATTTGGTGGTACAAATGATTTATTAGCCAGATAATTCTATCTTGAACCAAAAACAGCAAAATAATTCAAAAGCTCATACAAATCAAAAACTGCAGATGCTGGATATCTGAAACAACATGCTGGAAACACTAAGCTTGTCAGCATGCACCTGAGTAAAGAAACCATGTTTCGGGTTGAAGACCCTTCATTAGAATTGATCGGTTTGCAAAGATTATCTGACTGTTCTTCACTTCTCAATAGATTTAGTAGGCAAAATGTTAAATTCGCCATCTTCAATAGAGCGTCAGCTTAAAAGAATGGCCAGTGCTTCCAACTGAGTCTCCTGCACACTCTGCAGAAGGATGCTGTGGATGTCTTGCGTATATTTAGTAAGGTGACAAATAGGTCTATTGAAGGAATTGAGCTATGCTGTTAGCAAAAGGGAAATGTTGCTGAGGTAAAGGATTAGATATTTCAGCATATCCCTAAACTTGATTCTTCCTTTAAGAAGTGGACATCTGGCTGCAACAATTACTTCTGGATTGGCTGAAACAATTAGTCCTTATTTTCAAAAGAAAAATGTGTACTTCCTTAGGTTCCCATTTAAAAAAATCTTTCACCTTTCCTCTTCCATGCCGACTGGTTTTGATGCCCAGATCAATAGAAACATTTAAGGTGTTTCTTAACTGAAGATCAATTGAGGAAGAATTGATGCTAGCAAAAATCAGCAAAGGAGGAATTGAGGCCAATATAGAACTGCCATGATCCTAATGAATTTTGGAGCAAGTTTGAGAAGCCACAAGTCTTATTCCTACTCCCAATTGCTTCATAAGTGTTCTTCTTTTCAACTGTCAACATTTCCTTTCTTCATTGATGTAATCTTCCGTCTCTTTGTCGATTCCACATATCTGCACACATGGCAACATGGAGAATTTCTTGTTTTTTTACTTCACCTTTCACAGTGAGAATCGGGAAATAGAGGTACCGTACCTGTTGACTTTTAAAGTGGACATTGAGGGATGGGCAAGACATTTAAATGGCGATGCTTCAATTACCGCCTTGAAAGCAATATCAGGCGTAATAATTGAAGAGAAAAGGAGAGACATTGCCGCACATTAGGATAATCTCATGAGTGGGGGAATGTTGAAACTGACAATGCAAAATAATTGGTTTCAATGTGCAGGTCCTGCAGCCATTGCAATAAATGGATCTGGTTCGGAGAATGCAGTTCAAAGTTATGGAATGGAGCTTCACATGCTGTGAACACACTGAAAACCGCAGTGAGTCTGTAAATTTCAATAGGTCCTGCACAACATGCGATCTACAACGCTGTGCGTGAGGACTTTGTACATTTATCCCTATTTTGGCTTACATTTCCTTTTTTAAATAATTGGTACTAATTGAGTCTCAGAGCATCTCACAGTTATCTATAATGAAATCTGGATAGATTGCAAACAACCCTGCTGCTTTAAAAAAAAGTCTCCTTAGCACCATCTGTTGCAAGGATACTTAGGTTTTCACTCCATTAGTTAATAACAAGCACATTGTATGTGGACGCACATCAATAACCTGCACCCTCTCCCAGTAACCTACCAATGAGCGGAAGAACTTCAGGATGAAGAGTGAAGGTTGGCAAATTGAGTGTGCTGCATTTTTTCCAAAATTTGATTGTGTTTTATGAGCTGCATGGTAGGAGGCACTTGGAAAATTGTTAATAAGTAAGCATCTTTACCTTCTAGCTAGATATCCAAAAAATGTAATTAAATGGGCAATTGCAGGTCAACACAATCTCAACTGATATTCCACTTCAACGTCACAAAAATGCATAAGGTAATTATTCTTTGCAAATTGAGTGTTATTGATTTAAGAAATATTGCACTCATTTTTATTGCAAATAGAATTGTTAATTGAAATTTCAAAACAAAGCTCTTACTGCATTCCTCTCCGGGTTAATTACCTTGATTACTTTTGTCCATTCTGGATCTATTTGTGGTGACTCTTTGAAGCTGAATTCACAGACTCCTGAGGAAAGAAGCTAACCACTCAGACCATTAAAAGCACCTTTTTGTTCCCCGTCATCTACTGTCGCCCTCTCATGAGGAACTTCCACAACATTTTCTGTCCAAAATTGATAAAGCAGAAATGTAAAATATCCACGTAAGTATTCAATTTCAACTGTCGCCTGCTGTTTTCCATCTATTTCATTTGTTTAGTCAAAGTACCACAGGAAATGTCCATGCTGGATGACACACTGCTGGTGATTTCACTCTGATTCATTCATTCAGAACTAAAGATGTAGCTTTGTAAGGAGGAACCTATTTTGTGCACACCCATGACTGGAGAAAATCATTTGCAGTTCCAGTTCACATGAAGAGTATAGAATAGAGATGTACTGTATAGCGATAGATAAATAGATTTGAAGGTAGATAAAAAGGAAGATCTTGAAGTTCCTTCACTGCTTCATAGGTTTTGCAAGGGGAACATTTGGACTCAATAATCCTGGTGCCTCTGCAACAAAGCTATACATTTAATCTCATATTCCTTGCATGGAGGCATATTTGTTATGGGTATGCAGCATCAATAATACATATCAAGCACTGTTTCCAATTGTGTAACTTGTGCTTCTACTTACTGCAGCTTTTAATTGAGCGTATGATAGCACAAAGTTACTTGTTACTTCCTTTTGGTAAAGAACAATTCCCTTTTTATTAAATAAAAATGGGTACCCAACTGATCTTCACAAGTTAAAGTAAAGTTATTGGTAAATTAACAACAGTTAATGCCCTCCATGCAATTCGAGCTCAGAATCAACTGGTTTGTTAAAATGTACATCTATAGATTTCAATAAGGATGTAAGTTGAAAGGATATAATTCTGAGGTCATGGAATAGTGTCTCACATGCTACGACCAAGCACTGAAATTGGTAATGTGTAATTTTTAAATGCGCACAGAAAGCATGTAAGCTGCAGCATTGCATGGAATGACTCAGTACATCCATCCTCAGATCTCTCTCAAATTCTTCTCTTTGTAATTGGAATAAATTTGATTTCTAGAAGTTCTTCAAAATCTGCACTGCAAAATTAGAAACAGGGTTGTTGTTCTTTCCATAGTGGGGAACATCAAGATCCAGGGTGAAAATTTGTTTAAATTCCATTAAAGTCACTTTAGATACATTCAAGCCACTTTCAACGTTTTGATTAGTAAGGGTGTCGGGGGTTATGGGGTGAGAGGAAAAGATAAATCGGCCATGATTGATTGGCAGTATCGACTTGATGGGCTGAATGGCCTAATTCTGCTCCGATAACTTATAAACTTTATGCCTTGCACCTGCACTTTTTATCAACTGAAATAGCAAATACTGAACTGGGGTTTAATTTGACATAACTGACAACCATTCACTGACCTATCAACCTGTATCCATTTGATTGGAGTCAACACACACAAACATGTACTTCAATTTTGTTGACATAACTTGTCAGTGCTAAACTAATTTCATAACTAGTTTTGACAGTTGGTGTATGGATAGAGACAATAAAATGAATGATGCTTTGACAGCCCTGCCACGGAGCATGAATGATATGTCAAGGAGCATGGAGCAGTCCAGTACCAACCTTGCATATGGCTTTGCACAGAATCAATTCTTTCTTCATGATAGGCGATCTGCATGACACCTTCTGCATGACATCCTTTATGAGAAGGAGGCCCCATGCTGGTTGTGCTCACGGAAGCCTCTGCTCCCATACATGGGGAGTCTGGATGCAGGGAGCAATGCTGCACTAGCTGTCCCAGAAGGACTCCAGCCATACCTTGAGACCTGGTCACCACACCTTCCAGGCAACAACCTCCGCAGGAAGGCTTGGGTTGAACTGAACAGGCTACGATCTGGTGCTGGTCGCTTCGTAGCCAACATGAAAAAATGGGGCATTGCAGACACCGACCTCTGTCCTTGTGGTCAAGTACAGACCAACAAACATGTCCTAAGGGAATGTGCTGTGACAGGACCTCACTGCCCACTGTCCCAACTTGATAACCCCCAATTAGACACTTATCTCATCAATTGCCACTTTTGATTGGTGTAGTTGACATACGAAAGAAGAATTCTTTCTGGCATGGCAATGATGGCAGTCTCCACTTACACACCCAACCATCGTGCAGTATTAAATGGCCATTGTGATAGTCAGAATCATACAGCGTGAAAACAGACCTTTTTGCCCACTGTGTGCACACTGACCATTGAAAACCCAATCTCCTTTTTAATCCCTCATTCCTAACAACTGTAGTTTCCAGAAGATAGACGCAAATTGCTGGAGTAACTCAGCGGGACAGGCAGCATTTCTGGATAGGAGGAATGGGTGATGTTTCGGGTCACTATATTCCAGAGATGCTGCCTGTCCCGCTGAGTCAATCCAGCATTTTGTGTCTATCTTTGGTGTAAACCAGCATCTGCAGTTCCTTCCTACACAACTGTAGTTTCCAGGTTTTCTTTGCATTCTCTCTTAATGAAAGGCTCTTACGGTCTTCCTTCATTCAACATTAGCCACTCTCCTGTCCGCTAGCACCCTATACACATTGGGTTTTTTAAAATAGTGTTGGGGAGAGGAGAAGAACAGGATTGGGATGAGTTAGATAGTGCTTTTAAAGTGCCATCATGGAAGTGATATGCAGAATGGGCTATCTTCCCTGTGATTCCAATTCTTCCTGACTTATTGAATCAAACACTCCGGTCGGGATTTTCAAATTCTATCCATCATTTAAATAAAATAACTGAGTTTTTTAGATTTTAGATTTAGAGATTTAGAGATACAGTGCAGAAACAGGCCCTTCGGCCCACCGGGTCCGCGCCGCCCAGCGATCCCCGCACATTAACACTATCCGACACCCACTAGGGACCAGTTTTACATTTGCCCTGCCAATTAAGCTACAAACCTGTATATCTTTGGAGTGTGGGAGGAAACCGAAGATCTCGGAGAAAACTCACGCAGGTCACGGGGAGAACGTACAAACTCCGTACAGTACAGCGCCCGTAGTCAGGATCGAATAATTATGGTGTCACTAGCCATTATTCGGTAACTTGGTAGCACCAAACAACATATTTTTGCAAATTATCTTCATCCAGCAGATTTTTGATCTACCTAATGATTAACATATTTTACTTTACAAATTGAAAAGGAATGTGAAGGCTTCAACCATAATTAAACATCACTGTGTAATTCTATTCTACAGTCAATTATTTGGAAACAAAGTTTGGTGCAAGACCGTTATTTGGCTGTCTCGTTTATTACAATATGATCAGCTATCATTACATTATACACAATTTAACAAAATAATGATTTTGCATTAGAATTGCAGTCAAAGATATACATGTGACTAATGTCAGCAGTGTAAAGGTGAAGAAAGCAATTATTTCTAACAAAAGTGACAAAGTGATTTGTGTGTGTAGGAAAGAACTGCAGATGCTGGTTTAAACCGAAGATAGACACAAAATGCTGGAGTAACTCAACGGGACAGGCAGCATCTCTGGAGAGAAGGCAAGGGTGACGTTTCGGGTCGAGACCAATCTTCAGACTGAAGGGTCTCGACACAGAACAGCCATTCCTTCTCTCCAGAGATGCTGCCTGTCCCGCTGAGTTACTCCAGCATCTAGTGATTTGTATGTTTGTGCTTGAATCGATTGTTGCAGAGCAGAGGAATCAGAGCAGCCCTCCTCTGGAAGCTCCCGTACTCTCGCAAGGCCCATGTGTTCTACAATTCTTAGTCATCTTCATCTTTAATTTTCCACTTTAAATCTGCCTCACCATCGTACGAGTCTTGTGTTGTGAGGTAATTTACAAAATACCCGAAGCCCTGAGCTTCGGACAAAGTCTCGACTATCCAAAGGTTGGGAAGATCGTCAAAAAAGAGATTTAAACTCTCTGCATGGCAGGGGGAAGGCAGTAATAGCACTGTTTCTCCTGGGGTATTCCCCAGGCAGCCATGAAGAATCTGGGAAGAATTCATGGAAGACTTTATTATGCCACGTTGAATCTATTTTCACTCCATACTTGAAAGAGCTTTGGTTGTGAAGTTGTAAGCCTAATGAAGCAGTAGATGAGGCCCAAAGAGTTAATGGAGTGGTTTTGATGCCTCCTAGGTTTTCCTACTTACACCACCAACTAACAGAAGCAGAGCGATCAACGAAGCACTTTTATTGTTGGCACAATTGGTTCTTAAAGGCACACTTACACCTATACAATAATGTTAAGAGGCGATATTATTTATCCAAGGAAAAGTTCTAGAACCATAAAGTAAAATAGACAAAGACATAGAATGCTACAGCTCAGGAACAGGCCCTTCAGCCCATAATGTTTGTGCCAAACATGATGCATAGTAAAACTGAGCCCATCAGCCTGGACAGAATTCCAGATCCCTCTATTAACTTCACTTCAACACCTATCTAAAAGCCTCTTAAATACTACTATCATGTCTGCCTCAACCAACCTGGCTTAATGTTTCAGGTCCCCATCACTCTCTGTGTGTAAAAAAAATGTTCCCCGCATATCTCCACTAAAGTTTTCGCTTTTCACCTCATAGCTATGCCCTCTAGTGTTGGACATGTCCACCCTGGGGGAAAAGGTACTGACTGTTTACCCTAACTATGTCTCTCATCATTTTATATACTTCTATCAAGTCTCCCCTCAACCCCTGATGTTCCAGAGATGAAAATCCAAATCTCTCCAACCTCTCCCTGTAGCTGAAATGCTCTAATCCAGGCAGCATTCTGGTAAACATCCTCTGCACGCTCTCTAAAGCCTCCATATCTTTCCTGTAATGGGGCATCCAGAACTGCACAGAATACTCCAAATGCAGCCTAACCAAAGCCTTATAGAGCTACAGCTGGATGCTGTGGTTCCTCCTGGAACAGGCCAACCCAAGAACCAACTGAACCAGAACATGCAAGTGGTCATGCATCGTCCCCCAATGACAATGCAAATCAGAAGGCCAGAGCACTTTGATTGTTGGCTTGTTCTTTGTTAACGATTACCCCACTGCCTTTTGCTGAAGTGACTTCAGGCTGCAACATTAAAAAAGCATGATAGATTAGAAAGAATTTGGGTCCAAACGCTGCACTGAAAATGGTAGCCTTCTTTGGGAATAGTTTTCTGATGACACAAGCGAATACCTAAGCCTCTGGTTTATATTCTGCTCAGCAAAGCTTCTCACTAATAGCACAATCAAAAGACATCCTCTCCCATTTTGTGATTTTATAAATACAATATTTGAACACCGCTTTTTGATTTGTTTACATAATTGCCATCCCATTTAAGCAGTAATTCACAAGTTCACAAGTTATCGGAGTAGAATTAGGTCATCTGGCCCATCGAGTCTACTCCACCATTCAATCATTGCTGATCTCTGCTTCCAAATCCCATTTTCCTGCCTTCTCCTCATAACCTTTGACACCCGTTCTAATCAAGAATTTGTCTATCTCAACCTTAACAATATCCACTGACTTGGCCTCCAAAGCCCTCTGTGGCAATTAGTTCCACAGATTAACTACCCTCTGACTAAAGAAGTTCCTCCTCACCTCCTTTCTAAAAGACTGCCCTTTAATTCTGAGGCTATGACCTCTGGTCCTTGACTCTCCCACTAGTGGAAACATCCTTTCCACATCCACTCTATCTATGCCTTTCATTATTCTGAGAATTTGCATTTCATTATTCTCATTAATTGAGAAAGTCGCACAGAACACCTGTACCACTTGGGTGAAACAAAGTTCATTATAAGTATCCACACAAACATGGAAATGTGTGCCTCCATTTATCTGAAAATTGGAGCAAAAAAACAAATTGCTGAAGGAATGCAAAGTCATGAACATCCTTTGCTTCGGCAGATGCTGCTTGACCTAGGGCTGTTTGCTTTTTGTTCATTATCAGCAGACTTGACTAGGATAAATGGAGTAAAGAGTTATCAAAATGAGCTGCTTTGCAAATATTTGTGTAATTCATCTTGAACTAAACATGTAAATATGCCAGCTTACTTTGCAATTAGCCAACCTCAAAGACCTATTTTCATGACTTTTCATGGTGATTATTTTCATGAAAAAAATCCCAGTAGAAGCAGTGTCTGAATTTCTGCTTTCACCTCCTAATTCTATATTTCCAAAGCGCTCTGCTTTCCTTTGTGCCTAAAAATCCATCAGTCTCAGTCTTGGGTCAACTGACCAATCCTTGTTCTCTTGCGAGAGATTACGAAGATTCACAATTGCACGAGAGAAAAGAAATCTCTTCATCTCATTCCTGGGTGGGTGCTGCTTTACGTCCTCATCGTCCACCCTGGGTAGTTCTACAGAACTGGCAAAATTTGCAGCAAAGCGTCAACTATGGTACTCTGAAGCACCAATTGCCACTTTTGACTGTTGTAGTTGACACACGAAAGAAGAAGATCTCATTCCTGGTTTTAGATTCTAATACTCTGTTTTTCGACATTCCATCCAGAGAGAGTTCGATTTAGCTCTTGAAGCTAATGGAATCAAGGGATATGGGGGAAAAAGCGGGAATGGGGTACTGATTTTGGATGATCAGCCATGATCATATTGAATGGCGGTGATGGCTTGAAGGGCCGAATGGCCTACTCCTGCACCTATTTTATATGTATCTATGTTTCTCTCCAGAGGAAAATAAAACATATCAACCATTTTAACTTATATAACCTTTGAATTTTGTATGTTTCATTGAAATCACCTCTCATTCCTTTGAATTTCAGGCCCATTCTGCCTAATCTTCCCTCATAGAATGGTCACTCATTGCCGGAATAAGTATAGTGGACCTTTGCTCGCCCCCTCTGAGCCAACTGAGTTCTTCCCCTGGGTAACAAAACCTAAACTGCTCACAACCTTTCTCAGTATGCTCTCGCCAAAGCCCTATATAATTGCAATGATTATAATAGCCTAAATCTTCCACTTCAAAGCCAAAGATTTTACCCGCTTAACTGGATGGATAGTCTGGATTCCCGCAGCAGAGGCTGAAGCCCTGAAGCCCAGTGTTCCCCTCAGATACATTGCAGATGGCCCCAGAGAGGCATTTATCTTTTGAACCAAATGCAGTGAGTGTTGTGTCGTTTGCCAAAATGGGGAATGGTGGAATATCTACTGACATTCTTCCTTGTTTGAATGTGTCCCCTTTACATATGTATGGTTCACATTCTTCATCACAGGGCGGCACGGTAGCGCAGCGGTAGAGTTGCTGCTTTACAGCGAATGCAGCGCCGGAGACTCAGGTTCGATCCTGACTACGGGTGCTGCACTGTAAGGAGTTTGTACGTTCTCCCCGTGACCTGCGTGGGTTTTCTCCAAGATCTTCGGTTTCCTCCCACACTCCAAAGACGTACAGGTATGTAGGTTAATTGGCTGGGTAAATGTAAAAATGTCCCTAGTGGGTGTAGGATAGTGTTAATGTACGGGGATCGCTGGGCGGCACGGACTTGGAGGGCCGAAAAGGCCTGTTTCCGGCTGTATATATATGAGATGATATGATCACGATCCATTAGGAAATGGAAATGTTGATGTTTGGAAGTGGTTTGGTAATGAGAATAGAGCCTGGTGCTGTTCTTGGGGGCTGAGAGGCAATGAAAGTCAGTGAGCCCATCAATGATGGGAGAAAGGGGGTGCTGCAGGTTACAATTGGGCAGCACTGTTTTTGATAGTCAAGTAAAAAATTGCTCTGAGGGACAGTGTATGAGCGACTCATTGTGGAAAGCATGCACTGACTTCCATCTCCCCTTGACTTTAGGTTTTGAAGTAATATCATCAGTTACATCTCTCATGCTTATAATTGGTCCTCCAGAAAGCACTGTTCGTGCTTGTTGAAATAATAAGAGCCATGTGAACAGTTTCAGGACTCGAGCTGCTAATTTAGAGAACAACTAAAATGAATGTCTGCAGGAAGGAATTTGCAGGTGCTGGTTTATATCAAAGATAGACACAAAATGCTGGAGTAACTCAGCGGGTCAGGCAGCATCTCTTTGGGGAAATGCAATAGGTGACGTTACGGGCTTGGGACCCTTCTTCAGACTTCTGAAGGTTTCTGACCCCAAAATATCACCTATTCCTTTTCTCCAGAGATGCTGCCTGACCCCCTGAGTTACTCCAGCAGTTGTGTCCAAAATGAATTTCTTATTGCTTCAGTCAAATAGACTGCATATTCTGCGACATTTTCTGCTCATGAATGGAACATATCAATAGTTTGGGGAATTACATCTCTGGTCATAAAAGCTGCATGGTGTTTGTCAATTAGGCAGCTTTGGTCAGTTTGGCCCTGCACAGTGCATTGGTGCTGGGAAAGTACTTGTGAGTATTTTAGGTATAAATGTCTGCTCTGCTTTTTGTGTTCTTTGTATTTAAGTCACCCAGCAGGTGTGAGAAAGGGGGTGGTGCAGGTGACAATTGGGCAGCACTGTTCTCCTACACTACAGAACATCATGCACTGTAAGTCACATTATTGTTCATTAATTTTCGAAAGTGAAGTATAATGATGATCAAAGAGCAAAGATTGGACCCATCAAGTAGCCACAACCTTACTTAAATGCTTTTGAAAAGTCAGTAGATGAACTTAGTTGCAAGAACCATTCTTCAAACCCTTGATAATAAATGCGTTGGTGTAATTAACACAGATGCCAAAAATAGCTGCTTGTTACTTCTGTTCTATATTTGTTCTGTTAATGTTTTTTTAAGATGGGCCATTTCAGTTATTTGGCTTCACGTGTCTGCACTTCATAAAGAACAACTATTAATGATTAGAATGTACTCATTTGGCCAATAGCACAAATAACCAATGCTCGCCATTATTCTGTCGAATAATGTGTGTGTCAGACTTTGATGTCCTCTGGCCCCTAACCTGTGATGCTTTTCAAAACCAGCACATCACAAGGTTTGCCATCTTCCATGTCAGAAACACACCCATCTCTGCTCTTTGTCATCTCTTGGATCGATCGTTTGTAGGCTTTCTGTCCTCACTCCAATCTCAAAATTATTCTGATCATCCAGTGACCTTGCATCCTATATCCTACCCATCTTGACCTCTGGTTTTGGGCTCCTTTGGTTGCCTTCTCCCCTTCCTGATCATTGGTGCACACATATTCAGCCTTCTGGACCATAAGCACTTGGATGTTTTCATGAACCCTCCTCGCCCACTTATTTTATGACACCCCCAAATGCTTTTAAACAAGCAATTGTCATTGTTCTGCCTATTGCATCATTTGGCTCAGTATTCAGTTTATTCTGAATGAGCAGTAGATCCTATTTTGGTCATGTTTACTTTGTTAGTGTTCCTTAATAATTGCAAGTTTGAGTACAACACTTCCCTGTAGGATCCCTATCTTAAATTAGTCCTCAGATCTTGAATAAGGGGAACAATCTTTGCTGCTCAAGATACTGAAGGGGGAAGCAATTAGAAACTCGGGCAAGGTACAATTATAAGCAAGAACGCTGAACTGCAGGTCAGATGTGGAATCAACAAAAATAATAGGAAAAGTTGATGTATGACCACAGCTTTCAAAGGTTAGCGTTGCGGATGCTAAATCAATAAAGTGGCAGAGCAAAGCAATTTATAACAAAGGTAAGGCTTATGATAACGAGTTTTCATCTGTATTAGCCCTAGAGGACCTGACCACACAGTACATACACTAACTGCTTACAGCCAAAAGTTTCACTAAAACAGGATTTATCTGAAATGCGGCAGAAAATCTTCCGCAGTAGGTTTCTTGGGAGGGTGGATGAGAGTGGTAATGGAAAGGGGGAGAGGGGGGGGGGGGGGAGAGGGGGGGTAAAAGTCAACATGCCTATGTGCATCAGATTCCAAATATATGACTATTGAAAATAAATACTGTTTTGTAAAAATGTTTCTGCTAGGTGCTGTTCATGTTGTGTCCCAAATCACCCAGACAAGTGGGAAACACAATGGAAATTCGAATGCATATCCAGCGCCAGTCGTATTTACACAGCCTTTTGCATGAACTTAAAGAAAATCTTGTCTTAAGTTAGCCCCACTCACAAAGCAACCATTTACAGATGTACTGTAGAAAACATCCCGACTGATTTCATTGTGGTCTGGTGTGACAATTCTAATGCCAAGGAATGCAAGAGGCCCTCGAGAGTGGTGGACTCAGGCCAGTCCATCATTGGCATGGTCCGAAACATCTACATGAGGCGCTGCCACAGAAAGATGATATCTATCATCAAGGATCTGCATCATTCGGGCCATGCCTTCTTCTCACTATTACCATTGGCAGGTGGTACAGAAGCCTGAAATCCCACACTACCAGGTTGAGGAACAACTATTTCACCCCAAATATCAAGTTCTTAAACCAAGCTGCACAACCCAAACCATATCTCAACAATGGAACACTAGGAGCCACCTCTTGCACGACCAAATACTTTTTTCTCTATTTATGTTTTTGCACAAATGTCCTGCTTTTTTTTGCTTGAACTTTCTGTTTGATATTTTGTATAATTTATATATAATTTGGTGTTGTGTGTTTGTCTGAGTCTATGTACCTGCAAGGTAAGGCGTTCCAGAATGTAGACTTGGTGATAACAAACAGTAATATATTTCGAGGTCAGAATGAGTGTGAGTTGCATTGGTGACATTCCCAATGCCAATTGGCTGCCCATGACCTTGTGCGTGTTGAAGGTTCTAGCTTTCAGAAATACTGTTACATAGAAACATAGAAACATAGAAAATGGGTGCAGGCATAGGCCATTTGGCCCCTCGAGCCAGCACTACCATTCAATATGATCATGGCTGATTATCCAAAATCAGTACCCCATTCCGGCTTTTTCCCCATGGCCCTTGATTCCCTTAGCCCTCAGAGCTAAATGTAACTCTCTCTTCAACTCTCTGTTGAAATCCTGAACCAGAAATCCTGGTGAGTTATTACAATGCATTTCACCACTGGAGCCAGAGTTCCTGCGATGGAGGGAGTGAATTTAGTTTAGAGATACAGAGTGGAAACAGGCTCTTTGGCCCACCGAGTCCGTACCGCCCAACGACCCTCGCACATTAACACAATCCTGCACTCGGGACAATTTTTACATTTATACCAAGCTAATTAACCTACAAACCTGTACGTCTTGGAGTATGGGAGGGAATTGAAGTTCTCGGAGAAAATCCAAGTAGGTCACGGAGAGAATGTACAAACTCCATAAGGACTGCACCCTTAGTCAGGATCGAACCTGGGTCTCTGGCGCTGTAAGGCTGCACCCCTCGGTGTTGAGACTACTGTTTAGACTAAAGTTACAGCTGCCAGTCCAGCAAGGCCACTTTACCCTGGTGGGTAATTCTTGTGTGTGTTTTGGAACTGCACTCAACCAGGGCAAGTGGAAACTATTCCACCTCGAAGAATAAAATTTGCATATCCTGGGAATCTGGTGTAAAAATTGAAGATGATGCAATTACTCAGCAGGTCGGGCAGCAACAGTGAGACGTGATACAGGTTTCACTTTTCATGAACTTTCATCTGAAATATTAACTGTTTATCTGCCTGTCCTGCTCAGCATTTGCAACATTTTCAGTTTTAAATTATTGAAGTATTCGACCACTCTCCTGATGCTGGAAGGGGTTTGGTGAGTCTGAAAGTGATCCCGTGACAAAGTTTAAAATCTAAAATGTCATCTACAATATTTTTATATTAACCGTCCAGGGACATTTCTGCTTAATGGTGATGTCAAGTATTTTGCCGATAAGTCATTGAATGAAATGCCATTGAATGGCATGGATGTTTGGATAGATGTACATTTTTTTGGAGATGTTAATTTTGTGAAACTGGAATGATGCAAACATCACCTATCGCGGATGCTCTCCAGGTCCTGCTGCATGCGAACAGGCTCTGCTTCAGCGCTGCAAATGCAATAGAACTGTGCAATCAACCAAGAGCATTTCCACATTCGCCCTCATGATGTGGCAAAACGGCCGTTGATGATCTGTTTGTTTATACAGGGTTGCGGAAGATCTTAATGTTTGGGACTATGCACATCAGTGAAAATGTGAGCAAACATATCCACTTTGCACAGCCAGCACAATATTAAGGGCTATTTGTGGCTAGAAACCTTTGACTGGCATTTTCAATTTCCTTTTGTGTTCACAGACAACCGAATCTCTGCCTCTTTGTCACTTTGTAATTATCTCCATGAGATTCCCTTAATTTCTTTGCTGACCAACTCTCTTTTATTCTCATCCATTTCACTTTCTTCAAATGTATTCACCTCTGCTCAAATGTTTACCATATAACACTGACTTTTCTTTTTGGGCTTTTGGTTCAAGAGCAAAGTGTGGAGAGAAAAAAACCGATTTGATTTTAATCTTTGCCTTGGATTCTGTCTGTTGATTTATAGCAATATCCACTGGTCTGCAGGGTAATTTTTGAGATGTTTAGGTTTAGTTAATGTTTTATCTATCCAGATTTCTTTCTTTGTATAAGTCAGTCTATTGAGCCATTCGTGGCTTTTTGATCCAGTGACACTTAGCATCATTGAATTGAGATATTGTTGAGAGATAAGGTTCTCCTAACATCTGCTCAGTATCATTCAAAAGATTTTGAAAGATGCACATGGAACAGTGCAGCACAGGAACAGACTCTTCAGCCCACAATGTCTATGTTGAACATGCTGTCAAATTAAACTAATGCCTTTTGCTTGCACATGATCCAAATGGCTCCAATGCCTGCAAATTCACGTACCTATCTAAAAGCCCCTTCAACGCCAGTATTGAATCTCAAGTCAAGTCAAGTCAAGTCAAATTTATTTGTCACATACACATACACGATGTGCAGTGAAATGAAAGTGGCAATGCCTGCGGGTTGTGCACAAAAAAGAATTACAGTTACAGCATATAAATAAAGTTAATAAGTTACTATTAGTGTCGACAAAAATGTAGTCTCTGGGGTTATAAAAGTTGACAGTCCTGATGGCCTGTGGGAAGAAGCTCCGTCTCATCCTCTCCGTTTTCGCAGCGTGACAGCGGAGGCGTTTGCCTGATCGTAGCATCTGGAACAGTCCGTTACTGGGGTGGCAGGGGTCCCTCATGATCTTGCTTGCTCTGGATCTGCACCTCCTGATGTATAGGTCCTGCAGGGGGACGAATGTAGTTCCCATGGTGCGTTCTGCCGAACGCACTACTCTCTGCAGGGCCATCCTGTCCTGGGCAGAGCTGTTCCCAAACCAGACTGTGATGTTGCCGGACAGGATGCTCTCTACAGCCCCAGAGTAGAAGCAATGAAGGATCCTCAGAGACACACTGAATTTCCTCAGTTGTCTAAGGTGGTAAAGGCGCTGCTTAGCCTTACCCACCAGTGCGGCAATGTGCGTTGCCCACGTCAGATCCTCTGTGATGCGGACTCCCAAGTATTTAAAACTGCTCACCCTATCCACAATAGACCCATTTATCTCCAGTGGCGTGTACGTCCTTGGATGTTTAGCCCTTCTGAAGTCCACCATCAGCTCCTTTGTTTTAGTGACATTCAAGAGGGGGCTATTGTCCTGACACCAGAGTGCCAGATCAGCCACCTCCTCCCGGTAGGCCTTCTCATCGTTGTTGGAGATCTGCTACCAACACCACCCTGGCAGAATATACAAAGCACCTACCACATTCTGTGTAAAGAACGTGCTCCACACATCTCCTTTAAAATGTTTATTTCCTTCAGCCTAAAGCTATGCCCATTAGACTTTAACATTTCTGCCCTGAGAAAAAGGTTCTAGCTGTCCATTCTATCTGCACCTCTCAGAATTTTATAAATTTTTATCAGGTCTCATCTGAGCCTCTGACACTCCAGAGGAAACAACACCCTCTCTTGTACCCTCTTCAAAGTCTCCATGTCCTTTCTGTATTGGGGCAAACAGAATTGCACACAACACTCCAAGTGCAGCATCAGCAAAGTTTTATAAAACTGCAAGATGACTTCTTGACTGTTATACTCAGTGCTCCGACAGATGGAAGCTGCAATGCCATTTGCCATGTGCAATACAATATGCAATGTGATTTTTTAATGTTCCCTCTGCTTCAATCATTTACCACTCTATCAGTGTGGAGATGGTTCCCAAATAATATGCATATCTTTCAAGCATCTCCACACTATTGTCCTTTGTAGATTTATCCACCACTGCCACACCAGAGAAGTAACCAGAGGCAAAATCCTAAAAAGAACCATTGTCAATGTGGCTGCAGTGCTCATCATAATGTCTCCACATACCTTGTGTAACCAGCCACACCACACACTGCAGCTGAGTCTGATGAAGACATCTCTGGAAATTAGAAGTAAATTTGAAAACAAAATCAACCTAAGAGCTTTACTAACCAGAAAGGGATTATGTGAAATTAAGCCAAAATAGTAATGGTAACTTAAAAGTTGCACCAGAAAATTAAATAATTCATTGAGGGGAATTGTTTAGATTGCAAGACATGGCTAACTGGAGCAAAGGTAACATACAGTGTCTGTAAATCAGACTGAGTACCTTTGATCCCTGTTTTCGTCAGTATACTATGACAGCCCTGGATAAACTGTCTTGTTCAAGAGACTGTCCACTGCTGTGTGAGATCTTCTTTGTGTGCTGTCTAGATCTGAGATGTAATTAAGAGGGGAACGGGACCCATGTGAAAGCTAGATTTAGGGTGCAGATCAAACACACAAATCCCTCCAACAATCCCTTTGCTGCAGCCAGCCTTTTGGGCTCATAATTTCCCCTCTCAACCCATGACCAAAGCAGCTCCTGCAAAGGGTTTTTCCTTGTCCCTCTGAGACCCTCAGCTTGAGAGCCCACCAACTTTGAAATTATGTATATGATATATGTAAGAAATGAAAAATAACCATGGCAAAACTTAAGGGAGACACCTTTGGAGGAATGTAAATTTGTCAACTTAATCTAGTCAATGGACTGAATTGCATTTCCATGTTTCTTGTGGGCGTTTGCGAGGTTTAATAGTCTTACCCGAAAAATATGAAAGTTTTCAACGGCGATTTCCAAGGATATATTATAAAGAACGTTAAGGCTGCCTACTTTTTGTGGCTTGTACTGTTGAGAGAAGATGCAGAGATCGTGGATGACCTTGCCATTGGGAGCTTGGTGCTTAACATTAATGAGCATGGCTGTGGGAATGCAGCATTCTGAGTAATGAAACTGTGATCTCCACACCTGAAACAGAGGGGAATAAAGCCATAAATAACTGATGAACCTCACCTATATACTTGCTGTAAAGCTAGTCCAGGTTAATGAATTTTTCGTCACCACAAAATGTGCTTGCATTTTTGCCATGGTTATTTCCCCTAACAGGAAGCATGCCACCAAATCGTGTGGAACTGATATGATTGCGTCATTGCTAATTTATATCAGGACGATGACAAAAATTGCTTGCAGAAGGGCACCATAGATTCCCTGGAGCAGTGCATTTACCAGTCCCAGCAGAGCCAATTCAAGGAGGATTTAAGGTTGCTGGGGGAGAGAGAATTCTTCACTGCGTCATTGCAGTGTGGCCCACTTGCTCTGGTGGAGATACAGATTAGCAATGTGTATGAAGGTTTGTACCATTGACCTATGATGCCCCATCGATCAACACACATTGAACAGATGTTTGAAAGTTACGCAAAATAATTCGAGGAAGCTGTAAAGTAATGACCCACCAGTTTGATTGCACAACATGTTTGTATTGCAATTTAGATCCTTCCCTGAGCAGAATCGATTGCAATTCATGATCACCAGGTTATGATATGCCTCATACATACCAACAGATTAACTTGTCTGATTCTGTGAACATTAACTATGCATCCCGCATTCGACTCCTGTCCTGGCAAATTGATCCATTTGATAAGGTTATGCACGATGGGCTGCTATGGAACGATAGATTGCATAGAATCCAGGGAGAGCTAGCTAATTGCATACATAATTGGCTTGAAGGTAGGAAGCAGAGGCCGTTGGTGAAACGTTGCTTTTTTTGAGTGGAGACTTGTCGCTAGTGTTTTGCTTCAGGGGTCGATGCTGAACGCATTGTTCAGTCACTGCTCTGCCTGAGGTCATTTGTGGCTGGCCCTGATTGGTCCTGGTCTTTTCTTGCCTCCAGCTCTTCACCACCCGCCTACTCCGTACTTTCAGTCTGAAGAAGGGTCCTGACGCAAAATGTCACCCGTGTTTTTCTCCAGAGATGCTGCCTGACCCACTGAGTTGTTCCAGCACTTTGTGTCCAACTTTGGTATAAACCAGCATCTGCAGTTTCTTGTTTCTACTATAGAATTTGAGATGTTACGTTGCAATTGAACAAGACGTTGGTGAGGCTTCCTATAGAGTATTGTGTTCAGTTTTAGTCACCCTCCTCATGGAAAGATGCCATTAAGCTGGAAAGAGTGCAGGGATGATTTATGAGGGTATCTCAAGAGACTGAGTCATAAGGTGAGGTTAGGCAGGCTAGGTCTTCATTCCTTGGATAATAGCAGATTGAGGGGTGATCTTATGGAGGTGTACACAATCATAGATAGGTTGAATGCTCACAGTATTTTTCCCAGATTTGGGGCAATCAAGAACTAGAGGACATCATTACTTGTTTGCATATCTTTCATTCATTGTTCTTTATCTCTCTAGATCACCGTCTGAATCTCTCGTTTCCCTTATCCCTAACCAGTCTGAAAAAGGGTTTTGACCCAAAATGTCGCCCATTCCTTCCCTCCAGAGATGGTCATAGAGTCATAGATTGATACAGTGTGGAAACAAGCCCTTCGGCCCAACTCGCCCACACCAGCCAACAATGTCCCAGCTACCCTAGTCCCACTTGCCTGCACTTGGTCCATAACCCTCCAAACCCGTCCTATCCATGTACCTGTCCAACTATTTCTTAAACGATGGGATAGTCCCAGCCTCAACTACCTCCTCTGGAAATTTGTTCCATACACCCACCATCCTCTGTGTGAAAAAGTTACCCCTCGGATTCCTATTAAATCTTTTCCCCTTCACCTTGAACCTATGTCCTCTGGTCCTCAATTCCCCTACTCTGGGTGAAAGACTCTGCAGCATCTACCCGATCTATTCCTCTCATGATTTTGTATACAAAATCTGTCTGATAGATCTGTCATTCAGATGCTGCCTGTCCAGATGATTTACTCCAGCATTTTGTGTCTATCTTAGCCAAAAGCTCCAGCCAATCATTTGTGCCTGGAATCCTCCACCCATGGCGGTAAAGGTCACCGCCACTCTGAGCCGATTATGCTTTGGATCATGTCAGGTATACGCCCGCAGCTGTACGTGACTGCATTGAATAGCATATCTATTGATATTGATTTTGTTGCATGGTTTAATTTTAGCAGACATTTACGAACACACTTCATTCTATATTGGCAAGACTATTCAATGTACGGTCCAGTAACTCTGAGAAATCTTACAGATTGGAAATGGACTTCTCGTCACAGGTGGGTCAAAAGGTGAAAGGGAAGATGGAACGGCTGAAAGAAAATTTCAGATGATTACACACTGAAAAGATGGCTGTATAAATGAGCCAGAGGAGGTAGCTGAGAAAAGTACTATTATAACATTTAGGAGACATTTGGACAGATAAATGGATAGGATAGGTTTGGAGGAACATGTGCCAAGTGCGGGCAGGTGGAACTGGTGTAGATGGCGGATGTTTGTCGGTTGGGCAAGTTGGGCCAAAGGGCCTGTTTTCATGCTGTTTGTGTGACATAGAAACATAGAAGCATAGAAACATAGGTGCAAGAGTAGTCCATTCGGGGCAAGGGGGACGCTAAGATTGCTGCGGCTGCGAAGAGTGTGAATGAGAGCAAATGTACTGGGTGTGTCGTGTGCTCCGAGGACTCTGAAAGTAGTCTGGTTCATTGCATTTAATAGTGAATCATAATAATCTAGAACATAGATTAGTTTAGTTCTAGTTTAGAGATGCAGGCCCTTCGGCCCACCGAGTCTGCACCGACCAGCGATCCCTGCACATTAACACGAACCTACACACACAAAGGACCATTTACACCCATACCAAGTATACAAACCCCAGCCAATTACCCGAGAAACCTGTACGTCTTTGGAGTGTGGGAGGAAATGGATTACAGGAAGCGTATTGCAGCCCCAGAGTTGGACACTGTCTAAATACAGACTGATGAATAATGCACAAGTAATAGGTGTTCAGTTTAGGGAAAAAAAAAACTTTGATAATTTGGATTGCAAAGAGCAGAAAAAAAACTGGAATTGATTTATCGGATTAACATGCGGATCAGAATACTACATCGTATTATGTAAAAACATTATCATCTAAAAACAATGAAATATTGTCATTAATTACAGATGTGCTTATGACTGTGACTGTGGGAATTGATTTTAATGTTTCATTTCTCTCTTATTTACTGGGCAAGGTAGTTGGTGATGTAATGTTTGCTGTTTAGTGCACGATTTACTGTAACACATGGATGGATGGGAAACATAAATAGTATGTTCAGTCATTTTGCTGTAAGAAATAGAAACTAAGCAAAAAATTGTTAGTAATTGTTATTATTTGGTGGGTTGTAAAAAGTAACCCCTGGAGAGATGTTTGTGTTTTTAAGGAGCTAATATTCACTAATTAAACATGTAATGTGTTTAAAAATATTTTTTTACTCATTTCATGTTTTCATTGTTGCCTGATCTTCCAAGCCCTCTGTTAGTTTCCACCACAGACTCTCATCTGCATTCTTCGCATGTCTTTGAATCCAATGGCACCAGTACCTCCCACGCCTACGTCTCACTTTCCCTTCTCCATTCCCTGTCACCCGCTTGCTTTGCCCTTTACACAAACTCCATCAATGATTCCGCAATCTGGTATCATGCAATGCATTAATGACTGACATTTAAGTTCCATTTCTCCCCTACTACCCAATGCTCCTCCTCAAGGCCCAACTTCATTAGCTTCACCCATCTGTCCTTGCAAAGTGCTGCACTCCAGGACACCCAAAAGCACCATCTTGAAAGCTTCCCTTTATCTGCCACCTGTCATCGCATCAACATCTTTGGCAAGCTGCTAAATGGTTGCCTTGCCTCTGCTGTTGACAGCCTTTTCACAACCCCATCATCAGCGCCCCCGAGCAGCAGCCACCTTGGCAACTTCAAGTAAGAAGGCTGCATGCTTGAGTGCGTTTGGCAGAAGACCAGCCTTCTCCTCATTGTTGGACGAATCCGCAACCGGCTGTCGTCTTAATAGGGTCAGCCATGGCTTAGTTAGTTGATCCCTCACCTCTGGGTAAGAAAACTGTGAGATCAATTCACACGGCAAAGATTTGTACAATGCAAATCTGGTTTGACATATCGGCACGTTAGTGAGGGGTGTATATGCTGAGTTAAATTTGACTGCACTTGGAGGAGACTTTACACAAATCTAATGCATACATGCATAGGCTGACAACAGTGAGTTCAATAGTCATTGTTCCCCCCTCTATTAGAACGCTGCACCAGATTCAAACATAGCAAAGTTTCTCATGATTGTGCTGGAACAGTGTGGAAGAGATGCCCCAGGATGCCATCTGGATTGGATCATTTCTCTTATTAGCAGAGACAGGGTAGGCAGGGTTTCTTTTCCCTGGAGCAGAGGAGGCTGAGGGGTGATCAGAGAGAGACACAGATCTGATAACATTATGAGAGGGTTATTCAAGGTAGATAGTAAATAAAGGATTCCCATGGTAGGTGTATCTAAGTCAAGGGGACAGAGGTAGAAGGTGAAACGTAGGAGATTTAGTGGGGGTCTGAGGTTAAAAAAAAAATCATTGGGTGTTTGGAATCAGGAAATCCATTGAATGAAGATGTGGAGGTGGATACTAACATTTAAGTTGTACCTAGCCAAATACATGAATCGTCTGAAGAAGGGTCTCAACCCGAAACGTCACCCATTCCTTCTCTCCAGAGATGCTGCCTGTCCCGCTGAGTTACTCCAGCATTTTGTGTCTATCTTCGGTTTAAACCAACATCTGCAGTTCTTTCCTACACATGAATCGTGACAGTTCTAATGAGGTTGAAAGGGTGATTGCAGAGTGGTACAGCAGACAGCATGGGGGATGGCGGGCTGCTCTGTGCTGTATGACTGTGGCAGTATGATTTTATTGCGCACTGCCAGGAAGACTTCAATGACCCTCACCAAGAATGGCTTGGTAGCCACATTACTCACTGATGAAGGAGTGACCTACCAGACTTAGTCTGTGACAGGTAGTGAGCAAGCCAATACAAGAGATGTGAACCTATTTGACTTCATTCTCACCAAACTATTTTTGGCTGATGACATTTTTTTGAAAGAATTATGCTTTTCTTTCCGGGGTGGAGTGTGGAAGTCAGATGTTAAACATTTTCCATGTTGCCCAAATCAGAAGAGCGAATCTGACAATTTCCTCATTAGATGAAGTTTGCACAGAGCTCACCTTTCCAGCTCGGTGCAAAATCTGATAAATTAACATAAATTCTTTCAATTAGCAACCTAATTGAAAAACCCTTTTCATTGCAGCTTTCAAAGCTGGTTCCTGAAGATCACAGACAAAGATATTTGACTTTGTAAAAACATTTTTTAACCCTAAAGTGAGAATGTTGTTTCAGCAAGAGAAAAATCCACAGATCAGTTTTCCTCTTCACTAAGCCGTATATGGACTTCTTCTGAAACAATTATGCTATTGTATTCTTATATTATTCTCATATTTTCTTACATTGAAGGAGACCATTCAGCCTATTGACTCTCTAACATGTCTCCGAGCAATTCCATCAATGGTATGTTGCATCGGGATGCATCACAGCATGGTTTAAGAACAGCTCCATCCAAGACTGCGAGAAATTACAGAGAATTGTGGACGCAACCCAGACCATTACACAAACCACCTTCCTTCCATTGACTCCATCTCCACTTCACGCTACCATGGCAAGGTCATCAGTATAATCAAGGATGAGTCGCACCCCGGTCACTCCCTCTTCTCCCCTCTTCCATTAGGTAGGAGGTATAGAAGTGTGACAACGCATGCCTCCAGATTCAGGGACAGTTTCTTCCCAGACAACTAAATCATCCTATCAACCACTGGAGAGTGGTCCTGAGCTACCATCTACCTTTTTGGAAATGCCTGGACTATGTTTAATCGGACTTTACTAAACATTATCTTGCACTATACGTTATTCCCTTTATCCTGTAATTGTACACTGTGCTCGATTGTAATCATGTACAGTATAGGCTTTCTGCAGACTGGATAGCATGCTCCAAAAAGCTTTTCACTCTATCTGCTTTTCACGGTACACATGACAATAACCTAAACTAAACAAAACTAGCGTCTCCTCTCACATGTGTCATTAACACTCGCCGATTCTCCTAACAGAAACCACCTCAGGATAATTTACAGTCACTAATTAGCTTTGTAAATAGCATGGCTTCGGAATGTGGGAAAGAGAATATCGAGAGGAATCCACACAATCACAAGGAGAACATGAAAACTCCTTGCAGGTAGCACCTGAGGTTAGGGTCAACCCAAGACATTGTAGCTGGGAGGCAGAAGACACCTGGATCGTCACTCTGATCAATGGAAATGTTTGCTATAGAATGATAATCCTTCAGTTTGTGATGCACATGCGCCTTAAATTTGCGTCTTAATGCTCAGAGATAAGCAAAAGAGCTTGCAATTTGAAGTTAACTCTGTGTATAGTCCTTAATCCTTTATGGACTCTGAGTGAATTATCACCTCTGTTTTAACTGTTTGAGATGTGACCCATGTCATTGTATCAAATATGCATTTTCAGTACCAGCATACTCATGTGGCTGATGGAAACACTTGCACAATGTGTGACTGTAAAGACTGTGTGCAAATCAAGGTGGTAATGTTTATCTTTGAAATAATCCATTCAAAAATCAAGGCATGATAATAATAGAGAGATAGAAGGAATTGCATATGCTGCTTTACAAAAAAAGACACAAAGTGCTGGAGTAACTCAGCGGGTCAGGCAGCATCTCTGGAGAACATGGATAGGTGACATTTCAGGTCAGGACCCTTCTTCAGACTGAACCTGCTGAGTTACTCCAGCACTTTGTGTCTTTGCTTGACAATAATAGTTTAGCAACAGATCTTTAAGGGGTATAGTATGGAGAAATAACAAGGTGATGTTTTGTGTATACGGCTTGTAAATGAGTTGGGTCAGAAAAAACTGGTTGGTGCGTACAAGGTTTGGAGAGATTTTGTTGTCACCTCAGAATATTCCTTACATAATTAATCATTGTTACTGATCAATAAAATTATTGGCACCTTATGCTTCCAGTTAAAAAGTAAAATCTGGTAGAACCTATACTTCAGATCCCTGACAGTTTTATTAAACAACTCCCTCATTCAGCAACATACTGTAGTTACATTTGAGACATGAAAAGATTGGTGTTGTGGAAGCAGATGGCAATTTCGATGAAAAGAGTAGACTTTGAGCCATAAAATAGGATTTCATGACGTTGTAATGTTTCATTGCATTTTTATTTGCCAAAATTTGTCATAGTTTGGTTGTCTGTAGCTGTGCTAAATGATTTCATCTTCAGAAGAAGGATCTTAAAATATTCTCCTTCCCCCAAACATGGATAAATCAAGAAACACAACTGGTATATCTCCAACCTTGCAGATTGCTCCACTCACCTTCAACTGCATGCCTTAGTAGCTATGACATTCCCCTGATTCGAGCATCTTGGGAACAAACATGTTTCACTCAGTGGGAGCTGTTTGTTCTAAACACGATGTGCAGCTACATTGTGAATTAAATGTTGGAGGATTTGTTCTGCTCTACTTCTAGTGAAATTGAAAATGTATTTACGAATCTGCCACTACTTTACCCAGGCAGTTATATATTCAAAAAAACATTCGAATACCATGCCTTTGTCATATTTACCAGCCATCATAAAGAACATAGAACATAGTACAGTAAAGGTATAGGCCCTTTAGCCCATGTTGTCTGGGCCAAACATGATACAAAATTAAATTAATCCCTTCTGCTTGCATTTCTACAACTGATCTATGTCCTACTGTATCTTTTGACCGTCTTCAAAACTCCACCGATTTTTGTGTTGTCTGCAAACTTACATAGAATCATAGAGTCATATTGAATGGAAACAGGCCCTTCAGCCCAACTTGTCCACGCCGATGTCCCACCTGCGAACATTTAGCCTATATCCCTCTCAACCCTTCCTGTCCATGTACCTGTCCAAATGTCTCTTAAATGTTGTTTCAACTATTGTTGCCTCAACTTCTTCCTCTGGCAGCTCATTCACTTACCAACTCATCTACAATTTGTATATATCATCAACAGCAGAGGTTTTAGCATTAACCCCTATAGAACACGACTGGTTACAGATCTCCGGCCAGAATGACACACTTGTACCACTTCTCTCTGTCTTTTATGAGTATGCCAACTCTGAATCCCTTGTGACTGAGTCACTGTGAATCCTGGGCAATTTAATTTTCTGAATTAGCCTACCATGATGGATCCTGTTAAAATACCTGACTAAAATCCATATTGTCAGCATCCCCACCTTACCATTCCGATGACTTTTGACACATCAAAAAACTCAATCATGTTTGTAAGATATGACCTGCCATGTACAACACTCCATCTTCTTTTCTTCCAAATGCAAGTACATCCGAACCTGTCAAATAACTTCCCTACCGCACATGTGAGGCACACCATCCTATCATTTCCAGGATTATTGTTTTTCCTTTCTTAAAAATTGGCTACTCGCCATCCTCTGGGACATCACCTGTGGCTGGAGAAGATACAAAGATCTCTGTCAAGTCCCCAGCAAAGTCCTTGCTTGACTTTCTCAATAACCTGGGATAGGTGCCAATAGGTGCGTGGGGAAGAGAGTGGAAGTTTTGTTGCCTCCATCACAGTGAGGGGGTGTTTGGAGTCACTGTGATGGACGTTTGTGTTGGGGTCATGTGTCTTGTGTTCTTTTTTGTGTGTGACTGCTATGTAGTTTCGTTCGGTACCTTGGTACCGAATGACAAATAAAGCTCTGTTGAACTGTTGAATTGGCCCTGGGCCTATCCACCTTAATGCTCCTCAAGAGATCCAATATCACCTCTTTCTTGATCTCAAAGGTCCTGAGCATATTAATGTACCCCAAACTGATCCCACTACCCTCCATGTCCTTCTCATTGGTGAATACCAATGTAAAGTGTTCATTTACAGTACATCCTCTGACACCAAGCATAGATTTCCTCCTTTATCTTTCCTATTTTTAATGTATGTATAAAATGCTTTTGGGTTCTCGTGAAGCGGATTACAAATTACATTGCATGGTTCCTTTTGGCCCTCCTAATACCATACTTGAGTTATTTTCTACTTTTTTTCTATACTCCCCGAAAGTCTTGTCTGGTTTCACCTTCCTTAAATCTTTTTCCTTATGGACCAAATTTATAACCTTTCTCATTATCAAAATTTCTCTTATCATGCCATCCTTGTCTGTCTTCCTAAAAGGAATATGTAGTGTCATCAACAAATCTAATCATCTATGTACAGCACAAATAACATCACTATTATATACCTTATTACATAACAGAGTATATAATAGTTATATATTATATATAACTATAATAGTTATATATTATAGCTATTATAGCTACATAATACTAGTTCTTTGCAGATCTGGATGAGAACTGCAGTGCCTTTTGGATCAGCTACTACCAATGTGGACATATTATTTGTTTAAGAAGGAACTGCAGATGTTGGTTTAAACTGAAGATAGACACAAAAAGCTGGAGTATCTCAGCGGGACCGACAGCATCTCTGAAGGAATGGGTGACGTTTCGGGTCGAGAAAGAAGGGTCTCGACCTGAAATATCACCCATTCCTTCTCTCCAGAGATGCCACCTGTCCCGTAGAGTTACTCCAGCTTTTTGTGTCTATCTTTGGACATATTATTTATTTTATTGTAAGTAACTTTTTCCTTTTAAATACTAGGTGGTTTATATTGGATTCTCCACTTCTTCTGTGGAGACTTCTTCTTATCACAAAAAAATTAGGCATCATAAAGTGGTGAAACACAGGTTTTATTTTAGTTAAGTTCAGCTTATTATTATCACGTGTACCGAGGTACAGTGAAAAGGGTTTGTTTGCCTGCTATCCAGTCAAAGAAGAGACTGTACATGAATACAATCACGCTGACCACAGTACACAGCTAAATGATAGAGTGTACAACATTTAGTACAATGTATATCATTGAAGTCTGATAAAGTCAGATTAGAAATAGTTCAAAAGTCTCTAATGAAGTTAGGTCAGGACTGCACACTAACTGATGAGCAGACCGTTCAGTTGCCCTATAACAGCTGGGAAGAAACTGTCCATGAATTTGGAGGAGTGTGCAAGAAAAAACTGCAGATGCTGGTTTAAATCAAAGGTAGACATAAAATGCTGGAGTAACTCAGCGGGACAGGCAGCATTCCTTCTCTCCAGAGATGCTGCCTGTCCCGCTGAGTTACTCCAGCATTTTGTGTCTACCATGAATTTGGAGGTAAGTGTTTTCAAACTTCAGTACCTCTTTCCTGACAGGAGAGGGAAGATCTCTCACCCATGACTGAGGAGCAAGGGAACCGATCCTCTGAGAGGAAGGAGAAATCCAATGCAGCCCATTGTGATTCTTGCTCCACCAGAGGTCTCAGCACATTTTCTGTATTTTTAATTAATTTCTAGCACTTTAAAATGCATTTATTTAACTTTATTTGGATTATTTAAATGTCACTGATTATTAGTCAAGAGGCGATCCCACAGGATCTGATGCATGTGGTCCAGTTGCTGTTCCCATCATCACCGAGCCCCATTTCTCCTTCCATAGATGCTGCATAACCTGCTGACTGTTTCCTGAATTTCCTGTTTTTTCTTATATCATAAAATGTATGTTTCACCTTGTTTATTTCTATTCATACCATGACATAAGTTTGTACTTTTTCTTTAAAAGGGTGCAATGCACGGCCCGATTTTACCTTCTCCCTAAAATCCACAAACAGAACTCGCCTGGCAGACCCATTGTTTCTGCCTGTTCATGTCCCACCGAATAACAGCCACATCCTAATCAGATCATCACTAAAGGTTAAAATGTGAACAGGAAAGGTCAGTGGAGAGGCAAACAGTTAATGTTCAGCACAATTACTTTCATCCAGTAACATTTTGAAAATTATATTGACGTTAAAACCGAACCTAAAAGTCCAAGTAGGTTCAAAGATTCACTGACTATCTGCTATTTGTATGGATTAATAGATTCGGCATGCTATTGAGCAGAATAAAAAGGCATCCCCTCAATTACTATTTGAAGTGGCTAACCTCAAAATCTGTGTTAATTCTCCTGATCTTTGGGCAGTTGATTGGGGTTGGAGTAGGGAACTTCCCAGTGAGGCTGTTTCTGGGTATCGATAATGTGGATACGAACAGGGTCTGACAGAGAACAATGGAAGGGTTTGTTCATCCTGATGACATACTTCTGTTTGGTGCTTACTTGTATCGCAGTGTTTCTGCACACGATGCCCACCGAGCATTCGCCAGGATTTTCATGACCGGTGACCAGCGGAGAGTCTCAAGTGCATTATTTGTTACCCAAAGCAACATTGTGATTTGATTCACCTTTCTTTTTAGCATAGAACATAGAACAATACCACCAGAGAACATGTATTTTGGCCCACAATGCCTGTGCTGAACATAATGCCAACACCAACTCATAACTGCCTGGACATAATCCATATTCCTTTATTTCTTGCATATTCCTTTATTTCTTGCATCAAAAGGTCTCTTAAATACCACTGTCGTATCCGCCTCCACCACCACTCTGGCAGTGTGTTCCAGGCATTCATCACTCACTGTGTGAAAACATTTTTTACCCCACATATCTCCTATAAACTTTGTCCAACTCCCCTTAAAGCTATGGCCTCTAGTATTTGATTTATCCATCCTAGAAAAATCATTCTGACCGTCTATCTTATCTGTGCCTCTCATAATTTTACATACCTTTATATACTAAAGTCACTTTTTAATGATTTGCTACTGGGATCTGGCATTGCTTGCAAACTCCATCCCTAATTGACTTTGAGAAGGTGATTGGCCTTGAAACATTGCAGTCCTTCTGATGAGGAGAGCACATTCAGCTTGTGAAGCAGGCATTCCAGATGTGGACCCAGTGATGGAGAAGAAACTGCGATGTCGTGGCATATGCTCGTGGGTGGTGTCCCACCTGCCTGAAGCACCTGTCCTTCTTAGTGGTAGAGGTCACAGGCTTGAGAGCTGCTATTGAAATAGCCTAGTTGAGCAACTGCAGTGCACTTTTATGGATGATTCATACTAGTGCCATGAGGTGTCGGAGTTGTTTGGAATAAATATACATGATCGTGGTGGAGATATGAATGAATTGGGCAGCTCTGTCCTCATTTGTGTTGAATTTTGTTATTTCTTTTTCCAGAGATTTGACCACAAGTATCTAGGCTGCCCTTCAATGTTATACTGAAAGAATGCTGTCCAGTCAGAAGGGACATTTTCGGATGAAAGGTTGACTCTTGCCTGTTTCATCAGGTAAATGCATTCAGTCGAAGACCATTATGTTGCAGTGCGGGTGTCCGAGCCGACAGATAAGCCGTAACACATTAATTAAAACTGAATATCTGGTTAATTTAAATTTGCACTATTGGGATCTGGATGTATACAATTTGTCAACACTGTTTCTTGTATTTCCCTTGTGAGGAAATTCCAAAATGGATTTTGTTGCGTGTAAAAATGCTTTAAGGTGCCCTAAACTTGTGAAGTACTCATGATATAATTGAAAGCCATGGAGAATAACTGGAAAATGAAGGAAGAGAGCTCCAAGGGCATCAAGCAATTTCAATGCCCTTAACCTGAACTCTGGGGACCTAGAGCAAAAAGCAAAAGCTCAGTTTTGTAGCATTGGAATCTCGTATTTCTCAAACTTTTACAATGATTCTCAATCTCATTAATTCGTAACATTGTCATGTTAAAGTATGTAGAAAGTTTACACTTTTGTTTTGTGACTTAAAGAGCACTTCTTGATAAGTACAGGTGTCTGAGGTTATGGGGAGAAGGCAGGAGAATGGGGTTGGGAGGGCAGATAGGTCGGGCATGATTGAATGGCGGAGTAGACTTGATGGGCCGAATGGCCCAATTCTACTCCTATCACTTATGACCTTATGAGCACTGTTTTTTGGTTCAAATTGCATGAAATAAAAATGATAATATTTCTTGCTATTACCTTACGATGTCTGTTTATAATTTTGGATAACAACACATTTAACCAAATTCAGTAATGTTATTCTAGTGGTAGATAATGTAATGTAGGAAATAATTGGTTTTGAAACAAAATAATTTTCCTTTTATGTAAATGTTTAAATTCTAACTTAAGTTCATAATATGGTACATTACACCCAATAATGCACAATGGAGAGTGAGATTTAAAAATCAAATCTATCTTAATTAAATCTATCTATCTCTTAACTTTTCAACAAAGAGCCAAGAATTTTCCACTTTATTAAAAAAAATTACTCGAGACACTGATGAATTGAAAGCACGAGTGCAGATTCCTTTAAATGTTATCATATTAATCATGATATTAACCCAGATTGTTACGCACTGGTTACCTGGCTACTTTGTTTAATGTTACCAGATGTGGCATTTTCAACCATTTTGCACACTGGTTTACTTGCAAATTCATAACTTGCAGAAAACCAGATATGTGATAACATAATCTTCAATGATATACAGAGCAAACCAAGGCTGCAAGTCACATACATCAGGGAGGTCCTGACATCCTTGCTGCTCCTGCTTGTTTCGTGTGTACCTATAATCGTTACATCATGTGTAAGCTGTTGGCAGCACAACGACTGCCAACAGATTTTAATGTCAAGCTTTAATCACCTACCACACGACGTGGGATTCAGACTGTTATAGGCGATTGAAATAGACTGCGCAATGTGTGATGGCCACACGTTGGAATTCTTTAATTAATGCAAATGTGAGATTGCAAAACAGATGAGTTGATGCTTTGATGATTTAAGGTTAAAGTCTGGTTCAAGTAAACCATAACATTTGCCAAATCATTTATCGAGTTAATATTTCCGGATTAAAGAGAACCTTGCTAAAGTAATCCATTGCCAATGATTAGCTGTTACCTTGACGCTTCTTGTAACAAGAAGTTACTTCTTCTTCTCCCCCCTGATGTCAGTCTGAAGAAGGGTCTCGACCCGAAATGTCACCCATTCCTTCTCATCGGAGATGCTGCCTGTCCCACTGAGTTACTCCAGCATTTTGTGTCGATCTTTGGTTTAAACCAGCATCTGCAGTTCCATCATACACACTTCTTGTAACAATCTCCATCTCTGCTGTTTAAGAATCAGCAATGTTTCTTCCCTGCTTGTGGTGCTCCCAAAGACTGTCTAACTATTATAAGGGAAGAATCGCATACTATGTGTGCTTTTCTGCAGCCTGTGGATTTTGAAGCCCTCTGCATCTCAACTCATTGGTTTGGATAAATAACGATTATTCACCTCATCAAATCTTGATCAACAATGAATTTTGCATTCCATCCCAATCTTTAATTTCAGTCCAGTTCACTCAATACTCAACTGCAGCTTCGATGAAATGGAACTAATTACTTTTGAATTAATGGTGTCAAAAATGCAATTTAATAAGGATAAATATAAATTGGTTTTGCTACCAAGCATGCATTTTGGCTACAGTTCTCAGTAAACATTTAGCTGAGGCTGAGAACCATGTGTGAGTTGAGAGAAATACATGTGTATATATACATGACACTGAGCATAATAACAATTTAGAAGCCGTGTCAAACAAGATTGTGTATTTGCTGGGTTAACTGGGTTATAATCATTTACAATTGTATTATGAAAATTACTGCTATTCCTTCATGCATATCTTTGTTGAATTAATTTGCTTTCTGCAGAATGTTGGTTGTCACCCGTTCCAACATTCATCCTCGCTATAGCTTGCAGAATATGTTTGTTATAGGAACTTTATTTCTGTGGTGCTCTGGTGACTGACTACATGTTGAGGCAGCTGCTTCCAAGGTAATCTAGCTGTTCATCTGTCTGTGACATCTGTTTCCCTGGAAGCGCTGGTGGACTTGTGCCAAGGACAGCTGTTCCAGGCATGCCAAAAATGCCTTCCTCAATAATCTTGTGAGATTGTAAATATTTTTCAGGTCTTTAAAATGTCAGTAAATTCCATCTCTATATTGTAAAGATAGACTATGTGCCTTTGTGTGTATTGGCCTGCCTTAATCCAATACATAATTAAAATAGAAATTACCTTAAATTAATTCAGGATCATAGCATTTAACAAATTGTATTGTTGGTACAGTGATTAATGAGCTGGCTCTCGATTATTGTGATTAATTTTGTATCCTTTGCAAACATAGTTCAACTTTTCTAATTGATATATACTTCCACAAGAAAAACCATTAAAGAAAGCAAATCCAACTCCTACATCATTAGATCTCCTGGAGACTTTGTCCTTGGTGAACAGCGATGATTTTAATTACCTGCACTTTTAGATCCTTATCCTTGTTACATCTCCTTTTCCATTTAGATCCTTTATCAAACTTACCTATTAAACTATCTTTTTCGAGGCAACACAATACCCTTTTTGACTCGGCAATCATTTTTGTCTGCTTGTATCCATTGAAGAATTTTGGTTGCTGCGTTAAAAGTGCTATTGAAAGGCGGATTTCTGTCACAATCATACCAACAAATCTGCACGTTATCTGTGCGCAAAGGTAGGGCGATGAAAAAGTGCAGCCAATTACAGTATTCAAGCTTTTTTGATTTGAAATAAAAACATAATCCTACAATAAACATACCAAAAATACACCAAGATTGGAGTTGGCACCGAGTTTCAGAACCATTCCTTGAACGTAACAAGGACTTTTGATGTATCTTCGTCAAAATTAACAGTTGTGATCATAGTGATTAGTGTATCCAAGGTATTCTGATCTAATAAATGTATTAAAATAGATCCTGCAAGAAGGACAGAATGGTGCATAAATAGTAAGTGCATAGATAGTTAAAATGGATGTTTCAGGAAGAGAATCTTCAGTTCTGTGATACTTTCATCCTGATAGAAGTATGATGGAACTTCAATACTTGATTGGAAGTTGACAAATTTATAGCAGAACAAATCTTTAAGTGTCTTGAGAATGTATAAGGTAAAGCAATACATCTTGAAATGTCAGTGGAAATTAAGTTACTATAAATTTATCTTTCCGGGATTTGTTCCCAGTATTTGCAGTTTTATTTGATTTTTTTCCTCATAATGAAAATAATCTGCATCCAACATTTCCCACCTGCACTTCAAAGGATAGATTGTTTTACATGGCATCCAATTTTTCTATGAGGAGCCTGTAATAGATTTGAATTTGCTTTCTGATTTTTTCCCTCTTCCTCCCACTCAATGTTGCTACCTAAAGACTGAACTGCTGGTCATTCCATTTCTGAATAATAGAAAATTCTCAAGTGCAGTCACGTAATAAATTTGGAAGGACACTTGCAGAAAGGAACATTATCATATCATATCATATCATATATATACAGCCGGAAACAGGCCTTTGCGGCCCTCCAAGTCCGTGCCGCCCAGCGATCCCCGCACATTAACACTATCCTACACCCACTAGGGACAATTTTTACATTTACCCAGCCAATTAACCTACATACCTGTACGTCTTTGGAGTAAGATAGACAATAGACAATAGACAATAGGTGCAGGAGTAGGCCATTCGGCCCGTCGAGCCAGCACCGCCATTCAATGTGATCATGGCTGATCATTCTCAATCAGTACCCCGTTCCTGCTTTCTCCCCATACCCCCAGACTCCGCTATCCTCAAGAGCTCTATCTAGCTCTCTCTTGAATGTATTCAGAGAATTGGCCTCCACTGCCCTCTGAGGCAGAGAATTCCACAGATTCACAACTCTCTGACTAAAAAAGTTTTTCCTCATCTCTGTTCTAAATGGCCCACCCCTTATTCTTAAACTGTGGCCCCTGGTTCTGGTCTCCCCCAACATTGGGAACATGTTTCCTGCCTCTAACATGTCCAACCCCTTAATAATCTTATATTATGTGATAGACCTTCAAGCATCATGCATTATCTTTACTTGTTCTTTACATTTCAGATAACAGGAATGTTACGATGAATGGAACTGATCAGTGCAGTGCCTGCCACCTGTGCTGACATGATTTGTGATTTGGATTCCTGTACAGATCAAAAATATTTAGCACAAAATCTACACTCATTTACATCAATATATGGCACTTGGTCTCATTAATTCCCAAAAGGATGCAGATTCCATCTTGTATCTTTAAAGAAATCTTAGAAGCACAAGGCTTTATATTGCGTTGAATCTTAGAACATAGTAGAAGACCATCTATTCTATTGTATTTTCTCCAGCTCTTTAAGATTTATTCAATCAGTCCAACCCCCCTGCTCATTGCCCTTACTTCTGCAGGTGTTTCCTCATTAAGCTTATCCCTAATTCCCTGTTGAACCTTACTCTTCGAAATGGTTTAGTTTAGTTTAGCGATACAGCGTGGATACAAGGCCCTTCGGCCCACTGAGTCCGCACCGACCAGCGATCCCCGCACATTAACACTGTCCTACACACACTGGGGACAATTTACACATGCACCAAGCCAATTAACCTACGTACCTGTACTTATTTTGAGTGTGGGAGGAAACCGAAGATCTCAAAGAAAACCCACCTACGGTCATGGGGAAAATGTATAAACTCCGTACAGACAGCACCCGCAGGGCCTTGGTGAGACCGCACCTGGAGTATTGTGTACAGTTTTGGTCTCCTAATCTGAGGAAAGACATTCTAGCCTTAGAGGGAGTACAGAGAAGGTTCACCAGATTGATCCCTGAGATGGCAGGACTTTCATATGAAGAAAGACTGGATAGACTAGGCTTATACTCGCTGGAATTTAGAAGACTGAGGGGGGATCTTATTGAAACATATAAAATTCTTAAGGGGTTGGAGAGGCTAGATGCGGGAAGATTGTTCCCGATGTTGGGGAAGTCCAGAACCAGGGGTCACAGCTTAAGGATAAGGGGGAGGTCTTTTAGGACCGAGATGAGAAAACATTTCTTCACACAGAGAGTGGTGAGTCTGTGGAATTCTCTGCCACAGAAGGTAGTTGAGGCCAGTTCATTGGCTATATTTAAAAGGGAGTTAGATGTGGCCCTTGTGGCTAAAGGGATCAGGGGGTATGGAGAGAAGGCAGGTACGGGTTACTGAGCTGGATAATCAGCCATGATCATATTTAATGGCGGTGCAGGCTCGAAGGGCCGAATGGCCTACTCCTGCACCTATTTTCTATGTTTCTATGTAGTTGGGATCGAACCCAGGTCTCAGGCGCTGCAAGCGCTCTAAGGCAGCAACTCTACCACTGTGCCACCTTGGTCGCTCATTTTTCTCCACCCATTCTCAAAGTGCACACCAGATCATAATTGCACACTGCGTCAAATAAAAATCATCACTCATCCCTGAGAATGTTGTCAATTATTCTACATTACTATTACTTGACCCTTCCAACTATTTGATGGAAATAGTTTTCTCATTACTCTATCGAAACTCTTTATGATTTTACATACTCATCAATGCCTAACCATACGCTTCTCCGCTACTTGTATAGGCATCACATCCCTATCGTTCTGTCATTCCAGTAAATCTCCCACCTGACCACCCCCAGTGATTGGCATCTTTCCTTCACCCATTTTTGGGCACAAAACCCCAGATGAGGCTTAATTGTTGAATTACAAATCCTTGATGTAATTTGAATTTGTGCTGTCCACCTGTGTATTCAGGAAACTCAGTGTTCAACATTGTCCTCCGGTTACTAGCAGTCATTTATGAGATGCATTTGTTGACAAATAAGAATCTTAAATATCCAATATAGATAGGAAGTTTAAAAGTAGATTTGTTCTTCTGAGGGAGAAGGACTAACTAATTTAATCCAAGCGTGGCATTTCAGATATGATTGATCGTGTTTCATCAGTATTGGGACAAATAACAAATTCAACAACTTTCTGCCAAGAACCTTATTTTAGAAATCAATGTAATCCAGGTTGATTTCATTTTTGTTTGAAGGTGATTATACTGTAGCTCTCAGTTGTACATTGTTGGCCGTGTGGAATGAGCTGATGTTTTACACTGAGTTGCAGCAGTGTGAAGGATCATCGTGGTGCTATAGTTTGGAGCAGGCTGCTTGCTACCTCTGCAGGGTGAAGGAGATCAATGGTCACAGTGTGCCAATTGTATGCTGTGATTTGTCTCTGGTACCTGACTGGTACAGAAAGCACGGCAGCAGCTACGAGGTGCATGTTGTTATGGTTACAGTTGGCAGTTACAGCAATGAATGCAATCGCACAGCAGTCAAAATTCTTTTTTGAAACGCCATTCACTCTTGTGTATATGTAGTTTAGTTTGTTGTTTTTTTTTACTGCCAGTGGATTATGCCATTTCCATTTAAATGAGTAAAAAAATATTTTCACCGAACTTTAATAGCCAACATCATACATCTTTCTGTTTCAGCGATATCCTTGCAATCTCACACGGGAAAATCCCTTGAATGGAAAACCCAAATTCACATAGGAAGCGAAATAGTTTCTAAACTTGACCAATAGTCAATGTGTTTCCAGAGTGTTGGTTCTCTAGAAATACCTGAAGAAAAAGCCCCAAATCTGATAAATTATCCACATTCCGTGGAGGACACATGGCAAGGACTGGAACCTTATTTAGGTGCAAGCTTTGGACCTTGGTAACTGTGAATGATGCTTGTGCCATCATTGTGTTGCTCAATGCCATTTTAGAATTGCAGTGCCTACCATAATGGATACATTTACACCAGTTTTCTGCTTGTGAATTGGTGCCACCTCGTTGAGTGGGCATGCGACTTTAGTGAACAGAACCTTTGCTAGCATAATTTTCAATTTTCGTTTTCAGTCATGGAAACTCAGGAAATACAGTATGCATTACAGTAAAGAGGCTTACAATATATGATATAACGAGTTAAATTCTGAAGATGAATTGTATAAAGTGGTATAGCATTCCTACAGTTAACGAGTGTTCCTATTGAGGATGTGAAAACATTGTAAAGTTCCAACAAAGTAGATGAATTAATTCCTCTGCTGGATAGATTCAGAGCAACATTGCAAATTTAGAGGAAGACTTTCCAAAAACATTTCAGGAAGAACTTTGAAAAGGATAAAATAAAATTTATAATTGATATCCTCAACACTTTTCAAAGACGGAGAATGAGGGGTCATTGTTCGGCTAGAAAATCAAGGGAGTGGACGCAATAATTCATAATATTACCTGGACTCATATAACCCAGTGATATCTTGAAGTGTGACCAAGGCAGCTGGGGAATTTAAATAAAGGTCGTATCAAAAGTCTCCTTTATAATACCAACAAAACTATTTGATTGTCTCAAAACCCCATTAGGTCCACCTTTAAGGAAGAAAAGCCTTTGTTCTTACATAAACTAGCTTTGAAATGCACATTTAGTACTGACATTGTCAATGATGTCCACATTCTACACAGAGACAATGAAAAATTTACGGTCTTTCCTTGAATAATACTTCACTTCAAATTCCAGCCTTCCTCTCACAGGAGAGAGTGCAGATGACTCTTTATTGCCAAATACTTCAATGGTCTAGAACATCATGGAGTCTTCTGTATCTGCCGGTGTGGTTTAGGGCCAAATTATTGTTATTTTATCTGCATACGATCAGTTATCTGACAGGCATAACAGCCCAGTTTCAAAAAAGTGTGTTTCTACTTTGGGTTCCATTTTTCCTTCTGAACACAATTGAATGTAGAGCCTAGTAAATGGTGGAAGTCTTGCCTACTTGAGTCTGTAAGTGGCAGTAAGTTCACCTAATAACTGGCCACATTTTGTTCTTTGAGAGATGCCAATACATGCATAAGCAGTGATACTTGGATGACCACTTGGGTGGTTCCATTGAAATTAAAGCCAGCCACAACTTCAGCTCAAATCACCCGATAGTTTGCTATGATTAATGTGATTGATTATTAAAATACGTGGACACATTTTAACAATCAATCATGTGAAATATATCACTTGAAGCATATTTCATGTCACAAGCAAAACAAGTTGTAGTGATCAAGTAGAGATTTAAAGCCTTAAATATTTGGCCCTTTTAGCTTTCTTTCCCCCACCTTACAGCCAGTCTGAAGAAGGGTCCCGACCCAAAATGCCACTTATTCATATTCTCCAGAGATGCTGCCCGACCCGCTGAGTTACTCCAGCACTTTGTGTCTTTATTTTTGTAAACCAGCATCTGCAGTTCCTTGTTTCTACTATTTGGCACGATGTTGATCAGAATCCCTGGCTCTGAATATGATTCAGAAAGACAATAAAACTCTCAAGGCAAACACAAGCTAGACATTCACAAACAATATATTGTACTCATCGGAATACATTTTGATCACTCATAATTATTCTATTCAGGCAGACTTTGGGTCCAGCTGCTAGCATTTAATAAGTTCTGCTGTTTGGTATTGTTTATAACTGCAGTTTTACACCAATAGAGGAATATTCCCTGGGTTCCATAACATTATTCTTCTCTGCCCCAACACCAGAAATGGGTATTTTTGGCATTTCTGCTTTATTTCAGATTTGCAGCGTCTGCAGTTTTTTTTTTGTTGCTTTAGTACTGTGCCATGATAGTCCATTGTTTCACCAACACCAATACCCAATTTAAATAATCTACAGATTTATTTTTGCTAATTTCGCCATGCTGTGATTTTTATGGTTTATTAGCTGTATGAGCAAATATTGCTTAACACTTCATGGCTACTTTTTTTTGTTGTTATTTTACTAACTGCTTACAGGGCATGAGCCATGCGTTTGTGGGTTGGGAGTGGAGAGTGGGAGTGGGGGAGGGCTGCGGGCAGTTCAGGCATCGTCCTTCCAGTTCCAATCCCAGTTCATTGTTAGGCACACTGAGGGAGGCTGCAAATAATGCATTTCCTTCTAAAACATCACTCGAAAAATGGTTGAATTTAAATGCCTGCATGTAATACAGGAGCAAATGATGCACTATCAGAACTGTGGCATTCTGAGGGGAGATGGAAAACTTTATGTTATCTTTTCATCTATTTTTATATCATCCCATCATTGATCAGTCAATCCTTCATCGGCAGTTGAACGCAATTCTAATCTGGGTATTTTGTGAGCACTAACGATGAAGTCACTGCACTCGTCCCTTTAAGAACGGCGGGATGTAGAAATTGATTTAATCTGTGGTTACTTTCTTAATGTCTTCAGTAAGATTGAACCTCCTGCCATTACTGCACTGATGGATGCAACAAAGTCAGCTTCCCTCTCATAGGTGGTTGATTTGAGGGCCGACAAAGTGGAATTACTGCTCTTTTATTATTCCAGCCTTCCCTTAATATGATACCAGGATAATCACACATATATTTTAAATCTTTAAACTACTGTTCTAAAACAATGCCTGAGACCCAATTGTATGAGCTATTAAAACACCTTAAACTACAATTAATATCAAGGCAAAGGTTGAGTTTTAGTTTTGATTGCATAACAAAGACTATTGAAAGTGAACCATTAGTCTTTACACACTTTGACTCATCCTGGCTATGTGAAAGCTGCTTGATTTTATTCATGCGCCTATCATCTAAATCCATGAATAAGCTCCAGGTTCCGTCAAAAGCATTATTCAGAATGTTGCTGCCCTGTTTCTATATGTGGAAGATCTGCAATCTCGTAAGGAAGAACAGTGGGATAAGGCTGACAGGCTGGGTCTCTGGTGGTGGCCTATGAAATGAATGAGAAATGTTTCGGCTCTGCTTTAGAGTCATGTAGAGTGAAGATCGGTGTGGCTGGCCCTGTCTCTGGACGAAGAGAGATAGCACCAGCCTGACCTAGTTTAACAGTCTCTTCACTCTCATCGCTGTGAAAATGCAGAGTTGATATTTGGTACTTTGGGGATATCCCAGCCAGGATGAATGGTGATATAAAAGAGACTGAATACAAATATTCTATTTTCCAACAGAATTCAGAGAGGCCAATGTGCAGTAACTAAAACAATAATTTAACATCCTGCATTACTTGATGCACCTTTTATTGTAAAGGCAATAATGTAAGGAAAATCTATGCTTTGGTTGAATCTTTCAAGCTGTGTTATCTGTGTTGGAAAAACAGAATAGTAACTAAAGATTATTTTGTTTCATATATTTAAATATTGTAATAACTTCTGTCATTTTAGTTTGGCAATTTTGTGTAAAGGCATTGGTTCGACTATTTCATATTTTGATTTTGTTAGATATCCACTTACTCTCGTGTTGCTCCCCTTTCTTACATTTAGATTCCAACCGATTGCACGACTCTTATTTTCTTCACCTTGCTGGCATTTTCTTGCAGGCAAGGGTTTCATTGAAACGCCAGTCTCCGCTTGTGTAGATGGGAGTGCTGAACAGTTTTTGCTTCTGATCAGTCTGGGAAATCTAACAAGAAGTGACATTTCCTCAGGAATCACAAGCCTCCTGTGGGAATATGAAAGGCTGCCATGTCGACAATGACATACGCATGCAAGCCCAAGCACAAGTTCATATTGATCGAATAGGACTGGGTTTGATGCTTTGATCTTAAAACTGAATAGTGTGCGTGGAAAGAGGTGTTAAACCTGAAAGGCACTTTGAATGCATGCGAGCATTCTTTTCTTACAAACATTTGATGCTTAGACTTTTTATTCTGTATGATGTGCAGATAGTGAAATCTGCGATAGAAGTTAGACACAAATTGCTGGAGTAACTCAGTGGGACAGGCAGCATCTCTGCAGAGAAGGAATTGGTCGAGATCGTTCTTCAGACTAAATTCAGTGTCTGCATTTCCTTCCTGCAAAAGAAATTAGTCACCAACATTAAAAGTAATATCATTAGAATGATGCCATCTGGTGGACTTAGTTTTGCATTACCTTCAGTGAGAGAAATGTATTGCACATAATTTATAAACAGAACAATATTAGACAAGCGTTAATTATTTAGGCCAGTAATTGCAGTGGTTATATGTTTATCATCATCGCTGTTATAACATTTTAATGTCAGCGCTGCAACCACAATCAAGTAGCTGGGAGAAGGACGCAGACGCCGATAGGATCATCAAACTCAATAGGAAGGCTGCCTCCATCCTGGGGGCAGAGTTGGATTCATGGGAGGTGGTCTTGGAGGGGAGGATGCTCCTCAAACAGCAGTGCATCCAGGGCAATACAGCTCACCCCCTCCATGAAACACTGGTCAACCAGAGGAGCACCTTCAGCAACAGACTGGTTCCACCAAGATGCAGGACAGAACGCCACAGGAGATCCTTCTTCCCTGTGGCTATCAAACTGAACAGCTCCTCCCCCTTCTTTCATGGGTTAGACTGAGACTGACTCCCCCCACCCCCCCCCCCCCACCCCCAGCCCACCATAGTGCAAGCCAAAGTACGATGTGCAACCTCAGTAATGCAAAGTCGATAGCATAGGCCACACGTTGTATACTATGTGTAGTTCAAGTCACCAGATCACAGGAGCAATGCGCTCGAACTGAGAAAGATACTCAACAGGTGTATGAAGACAAAACCCGTTATGAGGACAGATCAGGTAAGCTAAAGCTGTTTTAATTGGTTATAATATAGTGCTGGACGGTGGGATAAGGTTGGGCATCAGTTTCATGCCAAAGGACCTCGGTGATACTTTTAGATGTGACATTCAAAGCATGGGCATCTCTCCCTTTTCTTAAGCAGTGACGTCTTATTTGTTTTTTTTTTGTTACTATCAATGGGGCATCATTTCTGAATATAGAGGCTTGAAAAATATTTTTCATGCATCAGTACTTACTTGACTTTCATGCCCAGCACATCTTTTGTGTAAAGGCCTCCCTGTTATGTTGCATTGGAATTAGGTTGCATGCTTTGTGTGCATGAAGGACTTATCCTTTGCTCCCTTTGCAGAACTAGCAGATGCACATAGTAGGTTGTAGATCTTAGGCTGCATGCGGCTGTGCAGGATTCCCAATAGACAGATGCCTTGTGGGAATGAAGGGAGGTTTCCTCACTGGGAGGATTCAAATATCAAGGGTGTGAGGATGGGGTGAGGGTCATAAGTAGGTAGGATAGGGCTTGCTTTGTGGTCGGAGACATTATCTACCAGGGAGTTTCGGAAGTCTCAAAGGAAAACCTCCAGTGAGGAGGGGTATCCGTTTGCACACTATGGTGTCAGAATAATTCACACGAGACGTGAGTGACTATTAACTTCGTCTTTATTAGCAGTAACTTGGCAGACAAGGAGAACAGTCAAGCAAGAGACTGTTCCGCAGATTCAAAGCATGCAGTATTTTTATACCATTTTTGATAGCTTAACAGCAAGGTTAGTCACGTACACTTGTGTACAGGGATAACTATTGTGATCCAGCATTTGGTAGCATTCTCCAGAGATGCCTCCTGCCGCATTGAGTTACATTGTGTCGATCTGCCTTGTAAATCGTTACTGGCTTAACTGCACACTTTTTAAATATATATTGAGGCATTTAATTTCAGCACTAATCTGAACCCCAAGTGTATGGTATTGCCTTCAGCATAGGTTTTGGAAGAAAACTTTTCTGAGCTTTTCCATGGGGACGTTAGAGAAAAAAATGGATTTTGAGCTAACTTCTGGTATTAAAGCAGTCTCGCTTTATTCTAAGGCTGTTGATCAAGGAAGGGAAGTCAAAACATATTTTATATTTTGTTGTGTTAAATCAAAAATATATTGCAGTTAACTAGTCACAATGTCACCAAGATAAATTACACTGTCACACTGAAAACTTGCCATGGGATATAAACTTATGAACTTCAGAGGTTTTATAAAATTCCTCACTATTCAAAAGGTGGGCGAAAAAAGTAAAAACACTAATCCCTTAAATTTTAATGGTGCAGGAAAACAAACAGGGAAAAGTTATACTTGTACTTGTTACCTGAAATACAATTTTTAAAAATTAATTTAGATTCTTGACCATATCTGGTGCTTTTAATATGTAGTATTTTTAATCTGAAAAGTGTCTTATTATTCACACGGAAGGGAATCAAATTTATTCATTGGGCCCTTATAAAATTAATATAGACTCTTTCATTTTCAAGTGATTTTACCATGATGCCTTTTTGGCAAATTGAGCCAAAAGGCAGGTAAATACCTCTTGTAATTGAACCTTGAGGAAATGAACACTTGAATTACGTTTGTAGATTTGTTTATGGTTTTACCAAACTTACCATAACACTGAAAATGTGGGACAAAAATCTTCCTTCAGAGATTTTGAAACTATTTACGATGAATTAATTCAATTAGAACATAACGTGCTTGAATGTATTTCAACGTTAATATTGCTCTGTGGCATTAAATGCAAACTATCTAATTAAATCATGTACTGAAACACGAGGTTAGTGTGATAACTAAACATAAATCATTTCCAATGTTGGTCAGAAGATATATTTTCCTAATTGCTGCAATCAACTCCATTAAATTCCATAGCCTCTACAGTGTACATTAATTATGTGGTTGTTATATTGTTACTTCTCCCAAAGAATATTGACAAAGAATTAAATCATGAGGAAAGAGTAATCTTAGTCTGACTATTATTAATTAATTGCTATTTTCCATTTAATTGTATTAATCATCCTTTCCTTCCCATTTGAGAACTTAATCCTCTGTTGCAGGTTAGCTTTGAATTTCATCTCTCTTGCAGGGGCTTGTAGTAAGGAGATGCATAATTGCTGCACATTCATCAGATTTGGTTATTGAGAGAACCTGTGAGGCTCCAACATGCAACAGCTTTTTCACTGACCTTAATAGGCACTGGTTGATGAAATGCCTTTTCTGGAGGATTTGGGGAAGAGTAAGTGTGCAGGCCACAAATGGAATAGATCATGTGTCAATGCAGGTAATAACTAAAGCATGTGTGCTCAAAAGGGCACAGTTCTGTTCTTGCTCAGTGTGGGATCAATCAGATTCTTTTCTGCGGAGGTACAAGGCAGAGAAACGAAGCTATCTGGACCTGGAGAATGAGTTTAGTTTGCTCTATTGGCAGGCAGTAGTAACTCACTTAAAAGCTTTCGGTGTCTATGAGCAGTAACTCTTGCTGGGCTGTCAGCAAAGCAGTATACTATTGAGACCTTGTTAATCTTTCTCATAGAACAATATTTTTTGTGTTCATTGCACTAGAAATCCCCAGCACTGGGAAAATGTACAGAAGACTTTGCTTGCTTGGGTCGTAGATTTTGACAATTTTGGAGCAGCTGTTTTTCAGAAACTGATGGAGACACAGAAATGTTTTCAATGTCCTGTACCAATCCCCTGAATCATTATCTCACTCACACAATAGTACGCAATCACACCAATGGTGCCTTGAATGTAATAAAATGCCTCAAGGTGCATCAACAGTGGAATTAGGCACATATCAACACCAACTAAAAGCTGTAGATGTCAGTGAATACCAAAATATTTGTTCAGAGAGGTTCACTTTAAGCAGCATGCTAAATAAGTAATGAGAATCAACAGAGCCTGGGGAGTTATTTTGGAGTTTAGGACTCAGATGTTTGAAGACCATTGAATTGGAGCTAGACTGACAGAGGTCTGCTGTGTACAAGTGGCCAGAGTTGGAGCAGTGCTGAACTCACAATGTGTTGAATCCTGAGGCAGTACAATGCAATAGGGGGAAGGTTAAGGCCAAAGAGTGACTTTGGCATGAATTATAATTGAAGCAGCGTGTTGGTTGCATCTGCAGTTCCTTCTTATACACCTCAAAATAAACTGGGAATATAGCCAAATAATTTTATTTATTTTATTTTTATTTCATTGTCTTAACTTGCAAAATTTCCAATTTTATTCCGTAGTTCTTATGCCTGTTTGGTGTTTGCAAGTAAAATGCTGGTTTGTGATCTGCTGCATGTTGACTTCAATCTCTGCGGGTCAGAAATCAATCAGCAAATGTTTTGAGGCAGAGGGGAAGTTTTATCCAGGTGCCAAACGATGGCCATGATGTTGGAGAGGATGATGGGGCAGGTAGCTCCAATGGACAAGACAATGAGGCTCATAAGTGATCGGAGCCGATGAAGCCATTTGACCCTTCAAGTCTACTCCACCATTGGTTAATCTATCTTTCCCTCTCAACCCCATTCTCCTGCCTTCTCCCCATAACCCTCACATCCCTGAGGTTGTGAAGTGTAGGGTTCAGCTTGAGGCAAAAGCTGGAAGCAGTTGACATTCCTTGCGACTATTATCAAAAAGCAATCCAGAGAGTCTCTTGTATTAAAACTGTTCTACCAATGGGTCTTTGGCCTGAAGAGTTAACTCCAAGTTTCTCCCATAGATGCAACCTGACCTACTTTGTATTTTCAGCATTTTCTGTTTTCATTTTATATTTCCACCATCTGCAATGTTTCCTTTTGATTCCGAGGTCCTTTTTGTATTAATTAGCACAGCCTCTGCTTCCCGCAGGGGGTGTATATTTGTAATCACAGAAGATCAAAATCAGATGAACTTTTAATGCTTCTCTGGTGCTGTTTTAATTTTGCATCTCTGAATCCAATTATTCCCCAGGTCTTCCGCCTCTTTACCTCATATGTGGATCGACTGATACAGGGAGGCTGCTGCTGATTGTTGGAGGTGAATTGGTCCATTGTGCTTTCAGTTGCAACGATGGACAGATTGAAACACCACTACATTTGCACTGCTGGTCCTTCACTAACCTGGTTAGCACCGGCTGCCAACGGCTATATTACTGACCCCTGCTGCTGTCGAGAATATCGGATAAGACATACAATACAAGGGTAAGGCATCATGTCCATGCCCACTAACAAATAACTACTCAACTGTGTGCTATATTCCAGCCCTCTAGGTCATAGATCATAGATACACAAGTGTACAGCATGGCAATAGGCACTTTGGCCTACAATGCCTGCGCCGAACATGATGCCAAGCTAAACAAGTCTTCGCCACCTTCACGTGATATATATGAATCTATTCCCTGCATATTCCTGTGCCTATCTAAAACTTCCTCAACACCATTATCGTATCTGCCTCAACCTCTACCACTGGTAGTGCATTCCAGGCACCCATCATCTTTGTTTAAAGGCTCCACGAACCCTTTAACATTTGCCCCTCCCAGTTAATTCTATGCCTTTAGTCTTTGACATTTCCACCCTGATAAAAGGTTCTGACTGTCTATCCTATCTATGCCTCTCATAATTTTTCATGCCTCTATGAGGTCTCCCCTGAACCACCGGCGTTCCAGAGAAAACAATCCACATCTGCCCGACCTCTCCTTTTACCTAATACCCTCTAATCCAGCCAGCATTCTGATAATCCTCCTCTGCACTCTGGAAGGCGACTCCAGACTGTTTCCCCTGGAAGGTGACTCCAGACTGTCAAAGCAGCCACAGCCAGACATAAAAACAGCTTTTTTTTCCACGAGTGGTAGTTCTTCTCAATAACCAAATCTGTTGTTTCTTTTTGCTCTGGTTTATTTTCACCCACATGTTTAGACCGTAATGTTGTATCCTTATTGTTTTGATGTGTTTATGCTTTATTCTTAATTGCTAACTGTATGTTTGTGTTGTCATTTGTGAGCGGAGCACCAAGCCACATTCCTTGTATATGCACATACTTGGCCAATAAACTTATTCATTCGTTCATTCATTCATTCATTCACTCTCTCTAAAGCCTTCACATCTTTCCCGTACTGGCCAATTAGAGCAGCGCAATAATCCACATGCGGCCTAATAGTCATGTTTCTTCAAGTGCACATCCAAATACAATTTAAATGTTTGGAGGGTATTTGCCTTCTTCACTTTTTCAGGGATCACTAAGATTGATATCCTGTCCAGCTTCTTGGGTGGGAAAACATACATGTCTCCGCCCTAACCTTGCTATCGATCTCTTTGAAATTATTGAAAACACTGAACTGGTCGATTAATTTAAAAAAAATGTAAATGCACTTATACATTCCCTTGTGCCTCACAGTCTTTCCCTGTGATTGAAGTGAACAAATTTGGTCTCCTGGCAGAGTTTCAGGGGTGGATTCTTGTGCAACACTGGTGAATATCGAAAGGTTTATGCTCCACCCCTGGACATGGCCGAAGAGTCTAATGTCAGAGTACACTTGGGAAATCACACTGAAGGGCAAGTGCAGAACGATCGCATTTACAGAGGAATCCCGTACTTGGTGGAACTTAAAATGAGAAACACAAGGAGCTCCATCCAGATTGACGGTATTTTCCTGCAAGATCTAATCCATTGCATTATCCAAGCTTGGCTTTAGACTGCAGTTTAGGGTGTCTGTAATCTATCAATATCTGCAGTAACAGCTCCTTATCTTTATCTTTAGTTCTATTGCCATAATGATTATACAAATTATACAAACACAAAGTTAGCCTCTGGGTAAACAGTACCCATCGTATCCAAAGTCATTTTCTCTCCAAATACTTTGCTTTTCTGTGACATTTCAGCTCGCCAGTGTGGTTTATATCCTTTCTTCAGCAACATTCCTGCCTTACCTTTTGTTTCTTGTTCAAACTGAAATTTTACCTTGACTGTTTTTCTTTATTTCCAATTTTCCTTTTACATTGTCTCCCCGATCTTTGACCCGTGGCATTTCAATCAGCTTGTACACTGCTGCAAATATTATATATTTCTATTCCTCTCTATGGTTGAAGCAAATCTTGTCCAATCTGAAGCAGGGAAATTACCGTTTTAGTTTTTGATAAATAGACCAGTGAGATTTAAAAAGTGTGGGTTTAAGTTGAAATTGGTGTATAATGAAAGAAAACTTTGTTTGAATTTGTGGGGTGCATTGGGTCTGATATATATAGCTGTTAATTTTGCATTGAGGTACTTGATTCAGTAGAAATCTGGTTCACAGCATCAGCCACAGGAGAGAATACTTTGGGCCAACATTCTCCTGGCTTTGTTAACCAATCCTTGTCTATTATTGGTATTGCCCAGTGTAGACCACTACGGTTAAGGGTGACTCGAGTAAATGGACATTGTAGCATTCCTTGTATTTAATTTCAACAGATTTTCAAAACTTCACCTGAATAAGTCTTAAGATTGACCGGGACCCTCACTGAGGGCAGGTGATAGAAGTGCTGATCATGTGAATTTTTCCCCGCAATGGAAAAGTCTGCTGCTTTGTAGATCTGTGACTGGAATAACTAATCAGAATTGTGACTTTGAAGCCCCATTGTCTCACACTGTGGTTATTTGTAACAGATGCTATACAAGCTAAACCGTGTTATCTACAATGGTTGAACCACCAGGGGGCGCCGCACGATGGCTGCCTCGCCTACAGTCTATCATTTTTGAACTATTTTTGTTATTTTTGGTAAGTTGTAAAAGTTTGTGTAAGTGTTCTCTGGTTTGTTTTATGTACAGGGTGGGGGAGGGGGTCAGGGGAAACTTTTTTTCAATCTCTTACCTTGCTGGAGATGTGATTGTTTGCGGGATCGTATCTCCGGTCGCTCTGCGGCCTAACATCATGGAACTGGAGGCCTTGCCTGGGACTGACTTTGAGCCCCCGTGCGGCTGTGGACTTATCATCTGAGTTGCGATCTCTTGCCTGGGATCGACGCTCCAACCGCAGCCTGCGGACTTTAACATCGCGGAGCTCGCAGTCTCGGGTTAAGACCGGTCGGGAGCTCCAAAAGCCGCAAGACGTTCGACTAGTCCCCACCCAGGGTAGATCGTCCGGAGCGGGGAAGCTGAGAACCCCCATCCCCCGATGCAGGAGCTGGATCTCCCTAACGAGGAAGTCCCGCAGCCGGTTACCGGAGTCAAGATGGTCCCGTCAACGGAAGGTTAGAGGCCCCCGACTGCTGGAGGACAAAGAAGGGAGAGATTGAACTTTTTTCGCTTTCCTTCACAGTGAGGAATGTGGAGGAGTCACTGTGGTTGAGGCTGAAGAAAATTATGGTAGTGTGCCTTAATGACCACCATGCAGTGGCTCTGATATCCACCATCATGAAGTGCTTCGAGAGACTGGTGATGGCACACATTAACTCACATTAACTCCAGTCTCCCAACCAGCCTCGATTCACTGCAGTTTGCTGGCCATCGCAACAGGTCCAGAGAAGACACCATTTCCCCGGCCCTAGACTCATCTTCTGGAACACTTAGACAGCAAATACACCTACATTGGACTCCTCGATATCGACTATAGCTTCACCCTCAACACCATAATCCCATCCAAACTCCTGGACCTACAAATCAGCACTACCCTCTGCCACCGTATCCTCGACTCTCTGACCCACAGACCACAATTGGTGAGGATAGGTGACAACACTTCCTCCCCAATCCATCACACACAACAGACTCCCCAACATTGATTCCATCTACACTTCACATTGCCTGAGAAAGGCAGCGAAACTAATCAAAGACTTGTCCCACCCTGGTCATTCATTCTTCTGTCCCCTCCCTTCGGGCGGAAGATACAGAAGCTTGAAAGCATGCACTCCCCACCCTCAGGAAGCCTGTAAGCATCTTCCATAAACAAGGGTACTATTCACCTATCCTATTCACAATTCACTATCCTATTCACCTCTGCCCCATTGCAGACATTGGACTTTGTATCAGGTGAGCACCAGTGCTGAGCACTATATTCTGCACTCTGCATCTTCCCCTTCTTTCCAACTATTGTACTTGAGTTTGGCTTGGTTATATTTATAGTATTATCCCATTTGATTGGGTCATTTGCCTTTCACTGCACTTGGTACATGTGGCAGCAATAAACCTAAATCTAAATTAATGATACAGTACTTGTTTCTGGACCAGAGCTTTCAGTGTTATCCTTTTACTGTAATATATTGCTGCACTTATGTTTGGCAAGGGATGGAGCTCCCTGGTATATATGGTTTTAGACTTTAACCTTTAGACTTTAGAGAAACAGGCCCTTCGACCCACTGAGTCCACGTCGACCAGCGATCACCCCATACACTTACCTGCCTACACGCACGAGGGAAAATATATTAAAAACTTGCCGAAGCCAATTAGCCCACAAACTTGTACATCTTTGGAGTGTGAGAGGAAACCGAAGCACCCAGGGAAATCCTACGCATTCGCAGGGAATACGTGAGTAAACTGTGCAGCCAGCATCCACAATCAGGATGGAACCCGGGTCTCTGATGCTGTAAGGCAGCAACTCTACCATTGTGCCATTGTGTTGCCTTGGCTCTTGCTATCTACATAGCAGTTGCAAACCTACATGCAAAGTCACGATGTTCCTAATAGTTTCAACTGGATCCCATCATCTCTCAGGTCATGCATGAGTCTGTCTCAGTGCATAACCCCAAAAACTCCATGCCTATGATAGATCCACACCTATGATAGATACAACAGAGGATGTACTTCCTGCGGCAGCTGAGGAAACATAATCTGCCACAGGCAATGATGGTCCAATTCTACACTGCCATCGTAGAGTCTGTCCTCACCTTCTCCATCATAGTCTGGTTTGGCTCAACCACTAAGCACGACATCCGGAGGCTGCAACGAATCGTTCGATCAGCTGAGAAGGTTGTTGGCTACAACCTTCCCCCCATTGACGAACTGTACACTGCAAGGGCCAGGAAGCGAGCGGGCAAGATCATCTCTGACCCCTCTCACCCTGGCCACGAACTCTTTGAAGCACTTCCCTCTGGAAGGTGACTCTGGACTGTCGAAGCAGCCACAGCCAGTCATAAAAACTGCTAATTTCTGTGAGTAGTAGCTCTACTCATAATCAAAAGTCTGTAGTCTCATTTTGCTCTGGTTTATTTCACTCACATGTTTAAACTGTAATGTGTATTCTTAATATTTTTAATCTTTTATGCTTTATTCTTAATTGTTTACTGTATGTTCATGTTGTTACTTGCGAGCGGAGTACCAAGGCACATTCCTTGTATGTGTACATACTTGGCCAATAAACTTATTCGTTCATTTATTCATTCATTCATTCATTCATCTTGAGCGCAATGATTTAACTGCTACAGTTTCTCATAGTTTTTGATTGAGTATAAAACTATAACTCTCAATTATATCTGTTGCTTTCTGAATCAGTCAGTGTGTGATATCCTTTGGAGCTAATTTCCCAAGTAATATTCTCTTCCATTCCCTTATTGCAGTGATCAAAGCCTGCATGTTTTTGGCAATGTGTTCCAGCTCGTGATTGTTATTGACCTTGGGGAACAACTTCAATGTCTTTATTTGGGATGTGAATGATTCACAACCCTTGCTAGGCATCCCCTGATTGTGTTCAAGAGAGAGTTAGATATAGCTCTTAGGGCTAATGGAATCAAGGGATATGGGGAGAAAGCAGGAACGGAGTACTGATTTTGGATGATCAGCCATGATCATATTGACTGGCTCGAAGGGCCGAATGGCCTACCCCTGCACCTAATTTTCTATGTTTCTATCTATGTTTCATTATATGAAGACTATCTGTCCTTGAACTGCCTTTTTCCTCACTAAATCAAGGTAAAGATGCTCAAGCCCCAACCTTTAGTCTCCATTTGTTACTGTTGTAATGAGTGAAGTGAGTCACGTGGAGACACTGATATTGTTGGATATAAAAGTCTTTATTCTTCAATACAAGCAGACTTACTCTTGGAGGCATTATCATATCATATCATATACATACAGCCGGAAACAGGCCTTTTCGGCCCTCCAAGTCCGTGCCGCCCAGTGATCCCCGTACATTAACACTATCCTACACCCACTAGGGACAATTTAAAAAATTTTTTTTTTAACATTTACCCAGCCAATTAACCTACATACCTGTACATCTTTGGAGTGTGGGAGGAAACCGAAGATCTCGGAGAAAACCCACGCAGGTCACGGGGAGAACGTACAAACTCCTTACAGTGCAGCACCCGTAGTCAGGATCGAACCTGAGTCTCCGGCGCTGCATTCGCTGTAAAGCAGCAACTCTACCGCTGCGCTACCGTGCCGCCCATTCTCAGTATAATTCTCAAGAACAATGTTATATCAAGTTTTTATATTCTTACGTTTATCATATACTAGACCGTGGACCTGTTGGGCCCAAACCTCTCCTGCATTGGTGCAGCACCCTCTCCTCCCCCTCTCACCCTCACCCTCTCCCTCCCCTTCCCCCTCCTCCCCTCCCCCTCCCTCCCCCTCCCCTCCCCTCCCCCCTCCCCCTCTCCCTCCCTCCTCCCCTCTCTCCCTAGTATATAGATTTAAACTTTAAAATGTGAATAACTTTAAAAATATAACATCGATGACAATGAAACTTCTTCCATTAGCACTAAAGGGACGATGGTAAATAAGGTGGGCCTAAAATTGTCGATGGGATGGGACTTTTTTCTTTTGAGCGGAAAAACTGAGGGGTGACATTATTGAGTTGTACCAGATCATGAGGGGCATGGGCGAGATAAACACCCAGTCTTTTTCCTAAGGTATAGGATTAAAAAATCGTGTACCATTTTGGCTGTAGTTCAGGAACAAACAAACAAACAATGTTTAGTTTTCTTGTTTAGTTTAGTTTAGTTTAGAGATACAGCACGGAAGCAGGCCCTTCGGCCCACTGAGTCCGTGCCGACCAGCGATTTCCGCACACTAACACTATCCTACAAACGGTCGGGACAATTTTACATTTATACCAAGCTAATTAACCTACAAACCTGTACGTCTTTGGTGTTAGTGGAAATGTTAACAATTTGGATGAGAATATAGTTAAAATAGTTAGTAAAGTTGCGGAAGGCACCAAAATAGGTGGTAGAGCAGACAGCGAGGAAGCTTATCTAATTTTACAATGAGATCCGCATCAGTTGGTAAGGTGAGCCAAGGAATGGCAAATGGGGCAAGTGTGAGTTGTTGCACTTTGCTGTGTCAAACCAGGGCAGGATTTGCACAGAGCCCTGGAGAATGTTATCGAGCAGAGAGGTCTGGAGTAGAGGTGCATGGTTCTCTAAAAGTAGTGAGTCAGGTAGACAGTAGCCTGGGTTGGCACCATGGAGGCGTCTGGAGAGGACCCGCCGGCGATAGTAGAGATGTTGGTGCGGCGGTCGATGATGGCGCCGACCGATCGACGAGGATGGACCATGAGGAAGTGAGGATGCCGCTGCTGGGGGAAAGAACAAAGGAGAACCCGGTGTGGGGGGGGGGGGGGGCACCGTGAGGGAGCAATAGAGGACCTGCTGTGGGGAGACCGCCTTGAGAGAGGGGCAGGAGGGTAGAGTACAAAGGGGGGCCTGGCGTGGGGGTAACTTTGTAAGCACTCTCTATGTGGCGACTATTTGCATACCTTGGGTCTGCAAGCAAAGAATTTCACTGTGACTTATCACATGTGACAATACAGTATTCATTTATTCAGTGTAGGGAAGAAAGTATTTGGCTGCTTGCCTTCATTGGGAAGTGTATTGGACACAAAAGTCAGGACATCAGGCTACAGCAGTGCAGGGCACTGTTGAGACCACACTTGAAGTAATGTGTGTAGTTCTGGTCGCCCAGCTGGAGGAAAGATGTCATTAAGTTGGAATATGTGCTAAAGAGATTCACCAGCATGTCACCTGGGCTTGTGGGCTTGAGTTATATGAAGAGGTTGGATAGGATGGGACTTTTTTCTTTTGAGCGGAAGAGCTGAGGGGTGACATTATTGAGTTGTACCAGATCATGAGGGGCATGCGCGAGATAAACACCCACAGTCTTTTTCCTAAGGTAGAGGATTAAAAAAACTAGAGGGCAAAGGCTTAAGTGGGGGAGAGATTTAAGAGGGACTGGAGGGGCAACGTTTATCTCGCGCATGCCCCTCATGATCTGGTACAACTCAGAATGTAGACTTCATTTGTAATGACCTGCCAGAGGAAACTATAGAAGCAAATACAATCACAAGTGTTAAAATTCATCAGTATTGGTACATGGATAGGATGGAGTTAGAGGGCAAATGGGACTGGCCAATATGGCCACTGGGTTGACATGGACAAAGTGGGCCAAAGGGCCTCAAGCTGTGCTGTACACTCTATGATGCTACAACTCTGGTAAGAACAAAGATAACAGGCGGTTCAATACAAATTCAGTAGCTACAATGACATAATTTACTTCCATATTTTGAGTCTGACAAATTTTGTCAATGAATTACATCGTTACGACGTGAGCACACCATGACTGACAAGACATCTCTGAATTTGCTGGGACAAAGTAATTTATACGGTCTAAAAACTTCTGAAGATAGAGCTTAGACATGCAAAATTAGTGTTTTGAGGGTTGACTCTCAGTGCAAAAATATCCCAATCATTGATAGACAGTGTGCATCTGCCTCTGATCATTTTCGATGTGCCAAGTGACAAAATAACTATTACTGCTTCATTGTAACAGTGTAGCATCTGCCTAGAACAGTAAGTATATCATGTACTCAATTTGAAAAGAAGAAAGCTCCCAATTCTGAATTTCAATTGGATAGTTGAATGGACCTGTACATATGAATGAATGAATGAATGAATGAATGAATGAATAAGTTTATTGGCCAAGTATGCATATACAAGGAATATGCCTTGGTGCTCCGCTCACAGATAACAACACAAACATACAGTTAACAATTAAGAATAAAGCATAAACACATCAAAACAATAAGGATGTAGTGTTTATGTTTTGTTATGTAAAATAAATCCCTGGACACCTTGTATATATCAACCAAACTGGAATTATTAAACTGAATTGAATTATTAAACTCTTGAGCTGGTGGTTGTGGGCTGAATGGCCAGTTCCTGAGCTGTACTGTTCTATGATGAGCTTAATCTTAGCACTTATTCACACACCAACCACCATTGATAGCTTTCCTTGCGTGACTGAACTATATCTAGCTGCTCCCTGAGACCCTGAGACGGCCCAACCTCACAGCTATAAAATTAGATTGTGGAGTTGTTCTATCGCACTGTGCTGCCCAATGGTATATATCATTTAGTTTTCAATTTTAAGCAGAAAAGCAAATGCAATTATAAAACATTGTGTTTAAAAATAAAATGGAAAATAACAGCGCCAGAGTCCCGGGTTTACTCCTGACTATGGGTGCTGTCTGTACAGAGTTTGTACGTTCTCCCCATCACCTTTTTAGTTTAGAGATACAGCGCAGAAACGGGCCCTTCGAGTCTCTGGCACTGTTATCCCCGCATATTAACACTATCCTACACCCACTAGGGACAATTTTTTTAAACAATTACCAAGCCAATTAACTTACAAACCTGTAAGTTTTTGGAGTGTGGGAGGAAACCAAAGATCTCAGAGAAAGCCCAAGCAGGTCATGGGGAGAACGTACAAACTCCGTACAGACAAGCACCCGTAGTCGGGATCGAACCTGGGTTGTCCGGCGCTACATTCGCTGTAAGGCAGCAACTCTACCTCTGTGCCACCGTGACCGACTTGCGTGGGTTTTCTCCGGGTGCTCCAATTTCCTCCCTCATTCCAAAGATGTACAGATTTGTAGGTTAATTGACTTTGGCAAGAATTGTAAATTGTCACTAGTGTGTAGGATGGTGTTAGTGTATGAGGATCACTGGTCGGCGCTGACTCGGTGGGCCGAGGGGCCTGTTTCCACGCTGTATCTCTAAAATAAAACTAGACTAAACTAAACCAGTGGTCTGGATTTAGCTGCACTATTTTCAGGTGCAAAGGTTTCTTTGTGTCTGAATTCAGCCAAATTGGTGTTTAAAATAATTTTAAACATATATCATGCCTGGCATAATCGATACCACGCAAGTTATTGTCACGGCTTAAAAAGAAGTGAGCAAGAAGTTGAATCTATCTGTAAAACCAGCCATTCTCTGATGGGGCCATTAATTGTTACCTTTTGGGTGTTTCCCAGTTTCAAATTAAGATCTGTGAGAGACAAGATCATGGGGTCATGGAGACAATCAGAAGGTATTCAAAACTAGAAATTTTGTAGGAGTTACTCAGGGTTAGTTAAAACACTCAATGAAATTAGCAAATGGTTGAGCATAGATTTTTTAAAATATGTTTTCAATTATCTCAAATTGGATTTCACGGAGGTAATGAACAATGCACTGATTAAAAATGTTTAGTTTAAGATAGCAACTCATTTCTACCTGTTTTAATCAAACTACTCCAGCTTACCATTTATAAATATATGGAAAGATAATCTTTCTAAAAATACAAACTTAAATAATTCTGATCAAAATTCTTGCCTAATTGGCTTTTTGTCCACAGCAGAATTTACTTCAGCATTAATGCTAATGAGCTTGTGAAGTCGTGAGCATTGAAATCACGTATAATGAAAGTAATTGTCTACCTAGATTACCGATTGCAATTGAATTTTGATTCAGCCGACCAGAATTTGCTTAGACCTTGCTGAGTTGTCTATCCATCAGTCAACATTAAAGACTCAATTTTAATTTGGTTGCCTAGTGGGAATGTTCTTCTTTTTCTAGGGTAGCCCCTTGGGCTTGAGAATAACTTGCTTCCATCCTGGTGCTGTGAATTCTAAGATGGCTAATGTGGCCAATGTAGGAACTTCAAAAATGCCACTGACACGGAGGACTTGGCTGGTGCGTAGTTTGTGAGGTGGTCCATTCTTTGGTCACTTATGCAGGGCTTCAGTGTGTTCCTGATACTTGGCTGCAAGGTTTTTCACATCACCATGAATGCTCATTCTCCACTTTGAGCAGACAACGGTTTCCCAAAGTCAGTTTAGATATTGTATCTGAGCACGTCCTTGAATTCATTCCTTTATCATTTTGGCAATGTGGCCTGCCGAATGTAACCTAGTGAATGTAACGTGGGATATTGGCCTGGCAGTGGATGCTGACATTGGTGTGATTGTCCTTCCAGTGAGTTTAGAGGATTTTACAGATTGGTATGGTGGTATCTTTCCATTGAAATGTCTGCTTTAGGCAGTCAAGGTCTTGGCGATATTTTAGGAGGGTGGGAACTCGTGCAGTTCAGTGGACCATGAGTTTTGTGGTCTGAGGTGTTGTTCTTCAAAACTCCTTTACCTCACTTGACTGAAGGTAGTTATCAAAGCAGACAAGTGCACCCCACTGCCGTATTGATGCATTTGTGCCCAATGCCAATTCAGTACTGATTCTGATTTGGGACGTTGGATCTGAATACCACCCAATTGTAACTGAAATTTTTAGAAGTCTTCATCTGTTCCCAGCTCTCCCTCATGATAGTCATGTGAGAGCCAGTGACACCCCTTCTCATGTTCTCAAGGCATTTAGGGGTGTCCAGTAAATGCTGGTCTTGACAGCATTGTCCAAACGCCATGATGTCCCCTGATGCTGATCATACAGCTGGAACCGCTGAGCTCCAAGGACTCCGGCACTGCAGGGGTGAGGGTGATAGTGATGGGATGTCCTCTCTCTGTCTTGTTTGACCAAACACAGAAAGTAAGGATGCAAACTGATCTGGAGAAGTGAAACTATTGTGAGATCTATAGACCATGTGAAAATGGCGTGCATACTAAATAGCTGACGATGGAATGGGAATGTAAGTATATGTATGACATATGAAGGAATGGTGGAAAGATTGCTTCTTGGTCATTATTTGAATGTGAGTAGGGAATAACATTGATATGTGGTGCAAAGAAGGCCAAGGAAGAGCATGGATTTAGAAGGACATCCCATTAAGATTGTAGTGTGGAGAATGAGATAGAGGAGAGGGGTAATCGGAGTGTTGGCTTGTGGGCTAATGGGAGCTGGAGAAAAGGATGGGGGGGGGGAGGGCAATAAAACTAATTTCTGCATTGAACTCCAGTTCCAGGGATGATATTGGTGACATTTCGCTTTGCAACCACCGAATTTGCTTCATTCTGACCCTCGGGATACCTTTGATGTATCTCTGGGGACTAGTTTTTCCATTCCTGATCTCCGAGCAGGCAAAGGAGAAATGAGGTGAGGCAGCAGATCTCTGCTATCTATGCTGCTGTCACGATCAATTACAGACTTCTTCCAGTAATGCTCAACTCAGCATATGCAACCCCTTTCTAAAATAAAAACAAGCAGCCACACACAATGAGGCATGACTCTTTTTTTAGCAGGACTGAATAAATGAATTTGGCATGCGAGGAAGGGCTGCTAATTTCAAAGTAATAAAGACGCCCGATTGTAATGGTTAAAAATCCCCCATTCTCATTCCCATTTCCCATCCACCTGTAATACAATTTGTGCTTCAAGTTAGAATCAGTCTTTAAAAACATTTAATTAAAGAGGCTTTTAACAGCCAGATGAGGTGGAACCAATCTCAAAATTTATCCAAAATGCAGCTAATTCACCTCTACTGCGTTCTTCCTGCATGCCATTGATACTTTATGTTGTTTTTTTCTCAAAGCTGTGGAAACGATGCCTTTTATTTTCTGTGGTTCAAATTATTCCCGTGGTTGATTTAATTTACAGACACTTTCATCTTGTGGTTTGCTGAATTGCTACTTTCTCTTTCGAGTACGGTGGTTTAGTGCTTGCAATAGCCTAATGGAAAAAAAGACATCTCATTTTCTTTCTGTTCCACCTGTAACTTAGGTCACCAAGAGGACAAAATGGTGAAAAACGCATTGTCTGCTTCAATGAAGCCTGTGATCAAAGAGGTGCGAAATTGGAGCTTTCAACAAGTGCGTGAGTTATGGGACAGTCTGTGAGGCATCATGCATTGAAGGGGGTGCACTCGGCTCAGTATCACCGGGCAACTTAGCAGGAGAGTGATTAGCTGCAACCAACTAACTGGCAGGCTGTGTGATCACACCAAGCACCACAGTGTAGTTTTTAGTTTAGTTTAGTTTAGAGACACAGCACGGAAACAAGCTCTTCGTCCCACCAGGTTCGTGCCAACCAGCGAGCCCCGCACACTTACACTATCCTACACACACTAGAGATAATTTATAATTATACCAAGCCAATTCATCTACAAACCTGTACATCTTTGGAGTGTGGGAGGGAACCGGAGATCCCGGAGGAAACCCACACATGTCACGGCGAGAACGTACAAACTCCGTACAGACAGGATTGAACCCGGGTCTCTGGTGCTGTAAGGCAGCAGCTCTACTGCTGTGCCACGGTGCCACTCCTAATTATATATTGGGAGAAGACCTGGGTTAGACACTGACTGGAGAATACAGACAAATATTTATATCTCGTTACGTTGTGTTATATTTATGACAACAAACAACTGAAGCCTTTTGTTAATCTGGGCTCACACACATGATCTGTAAGGTCACACTGCATGTTGTTCTGAAAATAGAGAAATTGCAGATTGTGGGGTTGCAGCCATTTTAATTGTCTTGCTGCCAGCATTGAGTCACTGTAATAAAGACTTCTGTTGTACCTTGAAGACTCGCAAAGTTTCATATAGGCATAGAACAAGAACACGTATTCTTGCTCTGCACTCTTATTTTCTGGGCATTTGTAAAATTGTAAACCAGTGTTAGTTAGGACCAACAGATGCCACGGAAGTACTGCAAAGCCAGGATCTACAGCTCTGCAAGCAGCCACTCTACCGCTGTGCCTTCATGTTAATGAGGAGAATAGATATTTCATGACCTCACAGCAATGATCAACGTAATTCTATGGAACACCCATCAGCTGTAGTTTGCCTGATTACCTTGGGTTGTTTTGCTATCTAAACAACGGGGGCTGTCTGTACGGAGTTTGTAAGTTCTCCCCGTGACCGCGTGGGTTTTCTCCGAGATCTTCAATTTCCTCCCACTTTCCAAAGATGTTCAAGTATGTAGGTTAATTGGCTTGGTGTATGTGAAAATTGTCCCTGGTGTGTGTCGGGTAGTGTTAATGTGCGGGGATCACTGGTCGGTGTGGACTCGGTGGGCCGAAGGGCCTGTTTCCGTTCTGTATCTCTAAACTAAAATAAACTAAACAATGTTCAGGAGCCCAAACTCCTGTTTCAGACAGTCGCAAGGGATGCCTGAAATCACAAACAATATGCCGCTGATGTATTGCTAGTCTGATCTGACCATGGAACATATTCCTGTGGGTTTGGCACCAGTCTGCACCCATGAACAGGTACGTCAAATTCTGAGTCAAGAATTTAGATGCACACCGTTATCAATGAATGGCTTGGGTTACTCCATTCTTAGATAAAGGCGGAACCCTTCTATTTTTACATTATTTTATGGGTGTTATGAAAAGGATAAGAGGGCGATTTGTAATCATTCCAGGCCCATTGCTCAAATGCCAGCTACCATTTTTTTGTTGGAGAAAATCCAGAGTTAAAAATGATAACATTATTGCAGTTCAGAATGATTATGTAGATAATACTGCAATAAAAGAAAAAAAAGGACAAATCTGATGATTTGCGGTCACCATCAGAGTAAAAATATCCTTGTCGATGTATGGCTGCGTTGGAACCAAACCTAAACCCAGTCTGGCTGCCTTCTGGGCCTCGTAGTAAAGGCAAATGATTGCTATCAGGATGTTGCCCATAGTTCTGTGGGATGCATTGCCCGAGCATTCCCAAAGTGGAGTCTTTTTATAAAGAAAATGTCCAAGTGAAATGGAAAGCTGGGTTCCCTGGGCTCTTCTGGAAACCTGCAAGAAGGCAAAGCTCTAGCAGTGCATTCCCTCTATTTTGTGGATTAGTCATTTCACGTGATAAAGACTTTGCCCAAGACAGTGTTCACAGCAAACTGGGAGATGTTACTGCTGTAACCAGCTGCAGCCTTGATGGAGCCTGTTACATGAAAGGTGAGAGTTGAGAGATCCTGAACGTTGTGCCCTGTCCGTGCCCTGATTCGCGGTCCATGTTCTGACTGCAGCAGGAAGCAACACATGGCAAGTGGACAGACTGAAGAAAATGATAATCGCCCACCTCCTAATGGAATGGGGATTGGCACCAGCGCAATGGAGAAAGTTACACGCACATCCGTATCAATTCACCACAGATTGATGACATCGTGTCCCAACTCTGAAGATTGTTCCCGGGGACGTATACAGAGACTCATACATTTTGTGCCTCAAACACCATCAGATCAGTGAATACACCTTCAGCTCCCTTTCTCTCTCTGAGACCTTCTCTCTCTGGGACTCTCTCTCTGGGACTCTCTCTCTGGGACACTCTCTCTCTCTCTCTGGGACACTCTCTCTCTCTCTCTGGGACCCTCTTTCTCCCAGACACACTCTCTCCCAGACTCTCTCTCTCTCTCTGGGACCCTGTTCTTTCTGGACCCTCTCCCTCTGGGATTCTTTCTCTCTCTGGGACCCTCTCTCTGGGACTCTCTCTCGATCCCTGGGACCCTCTTTCTCTCTGGGACCCTCTTTCTCTCTGGGACCCTCTTTCTCTCTGGGACCCTCTTTCTCTCTGGGACCCTCTTTCTCTCTGGGACCCTCTTTCTCTCTGGGACCCTCTTTCTCTCTGGGACCCTCTTTCTTTCTCTCTCTCTCTCTCTCTCTCTCTCTCTCTCTCTCTCCCCCTCCCTCCCTCCCTCCCTCCCTCCCTCTCTCTCTCTCTCTCTCTCTCTCTCTCCCTCCCTCCCTCTCTCTCTCCCTCTCTCTCTCCCTCTCCCCCCCCCCCCCAGGACCCTCTCTCTCTAGGACCCCCTCTTTCCCAGGGACCCTCTCTCTCTCTCTGGGACCCTCTCACTCTCTGGCACTTTCTCTCTCTCTTCCTGGGACCCTCTCTCTCCCCCTGAGACCCCCTCTCTCTCTCTCTCTTGGACCCTCTCTCTCCCTGGGACTCTCTTTCTCTCTGACCCTGTCTCTCCCAGACTCTCTCTCTCTCTCTCTCTCTCTCTGGGTCCCTGTTCTTTCTGGACCCTCCCCCCCGCTCTGGACCCTCTCCCTCTGGGATTCTCATTCATTGCTCCCAGTGAATGTTACGTCTGAACAGTCCTCCCGTACTATCGTGGCTGCTCTGTCAGACCAACCCTTACTGCAGTAATAGGCTTATTCGTCCACATTATAGATGCACGAAGTAATTGTGAAAGCAGTCAGAATGGTGTTGTTCATTGCTGGGAGAAATGGAGTTAAGCAGCAACATAATACATAACACCAGCAGCACTGTGCACGGAGTGAGTCAGTCATTTCACCAGCGCTCCACTGTATCCTTGCTCTGCACTCTCATTTTCTGGGCATTTGTAAAATTGTAAACCAGTGTTTTAGTTCGGGCCAACAGATGCCACGGAAGTACTGCAAATTCCTTGTGTAAAGATTATTAGTATACTTTTAATCTGCTGGCTCTCAATCTGGAAGCATTGGGAGAAATTCAATCCAAAATGCATGGATGAAACATTTAGTTAAGGAATGATTGTGAGACGCTGGCTCCACACTAGCTGGGAAGTGTCCTTGCACCACAATCCACTTTATAGGCCGTGTTCTTTACCGTGATCAGACATTGATCACCGTGTAGGTGACGTTTTCACCGTGATTTTTCGAAGATTTTTGGAAGTGTACAGCTCTGCTTTTATTTCTCTTCGTTGCTTGGCGTTTTAAAAGAAGCGCCTTGACCTTGATGGGAAGCAGCTGGCAATATTTCTTCAGGCTGGTGCGTATTGTGAGCAGCTCTTGATGTATTCTGCTGCCGTCTGATTTCACACGTCCTTCGCCACAAAAGTGCTATAAATTATCTTGGAAAAATGTTTACACCATCAACTCAATGAGGGGGGGTCAGAGATGATGGCCAAGTGGGGAGGTTGGAGATGACAGACGGTGACTGATCATGGAGTCAGATTCTGTGTGGTCTAATCCATCAGAGAAAAAAAAACTCTCCTTTGTAAAGATTTCACAAAAGAGCTGGGCATTAAATCTCTAGCCAGCGGAGAAGAGAGTAAATAAATGTGTAACCCTGTCCTAAGCTACTGTTAGGAATAGCTCCCTTGAAAAGGATTTTTAATCCTATTATTGCGAGAATTGCTCGTTCTGTGGCTCCGTGCTCTTGATCTCCCTCCACCTAGTCTTCTCCAGTCTCTGATCTCTGCTGCCAGAAGCATGGTTCAGTACTGCACGGCCAAGGAATTCCTGCAGCTTGTAAAAATATCCATGAGTGTACCAATGCTTTACACAGTGCGGCACAGCAGTAGAGTTGCTGCCTTACAGCGCCAGAGACCCGGGTTCGATCCTGACTGTCTGTACAGAGTTTTTATGTTTCCCCCCTGTGACCACGTGGGTTGTCGCTGGAGGCACCGGTTTCCTCTCATACTTCAAAGATGAGTAGGGTCGTAGGTTAATTGGCTTCGATGAAATTGTAAATGATCTGCAGTGAGTAAGGTAGTGCTAGTGTATGGGGCTATCACTGATGGGTGCAGACTCATTGGGCCGAAGGGCCTGTTTCCGTGCTGTATCCCTAAAGCCTAAAGTTGATTATTTGAAGGTAATTTGTGGAAGAGTTTGGTTAATCTGGCCACCTCCCGTTGTTAAGAATGTTTTCCTAAAGACCACATGGGCTAAGTAAGAAATATACAATTTATGTTCAAACATGTTTCAAATGAGATTTTTGGGATTGATAGATTTATTGTGGTGTCCACTCTATCAATTGTAATACTACAATCAAGTCTGGATCCCTCTCTGACCTTCCCCTCCCAAATCAATGGTTGCAACTCGGATAATGCAGGAGGATAGAAGGTCAGTCCACAGACTATCTTACCAGGTGTGCCTCATGGTTACAGATTTTCCATCTGAGATATAAAAAATAATTTTGAAAATATTACTTATTCCTCATCGTGTGCAATTGATTATAGTGGTTTTTTAAAATATTTTCTTTCCTGATTCATAATTACATACGTATAAATTATTGTAGATTAATTTAGAGAAGTAAAAGCAATAATCTGAGTCATAAATATTTATGAGTTTATGCCACGATACATTGAATATAATTTTGAAGTCTGAAATTTTAGTTGGCCTACAGCGTTAAGCCAGCAGCCACAGTACAACTCATAGTCTTGGTGAATTTTAATTTCTTGCCACTGAGTATCGAACATTAAATTTCTTCAGGCTTTTGAGCTGACAAGTGTCAGACACAGACACATTCAGACACAGACATGCACATGGACACATACAGGCCGTGTACAAAGCCTGTTCTGCATGCAAGGGGCAAAAAGTGCTGGAGTAACTCAGCGAGTCAGGCGGCCTCTGTGGAGAACATGGAGATAGGTGACATTGCAGGTCAGGACCTTTCACTCAATCAGTCTGAAGAAGGGTCCTGACCTGAAACGTTACCAATCCATGTCCTCCAGGGATGCTCCCTGACCCTCTGAGTTACTCCAGCACTTTGTGTTCTTTTGAGCATTAACCAACATCTGCAGTTCTTTGTTTCTACATGCAAGGAGGGATTGTTGTTTAGAAGTGAGTGAGCTGACATCTTCATAAGTTTATAAGTTGTAGGAGCAGAATTAGGTCATTCAAGTCTTCTCCGCCATTCAATCAGAGCTGACCTATCTTTCCCTCTCAACCCCATTCAGAGGGGTTCCCTCTCAACCCCAACCCCATTCTCCTGTCTTCTCCCCATAACCCTAGCACACGTACTAACCACAAATCAATCAATCAATCAATCAATCAATCTCCTCCTTAAAAATATCTATTGACTTGTCTCCACGGTCTGCTGTGGCAAAGAATTCCACAGATTCACCACCCTCTGACTAAACCTTTACTTTCATGAAACACACTGGAATTTGCATGTTTCCATCTACCTGCCCATTCCAATCTCTGCAGCCCACCATCCCCAGCACACCTCCACTCCCCTCCACATATGGGATGGACACTGGGGCACGGACAGGTTCCTGTCTGTTGGAATTTACAACACATAAGCACCAATATTTTTGAAATCAGAAGGTTCAGGGCAATGAAACCTCTTTCAGTAAAACCTCTTCGCATGATACAAAAAAAAAAGATTCAGAGCAGAGATGTCAGACACGCACACACACACACATCACCATTTCACTACCAATTGCTCAAAGAGAAACACTCTTTCAAATTATGATAGCCTTTTATTAGAGCTGAAAGTCAATAATTTCCATCCCGTACTGGGTCAGCAGAGGGACTGTTATGAGGTCGTGCCATCTGCATAAAGGCTGTACTGTTTTATGTTGTATGTTCTATGGTTTTGTGCCAGGAGTGAATTTCATTTGAAATTGTTGGGTTCAATGGTTTAATGGTACTTTATCATCATGTGTACCTAAGTACAGTGAAATTCTTTTTTGCGTACAGTTGAATGACAATGCTACTAGGCGTCAGGCACAGTCATATTAAGTATAAGAATGTAAGAGAGTAGACCACACGACCTTTTGCACATTAAGAGTTAGACATGTTGTAATGTTTGAAAGCAAAAGATGAGGACTTTGAGATTGATGCAGGCTTTGAATGGTGGGCTGCAGGGTTCTGATGCCTGGACACCGTTAATTGTCTTGGGCATTTGCAAATGCCAGCAACAACCCACACCATAGGCGTTAGGTGGTCCTGAACCTGCCATGTGTGTGTGCTGTGGAGGGTTGTAATTGGGTTCGATCCGAGGAATTGTCAGAAGAGCTGGTATGAGAACCAGGGTTGTGAATGAAGGATGTGGTGGTTATCATGTCATAAGCGATAGGAGTAGAATTAAGCCATTCGCCCATCAAGTCTACTCCGCCATTCAATCGTGGCTGATCTATCTCTCCCACCTAACCCCATTCTCCTGCCTTCACCCCATAACCTCTGACACCTGTACTAATCAAGAATCTATCTATCTCTGCCTTAAAAATATCCACTGACTTGGCCTCCACAGCCTTCGATGGCAAAGAATACCACAGATTCACCACCCTCTGACTAAATGGTAGCTGGAGCTTGCAGCGTGAGCAGGGGCGGGGAACAGGGATTGTGCAATCGACAAATTTACAGCAGAAGTGAGATTCTACCATGTATCCAAGAAATCACAGGGTATTGTGGAGCAAACAACATGTACTCTACACATTTGATAATCTGAGTGCGTGGAGATGGGTGAATAAGCAGGACATTTCATCTGAAGTCTGGAACTTTAGAGTTTGCTTCAGGCTGTACAAGATCGCTATTGAGAAGGAGGTCAACATCAAACTGAATGAGGATATATCCCTGAGATAGCCACATGGATGAGAACAAAAGCTTCCAATTCACTGCAGAGCAGATAATGAAAGCTAGCATTGGTGATGTTGCACACAATTCATATGACTTTTCAATACTGAAGTGAAAAAATATTGTCAATTGAATTACATCTGGTAATCATTAGGCTCAATACCTATAATGTTATTTTAAAACAAAAATGCTAGAAAGACTGAGCAGGTCAGGCAGTATCCATGGGAAGAGAAACAGTTAACTTGTCAGGTTATGGATTCTCTGTTACATAGAAACATAGAAAATAGGTACAGAAAGAGGCCATTTGGCCCTTCAAGCCAGCACCGTCATTCATTGTGATCATGGCTGATTGTCCACAATCAATAACCCTGCCTTCTCCCCATATCCCTTGATTCCACTAGCCCCTAGAGCTCTATCTAACTCTCTCTTAAATCCATCCAGTGATTTGGCTTCCACTGCCCTCTGTGGCAGAGAATTCCACAAATTCACAACTCTCTGGGTGAAAAGGTTCCTTCTCACCTCAGTTTTAAATGGCCTTCCCTTTATTCTAAGACTGTGGTCCCTGGTTCTGGACTCGCCCAACATTGGGAACATTTTTCCAGCATCTAGCTTGTCCAGTCCTTTTATAATTTTATATGTTTCTATAAGAGACCTCTCATCCTTCTAAACTCTAGTGAACACAAGCCTAGTCTTTTCAATCTTTCCTCATATGACAGTCCCGCCATCCCAGGGATCAATCTCGTGAACCTACGCTGCACTGCCACAATTAAAAGGATGCCCTTCCTCAAATTAGGGGACCAAAACTGTACACAATACTCCAAATGTGGTCTTGCCAGGGCCCTGTACAACTGCAGAAGAACCTCTTTACTCCTATACTGAAATCATCTTGTTATGAGGATGAAATCCTCTCCCTGTTCTGATGAAGTTCACTGACCTGCAATAATAACACCCTTTCTCTTTCCAATTACGCAACCTGACCTGCTGAGTATTTCCAACATTACTCTTTTTATTTCCTATTTCCAACACCTACATTTTTTTTTCCATTCAATTTCATTAGCCTGACTGATAGAGGACCTCCTATATATTATAGTTTGCCACCATGAGGCCAACATATGCACCTGAATGGTGCAGGGTAATTATGCTTCCTGGTTGTGTAATATGGGGCTCAGGAACCCTTCAAACAGATTCAAATATCATGAAGGACTTTCAATGAGTTACCAGGAGATTTGCAGCCTGGACGCTCTGATGTTGAGGGCACCTCTGAGGCAACACATTATGAATCAGAGCTTGGAGCTTGTTTTCAGAACATGAAGAGCAGTCCTTGTACAATGAAACAAATGTTTATCTGTACTGCTGAGAGTCTAAAGGAAGCCTAAACTCACGTGGTTCATGGGTCTGGAATCCGAGACACATGCCGTTTTAAATAGGCGTCTAGCCATTCTCTCCAACAGTCCTCATCGTTGTATGAGTCACTGCAGGATGGACAATCATGAGTTGAGTAATTGGGAAGGAGGTGAAGAAGCATGACAACTGCAACGTCCAGGTTCAGAGACAGCTTCTTCCCAACAACCATCAGGTGAAATTATTATGGGTAACAAGGAAATGGCAGAGTTGAACAGGTACTTCGGATCTGTCTTCACTAAGGAAGACACAAACATTCTCCCAGATGTACGAGAGAACGGAGGATCTAGGGAGACAGAGGATCTGAAAGAAATTTGCATTAGGCGAGAAATAGTATTGGGTAGACTGATGGGACTGAAGGCTGATAAATCCCCAGGGCCTGATGGTCTGCATCCCAGGGTTCTCAAGGAGGTGACTCTGGAAATCGTGAATGCATTGGTGATCATTTTCCAATGTTCAGTAGATTCAGGATCAGTTCCTTTGGATTGGAGGGTAGCTAATGCTATCCCACTTTTCAAGAAAGGAGCGAGAGAGAAAATTGGGAATTATAGACCAGTTAGCCTGACATCAGTGGTGGGGAAGATGCTGGAGTCAATTATTAAAGAGGTAATAACGGCGCATTTGGATAACAGTAAAAGGATCGGTCCAAGTCAGCATGGATTTATGAAAGGGAAATCCTGCTTGATTAACCTTCTGGAATTTTTTGAGGATGTGACAAGTAAAATGGATGAAGGAGAGCCAGTGGGTGTAGTGTATCTGGATTTCAGAAAGCCTTTGATAAGGTCCCACACAGGAGATTGGTGGGCAAAATTAGAGCACATGGTATTGGGGGTAGGGTATTGACATGGATAGAGAATTGGTTGGCAGACAGGAAGCAAAGAGTAGAAATAAACGGGTCATTTTCAGAATGGCAGGCAGTGGCGAGTGGAGTGCCACAACTAATTGGGGGGGCAACTAATTACAATTTATATTAATGATTTGGATGATGGAATTAGAAGTAACACTAGCAAGTTTGCAGATGACACAAAGCTGGGTGGCAGTGTGAACTGTGAAGAAGATGTTAGGAGGTTACAGGGTGAGTTGGATAGATTGAGTGTGTAGGCAGATGCATGGCAGATGCAGTATAATGTAGATAAATGTGAGGCTATCCACTTTGGCGGCAAAAACAAAGAGGCAGATTATTATCTCAATGGTGTCAGATTAGGTAAAGGGGTAGTGCAGCGAGACCTGGGTGTCCTTGTACACCTGTCACTGAAAGTAAGCATGCAGGTACAGCAGGCAGTGAAGAAAGCTAATGGCATGTTGGCCTTCATAACGACAGGATTTGAGTGTAGGAATAAAATGGTCCTTCTGCAGTTGTATAGGGCCCTGGTGAAACCACATTTGGAGTATTGTGTGCAGTTTGGGTCTCCTAATTTGAGGAAGGACATCCTTTACTATTGAGGCAGTGCAGCATAGGTTCACAAGGTTCAAGAGTGGGCTTATATTCACTGGAGTTTAGAAGGATGAGAGGGGATCTTATGGAGATGTATTAAATTATGAAAGGACTGGACAAGTTAGATGCAGGAAAAATGTTCCCAATGTTGGGGGAGTCCACAACCAGGGGCCACAGTCTAAGAAAAAAGGGGAGGCCATTTAAAACTGAGGCGAGAAAAAACTTTTTCACCCATAGAGTTGTGAATTTGTGGAATTCTCTGCCTCAAAAGGCTGTGGCGGCCAATTCACTGGATGAATTTAAAATATAGTTAGATAGAGCTCTAGGGGCTAGTGGGATCAAGGGATATGGGGAGAAGGCAAGGGCAGGTTACTGATTGTGGATGATCAGCGATGATCACAATGAATGGCGGTACTGGCTCGAAGGGCCAAATGGCCTCCTCCTGCACATATTTTCTATGTTTCTATGTTTTCTATGCTATTGAAATCTAGAACTCCAAACTATAAACGACCGTCAGTGCAGTAGAGGCTTTGTTTTTGGTTTCTGCGCTATATTGCTCATATTTCATTATTATTGTGCAATGGGGTGGCAGAAGCTCTCCTGAGCTAGGCCGTGGAGCCGGAAGACCAGAGGGATGAGAGCAACCAGTTGGGCGGTCCACCGAGAACGAAGAGGGATCCAGTGGGCTGTGGTACCAAGAATAAAGAGGGACCCGGCAGGGGGCTGCGGAGAACAAAGACCGACCCGGCTGACTGCCTGCGGCCATGTGCGGCGGCAGACCTGGTTCGCTGCTACGAGGAAAAAGACTGTACAAAGAACTTCTGAAACTTTATCAGCGGCTGTCAGTGGCGAGGCTTTGTGTACTGCATAGATGAAGTCTGCTGTATGATTTTACCAGATTGTGTGCAAGAACAAAGAATTTCACTGTACAAATGTAGATGTGACAATAAAGTATCACTGAATCTTTGAACTACTTTTCATTATTTATTATGGTGTCTACTGAGTGCTATGTTTACATGTGTTGTGCTGCAGCAAGTTAGCATTTCATTGTTCTGTTTTGGGACATCTATATATTAAAACTCGTTTGTTTGTTTGTTCCTGAACTACAGCCAAAACGGTACACAATAGCACAACAATTTTAGGCTCACCGTGCTGATGGAAGAAGTTTCATTGAAATCAGTGTTATATTTTTTAAGTTATTCACATTTTAAAGTTTAAATCTATCTCCTAGGCGAGGGGGGAAGGGAGGGATGGAGGGGGGAGGAGGAAGGATGAGAGGGGTTGAGGGGGGTGGAGTGGGGGGAGGGGAAGGGAGGGAGGTGGTGGAGAGGGGGAGGGGGAGGGGGAGGGAGGGGAGGGGGAGGGAGGGGAGGGGGAGGGGGGAGGAGAGGGTGCTGCACCAATGCAGGAGAGGTTTGGGCCCAACGGGTCTACTTGGTCTAGTATGACAATAAAACACTTTCAACCCTTAAACTCAACTTTTATTTTTGCCATCCCCAATGATTCAATATGTGTGTGGGGTTTATTCTCTGACACCTGGCATGTGGGGCCGTGTGCTAGAGAAATTCACTATCTGATGAGTTTGAATAAACTTCAACCACAGAGTAACTTTAATGCACCTTTTCATGTATTGTAGAATCGCTACAGAGAGTAGAATGACCTATATTCTTTCTGTTTTTGAAGATTGTGGGATGTGATGCTATTAAAACATATAGCATTCTTACCTTGATCAAGTGGATGTTGAGATTTGATTTGCCAAGCTGAAGTTTCAGGAACAAGACACCATGGCCTCGGGAGTGGAGGTGGAAAGACATCTCTTTGTGAATCTAATTTGAAGGGCTGTGGGTTGCAGTGATTTAACGTAACTGCGACTCTGATACATTTACAGATAAGTAAGCAATTGGGGGCTACGAGGGTGTTGAGAAAGTGAAGTTGATGTAGAAGATCGGATAGATCTGGATCTTGTTGAGGGGTGGATGAGCCAAATATATGTTTTGTTTTTTTACTTGTTAACGTGAATAAATAGCGATGTGAGCCAGTGATGTATGAGGACACCTACCACTTCAATAAAAGCACAGGCTCAGAGCCCAGTAACTGCAAGAACAGGAACACATTCATTATGCTGAATTCTGTCATCCATCTTATAAAATGTGATATTGACATACAAGGTTATGCTGTGACATTTCATTACAGTGTATAAACTGTTGATGCTTCAAATGCCCTGGTTCTGCAGTTGTCAGTGAATGGCAGAATGGTAAGAAAGGAAAGAAGGCAAACGACAATCAGTTAAAGTCAATATATGGCACATGAAATCAGGTGATTTAAATAACGAATCTATTACAGTAAATTAAGCTGGGCTTTCATTGGCAGGCAAGGAAATAGTAAAACAAAGGGAGATTTGGTCAATGAAAACTCCATTGAAATGCACCATTTGCCCCATGGTGAACTCTGCATAACTTATTCGATCACCTGAAGAAATTGAAAACTACAGGAAAGTCCCCAAGGAGATGGCTTGCTGTGAAACTTCATTCTAACCTTACAGGCAATTGAGTGAAAACTCTGAGTATCAATTTATCAAAAATTATGTATCCCTAGCTGGTTGCACCTGAATATTATTTTTCACCTTTCTGGATGCAATATGATTTGTCTTTGTCATTAGTAGATAAATCACCTTTCTTGGGACTGTTAGCCCAAAACAGGTTAAAGATTACATCCATTAATACTTGGACACCTCTGCATTCTATACTTCCAAGCTCAGAAGGCCAACATTGACTGATAATTTGACACATTTTGATTAATCATTAGATTAATCCATAGTACATTTTAGTAATAAAAAAAATCTGCAAAATAGTTTTAATCACCTTGATGAAAACAGTTGCTTTTTTAATCAATTTTTATTTAACCCCAGAGCCCTGATTTAATTAGAAGAAGGTGACCCTAATTCAATTATCCAGATTTGAATTAAGCTGTTCCTTGGTAGTACACAACAAGCATTAATTTAATGAAGATCTCTTAATATAATGACTATGAATGCCGGATGTAACTTGAAGAATTTCTCTTGCAGTGAAGACAACCGGTTCAAACTGCCATTGTGACTTGTTTTAGAACAGAGTGCCATTATTTGTCCCCTTACTTAAGCAACCAGCTTGGTTCAATATTGTAGATTAATCTTTTATATTGGGTAATGAGAATATTATTGAATCCTGATGTAATATAATAGAATGGGCCGAAATATAATATTGGTAACCATGTTAATATTTTGGATGCACAATCGAAAAGTCGGAGCAACGCAGATCTATTTGTAGAACTGATCAAAACTGAAGATGAATTAACATGTAACAAATGCTAACACCTGAGGCAGTTATTGGCTTAAACATGATTCAGATCTCATTTTGGCTCTGGAATTAAATATTAAAAGATCTGGATTCAAAAAATTATTATTAGCACTGGTAACCCTAATGTTACTGGGTGATCGTAAATTTAAATAGGGTTCAACAATGTCCAAGAAATCTGATATTATCACCTGGTCCTGCCAAACTCAAGTAAATAACATTAACATGCAGGTAATGGAGGGATATGGATCATGTGCAGGCAAAGGAGATTAGTGTACCATAGCATCATGTTTGGCACAAACATTGTGGGCTGAAGGGCCTGTCCCTGTGCTGTAATATTCTTTGTTCTATGACCTTTAGGTACAGACACTGATGTTTTTGTTCCTCTTTCCTGGTGCTGGAGAGATGAATGATGACAAATGTGGTATCGTTGATTAAAAGTGAGGCTGGGGCAGACTGGGGAATTGTGGACCAGTCAGTTGATGCTTGGTAGTTGACAAATTATTGGAAATAAACCCAGAAAAACAGCATAAATCAACATTTAAGGTTCATCCAGGATAATCTGTGGAATTTGTTAACAGACAGTTCTGCCGAAGTCAATTAATTTTTTTTGTGTTAAGTAAGGAGTTTGTACGTTCTCCCCGTGACCTGCGTGGGTTTTCTCCGAGATCTTCGGTTTCCTCCCACACTCCAAAGACGTACAGGTATGTAGGTTAATTGACTGGGTAAATGTAAAAATTGTCCCTAGTGGGTGTAGGATAGTGTTAATGTATGGGGATCACTGGGCGGCACGGACTTGGAGGGCCGAAAAGGCCTGTTTCCGGCTGTATATATATGATATGATATGATATGATGAAGAGAGTTGATGTGGGCATCTCATACTTTACACTGAATATCTTTTAGCAAGATATTTGACAATATTGATGATCAAGAAAGTAAAACTTCATGGAATCACTGTGAAGTGACAAGTTCGGTTAAAAGAATGGCCAAATGGAAGAAAGTAAAGGGTAGCAGTAAATGCAAACTTTAGTGATGAGAGGACTGTGAATCAATGACTTGGATTTAAATGTTGGGCCATGTCAAGTAATGTGGTTGATTGTGAGGAAGAAATTTGTAGCTTGTAAGAGTATATGTTGTTCATTTTTATCATCCAATCCTTCCTGAAATGAGCTACAAGCCAAGCAGCATTAGTTATACAGTTGTAAGGTAAATAACAGCGAGGGCTAATAATTAGTGGATGGGGATGTGGATTGTGCTAATGTGGTGACAGGAAACCACAGACAAAGCCTAACAGGAAGGAATTTCATTGATTAGACCAAGTGGACCCCTTGGGCCAAAACCAGTCCTGCATTGGTGCACCACCCTCTCCTCCCCCACTCCCCCCTCCGCTCTCTCCCCCCACTCCCCCCTCCTCTCTCCCCCCACTCCCCACTCCTCTCTCCCTGCCACTCCCCACTCACCCCTCCCCTCTCCCCCTCCCTCCCCCCTCTCCCTCTCCCTCTCCCCCTCCCCACTTCCCTCTCCCCCCTCCCCCTCCCCCTCTCCCCATCCCCTCTCCCCCTCTCCCCATCCCCTCTCCCCATCCCCTCTCCCCCCTTGGGTTGCCTCTCCTGCATTGGTGCAGCACCCTCTCCTCCCCCACTCCCCCCTCCCCTCTCCCCCACTCCCCCCTCCTTCCTCCCCCCTCCCCACTCTCCTTCTCCCCCTCCCCCTCTCTCACTCCGCCCTCTCCTCCCCTCCCCCCTCCCCTCTCCCCCCTCCCTTGTAGAGGGGCAATATGAAGTTAGAATAAATCAGGACATGATTCAAGGACAGAACGGTCCCTCCAGAGAGCAATGAAAGAGGACAAGAAGTGTCCCTTGTCCTAAAATCTGTGGAACCACGCAGCAGCCAACAGAAGTGGTGGATGGTAATCCATTTAATGTGGAGTTTATTGGAAGGCACAAATAAAGGTAGATTCAAAGTGCTGAGTGCACAAGGATTGGAAATAGGTTGGACAGATTAGGCTCTGCTAGCTGTAGTTAAGAGGGAATTTCAAATAAGGCTTTTCACTTCATACTTGACTTTCTAAATGTTTTCCTGGAAGTCCTAAGTTCTTCCCTCCTGAGAACAAGCATATTCAAAAAAATTGCAGATTCAATTCATAAATTGTATGGTCCTATTTGACCAAGCTCACTCGCCTAGTTTTCTGCCCCTCAAGAAAGGGCTAAAAACCAGCACAATTAAATATGTGTGAAGAGGAATGTTTAACTTGGTTTAGTTTAGCCTTACAGCATGGAAACAGACCCTTTGGCCCAGTGCTTCCACACCGACCATTGATCACTTGTCCACTTTCTCATCCACTTCTTACACATTAGGGTCAATACCCAAGCCAATTAACCTAAAAATCCCACATGACTTTGGGATGTGGGAGGAAACATGAGCACCTGGAGGAAATCAGGAGGCAGCCACAGGGAGAATGTACAAACTCCACACAGACAGCACCTGAGGTCAGGATTGAACCTGGTGCTGTGAGGCAGCAGTTCAACCAGCTGTGCCACTGTGCCGCCCCAATGGAATGGAACTTAAGACCACAAACATCCGAGTGGAAGGCAAATCCTCTCTTGGATGTGCTTCTGGGTATTATTAGTATTCAGTACACCATTCAATATCCTTGGGATCGCACAGAATTAGATGACAGCCCGCTAAATTTAACTTGAGGTATAATTTTTTTAAATTATTTGTGTATCCAAATAACATCAGGCATGCAACATATTTCCAGCTGAAATCATTAAACTGATGGGAAGAGCTGTTTGGGAGGGATATGTAATGAAGCAATTTAATATGAAATGCTTGTGCAGTAATAGAAATCTCCTTTTGATTCCACAGAATGAATGAACGGATGATACTTTATTATCACATGTGACATGTTACAGTGAGGTACTTTGTTTTGCATGGACAAGTATGCAAAGAGTCGCTACACATAGGGCGCTGACAAAGTTACAAAGTATTCCATTTAGTCCCCAATGGTTCCTGTTTGTTCTTGGTGCCCCCCCCACCCCTAGGCGGGCCTCCCTTTGTTCTCGGCGCCACCCCCCCCCCCCCCCCCCCCCCATGCTAGGTCTCTCTTTTATCTCAGCACCCTGCCCACGCTGGGTCCCTCTTTGTTCTCGGGGGCGTGTCCTCATCCAGCACCCACCTTGACTGCTGCTGGGTCCTCTCCTGACAGCTCCGTGGCGATCACCGACAGCTTCCCACTCCAAGTTTATCACAATGCTTAAATAGAGAAGCAAAGGCTACTCTGACAAAGTATTGATGTTGATTCCTTATTGGCTCACTTAACTGTATATGAAAGCTGGGTAAAGCATTACACATGCCACTAACATGTGTCACAGCACTCTGTATCTTTCAACAGATTAACACATCATGCGTTATTTTAGGCTTGTTCCAAGAAATTAAAGAGAATATATCTTATCAATCTAATGACACTATGTATAACAACTTCAAAGCAGCCAAAAATGCTATTAACAATGAGGATATATAACCTGAGCCCACTAAAGCAATTGTGTCTTATATAAATGTTTTATAATTTGAAATAAATAATCAAAGTCAGTACTGTATTAAAATTCACCAGTGATGCAAAATTATTACCAGGTCTTGGAGCTAAGAGCTGTTTCATTATATTACCTGCAATTATATTAATTCTTTGTACCTTTCCCAGGTGTCTAATGATTCATTTTCAAATGCAGCTTCTGAATTCTTCAGGATTTTGCCCTTGACAATACGTATACATTGCCCAGTGACAGACCAGCATGCTAAATGACTATCTTTGTAGCCCAGTTGTTACTTTGAGGTTTGGTTCATTGGGATTTTATTTTACTCAACAGAAACAAATATAATGATATGCAATAATTTGTCTGACCTATTAAGCAGTATCTACATAATAACAGAGGACAGCATGTGGTGCATTCAAATTAAAATATGCAACTCTGTGTGGGGCATGAACCTGCATTGTCCCTTCAGGAGGAGATATACCTGTAATATTGCAGTAATGTGTTCGGCTCTTACCGTTTTTAATTAATAACTGCAGATATTCCTAAATGCTGTTGGCTAATGGTTCAGTGCACACTTTGCAGCAGGCCTATTGCCTCATGAGAGCAATACTGGCTGCAAGATCTTCCTTGGGCTTCTAAACAATCCATTTTACTGTAGCAGCTCCCGCACAGGGAAGGTTAATGATGCTCAGAGATAACAAGTTTTACTAAACTGGCCCATTCCCCAAGGTACCATGGAAGTTCTCTAAAGATACAGAACCTTCAGAAGCAAATTATAAAAATGGCATGAAGTGGTTAGGCACAAAGGTCTCTGAGGCATGTAAAAGCCAATATATGAAATCCCATCTATACTAAATCTGTATTAGTTATTGACTTTGTCATGTACTGTAGTTTTAGTCAGAGAATAAATAGATGAGGATGGGGTGAATGTGTTCTTCTGGAGTCTGAATGCATCAGATATTTTCATTGATTTTTGTGCTAATTCACAATTTATTAGTTTTCAAAAATAAAAGCGGAGAACACTAAAAAAAATTCAAGTGGTACAAGAGGCACATACATTTTTTCTGTGCATGTTTATGTGTGATCTATGCATCTGAGGGCTTAAACCTCCATTCTTAATCTTGTATGGAAACAATAATGAGAGGCTAATGGTAGTCAGGGAATAGTTCATCAATGTTGAATTATGAAGCAACAGACCCGTGCAAAATATCAAGTCATAATTTATCACAAATAAACATTTGTTTATAAATTCTGCCTGCAGTAAAATTATTTTTCAGTACTGATGTAAAATAAACAATATTTACTGGATCATCTTTAGTATATTAGTGCAACAATTTCTAGCTTATTGCTATCTTTCTGTATGCCACTGCAGGGGAACGATTGATCCCATGGTGAGAATTACAGAAGACAGTCTCTCTTATAGTCTTTTTTCATAAATTGCATTTTTTTAAACTTTCGCTGTTACAAGACACATGATTTTAAGGCTTCTTTTATTAATTAATTAACATATTTTATCTGGGAGTAATTTCTGTTGCTATGCAATGCACAATATTGTGTTGACCGGCAAGATGCAGTTCATTGTTAGCGGTTCATTCCAAAGGGTATCCCTGACTGTCAACAGTTCAAGACATGTACGGACAGCCAGGAGACAGTGCATCTGAACTCTCTGCACTCCCGGACTCATCTTTGAGTCTAGTATAGGAGTTGTGAAATATTGAGGAGAAGACCAGAAGTAAACCTTTACAAAGGAGATGAGGAGGAATTTCTTTAGTCAGAGGGTGTTGAATCTGTGGAATTCATTGCCACAGACAGCTGTGGAGGCCGAGTCAGTGGATGTTTTTAGGACAGAGAATGACAGATTCTTGATTAGTACGGGCGTCAGGGGTTATGGGGAGAAGGCAGGGAAATGGGGATGAGAGGGAAAGATCCTTCAGCCATGATTGAATGGCGGAGAAGACTTGATGGGCCGAATGGCCTAATTCTGCTCCTAGAACTTGTGAACTTATGGACTTATGAAAGTACATCCAGTCCCTCAATTTTACACCAGGAAGGTTAGGTTTACGGTCAGCAACCCCATTGAATTGAATGGAATTAGTGGCCTTGTGGAAAATGCAGATTTGTGCCTGAGATTATATTTTACTTCATTTATTTTTTTTAATCATTTTTTATTATTTAAATTTTAAAATTATAGTTACTTTCTATTTTATAAAAACTGTTTTGCTGATTCAATTTTAATGAAATTATTTAAATCTAATTGAATGGTTTGTGAACGTTTTTGCATGGAGGCAGCGTCTGTCATGGGGTAGGTGTCAGTGTTCTACGCTCAGCTATACGTGCACAGGATTACATGTATCACAACGCTGTAAATGGCTGACCATCCTGGCCCTGTCAGCAAGATTCGTCCCTGGTTTTCAATGAAGATCATGGGTGGGCTAGAGAAACAATCAAGAAAATAAGTCAAGTGTAAAAGACTCCTCTCTGTAAAGGTTGCAGTGGGATAATTAGCAACAGCCACTAACGGTAGTTCCTAAAACTTCTGGGGAAAAATTGCATGATCCACAGGATTTAAAATGACGCTTAAACAGAAAGCACTTCAACCTGTATCTTTGCCGTCTGTTCCCTCAGGCTTAGTCAGTGGACTGATGGGAGTAGATTGCCGACAATGCCAGTCCATGGAACAATGTACAGTTAACATTCATCACTGACTAAATAGAGCAGGTTTGATGGGCCTAATCGTCCTTCCTTGCCCTTTTCATATATTTGTGTAACCTAAAGCTAATGGAAATTGTGACCATTGCACCGAATTGCACCCATGATTTCATCTTTTATTCAGTGGTATCTGGTGACATTTTTTTTAACCAAATAGGTCTGAATTTAGTAGGCATTTATTCGCAAAGTTGCCACCAAGTACAGAAACACAGGGTGAGCACAACATGCAAATCCTCAACTTGCTGCTGAGTCTTTGCCAGGTTTCTCCGACTTTACTGTGACATTGGATGTCTTCTGGAGCCCAGCAATTTCCCAGCTCATGTTTCTGGATGTACCCAACAAACCCACACAAGTTGAGACCTGGTGCAGGAATATATAACCATTCATGTCTACATGGAGAAACGTTCAGGAGAGACCAAGGGAAAGCACAGTGGTGCAGCAGTCGAGTTGCTGCTTTACAAAGCTTGCAACGCCAGAAACCCGGGTTCGATCCCGACTATGGGTGCTGTCTGTATGGAGTTTATAGGTTCTCCCCATGACCGCATGTGTTTTGTTTGAGATCTTCGGTTTCCTCCCACACTCCAAAGACGTGTAGGTTAATTGGCTTGGTGTATGTGTAAATTGTCTCTTGTGTGTGTAGGATAGTGTTATTGCTGGCTGGTGTGGACTCGGTGGGCCGAAGGGCCTGTTTCTGAGCTGTATCTCTCAACTAAAAACTAAAATTAAATATTGGACAATTCATATTTTTAATTAATTGAATTTTAATCATGTAAGTACTTTTAACTATGCCTTTTATACTTTAATCACATAAATATGTCAATGTTTTTATTGATCATTAATGCAAAATTCTGAAATTAATTATTGCTTGCTTTGCCGACTGACTAAGCCAAGCAATTTGATGTCACCGATTGAGTTTAGTTTAGAGATCCAGCATGGAAAAAGGTATTTCGGTCCACTGAGTGTATGTCGACCATCGATCACACGCTCACCCTCGTACTATCTCATCCAACTTTCACATCCACTCTCTATGCTTCAGTGGCAATTTAGAGGTGCTTTTGTCAAATCTTTCATTCAGTTGTTCTATGTACCGTCTATATCTCTCGTTTCCCTCTCCCCTGACTCTCAGTGTGAAGAAGGGTCTCAACCTGGCAACCTATTCCTTTTCTCCAGAGATGCTGCCTGACGTGCTGGAGTTACTCCAGCTTTTTGTGTCTATCTTCAGTGTAAACAAGCATTAGCAGTTCCTTCCTGCACATGCACACAATGATTTCTTCTGCTCTGTACCTGTGCCACCAGCTACCTTTGTACCTTTGTGCAGCACCAGTGGTTGGGGTTGACATGAACTTTCATGAATTTCCCAGCTGTAGACCATGACATCTGCCCAGAACATCATTAACAAGTCTGACAGAGAACAAAAAGCAGATCTATTGACATGAAAAGGAATCTTTGGCTGCCAAAAATCATGGTGTGCATCTTTTTAAATTGTCTATTCAAGTCATCTTTTAATGTTTTTAATTGTCTTTTGATGTTTATTTATTTTCAAAACATTAAGGGTAAAAAATATTGTTTAAAGCATATATTTTATCACTTACAGATTCCTAAGTTCTACAAAATACTACTGAATCTATATATAAATTACATCTACCGCATAACCTTTCCACAGTTTGTTACAATTCAGAAAATTCAATAAAGCTGGTCTTACAAAGACTCCTTTTTAAAATTTATGTTGCCAATTCATTTTTGTCTTTCCAGATTTTCAAAATAACACATTAAATGCCAAGATTGTAAAAAAAAAAATCAATTTTTATTCTCTTTTCAGTAATTTTCTTTCAAAAAATACTCACCCTTTCAGAACAAGTCAAATATCTGAGAATATGCTCTCAGCCCTTTTCCTGGCTTGAAGCCTTGACCTTTCATTATTGTGGGATCCAAACCCAATAGTTTGGTTTAGAGATACAGCGCGGAAATAGGCCCTTCTGCCCACCGAGTCCACGCCGACCAGCGATCTCCGCACACACTAGGGACAATTTACAATTATACCAAACCAATAAACCTGCAAACCTGTACATCTTTGCAGTGTGTGAAGAAACCATCACCGGAGAAAACCCACACATGTCACGGGGAGAACGCACAAACTCCGTACGGACGAGCACCTGTAGTGAGGATCAAACCCTGGTCTCCAGCAACAACTGTACCACTGCACCACCGTACCGCTCCAGTACTTTAACATTATTAAAAGACAGGCAAATATATGGCACCTTGAGTGGTCCCTAAGGCACCTGACCCCAAATTCCAGGACATACATCCACCTGCATCAAGATAATGCTTTTGATAACTTTTAGCTTCAATTATCTCAGTCTGGGGCTTCTCTTGACCACTTCATTCACTTCTGATCAAAACTTTAAACACAATTTCTGCTAAGATCAAGCCAAGTCCATGTATAACCCTATTATTGCTGCCCCGTTTTTGTATTGAATGGTCGGGACGATACAATCTGTGGGAGTATTTGTTGTTGATGTGGCCTCCTGACACTAAATTTGATGATGATCCGATTTATCTAGTTATCCAATAAAGAGAGTTAAGGGATCACAAGGTCACCTCCTGTGCACGGAAGAAGAATGATGCAGTACTTAACGTTTTCATTCTTCCTTGTAAGTCGATTTGAATGGAATAACTGAAAGTATCACTAACATAGATAATTCTGACAAAAAAAATATGTTATGAATAATTCTCTTTATTTGCTGCCACAGCTGCCAAGATAGAAAGGTTCACAATTTGCTTTGGAGCAGTATTTTCCCACAATGTGACAGCGTGAATGTTGATTCACACAATATGATGGATTCAATAAGAGCATTTTGAAACCTGGGGCTAAGAGATTTGTCATCTAAATGGGAAGTTTTTGCCTGCGGCAGAACCCAGTTTGAACTGGTAAAAAAAATCCATTTTGGTTACATTTGCTGCTGAGGATATATTACTCAGAGATTAAGGACTGCTACATTGCTCTCTAACACGTAATAAATTGCCACAAAATGGCACGACACATTTTTTGAGTTCTTTTCTTTCAACAAAATGCCAAACAACATCTGTTACTAAGCTCCAAAATGATAGTATATGCTTCTTATAACCTCTCAGTCCAGATACACAGGAGAACGTGATGAGTTACTCTACTATAAATGGTACAACATTTAATAAACTGCAAAACACTTGATCTGTAATTTTCTCTTCCAAATAAATGTCACTTTGTAAAATTATGTGCAGCGAGAAAGTTTTAATTCACATTTGCATATGCATTATCTTAGTTCCAAAATGTATTTCAGATCTTACCAATTTTATTCATTACAATGTAAATTGGTTTTGGGAATCAGCTGCTAACTGCCTTTGACACACTTCATTTAGAGTCTATAAATGCAATTAATAGGGCTTTATTCACAAGAAAGTTAATTGACTGTAGCAAATCTGGATACATTATCATTGTTTAGATACTTCTAAAACTTGTCAAAACAATGAATAGTTACAATAACTACAGTAGGTGGCTTTAAAGATAATATAATACAGAATTCTTTCTCCTGCACTCGAAAAAGACTAAATCAACTAATTAAGGAGCGTTAGATTATCATGCAGAGTAGGCAATGGATACCTTGCTGTTCTATTGATGTGGTTAGTCTTTAGCACAGACTTAGTCCCAGCACTCCAAACCTTTCATACACATGCTTTTCAAATTTGTGGCGATTCTAACTTAGATTTTCATAAATTCATAAGTGAACATTTGGTCCATCAAGTCTACTCTGCCATTCAATTGTGGCTGATCTATCTTTCCCTCTTAACCTCACTCTCTTTTCTCCCCATAACCCCTGACACATGTACTAATCAAGAATCTGTCAATCTCTGCCTTAAAAATACCCAAAGACGTCCTCCGCAGCCTTCAGTGGCAATGAATTCCACAGATTCACCATCCTCTGGATAAAGAAATTAAAAAACACATGGACAATATTCCATGCAAAACGCTAAATTTGCCTGAAATTTAACTCAGAACATTTCGTGGACATGGAGTTATATTAACTATTGTGAATTACAATTTTGGATGCAATGGGAACATAGTTGAGGAATGTAGTTGAAGCAGCGGACAGAACATTCGAGAATGGGAGATAGACACAAAAAGCTGGAGTAACTCAACGGGTCAGACATGCTGTGGAGAAAAGGAATATGTGACGTTTCAGGTAGAGACCCTTCTTCAGACCGGCTTCATAATGGGTGTGCTTGCTGAACTGGTTGATGCTTCTGTTTGCTTACGGTAATTAGGTAAGTGGATTGTTTTCTTTAATGACAATAAACCGAGTACCAGATCCATCCTAAATCAACCTTATCCACACTGAAAATCTACCAAAGGTAGACACAAAATGCTGGAGTAACTCAGCGGGTCAGGCAGCATCACTGGAGAGAAAGGAATAGGTGACGTTTTGGGTCGAGACCCTTCCTCAGACACAAAATCTGCCAAACAGTTCACAGGTTACGACACAGTTCCTTCCCATCCCGATAACGGTTGATAACCTTTAATTGTAAGTTAAAATGAACAGCAGCGGTCTGTGGGAGCGGGTCACAGAGGCAGCTGTGACAGAGGAATGAGCAGGCGTGGGGAGGATGGCTGCCATCTGCTTTCAATTGTTGTTGACAACCTCAGAACTTGGGAATGCCACGGTGGCGCCGTGGTAGAGTTGCTGCCTCACAGCGAATGCAGCGCCGAAGACCCGGGTTCGACCCTGACTACGGGCGCTGTCTGCATGGAGTTTGTCCGTTCTCCCCGTGACCTGTGTGGGTTTTCTCCGAGATCTTCGGTTTCCTTCCACACTCCAAAGAAGTACAGATATGTAGGTTAATTGGCTTGGTAAATGTTAAGATTGTCCCTAGTGGGTATCGGGCAGTGTTAATGTTGGTCGGCGCGGACCCGGCGGGCCAAAAGGGCCTGTTTCCGCGCTGTATCTCTAAACTAAACTAAGAACAAACTTTCTGTCTCTGTTTCTGAACAAACTGTGATGAGGTACATTGTGATCTCTTGTGGCATTGCTCTTTTCAAAAATAAAAGAAGTGTCTCATTCATTGCCTACAATTACGGCAATTTTCTGTATTACCCCTTCGTTTTCTGTTCAACTTGGATAATACGTTGATCACAGAGATCTTATCAATGTCTCACTGAAGACCTGGAATGGTAGCTAACTTTCTCCATCTCTCATTTTGTGGGAATGTTTAGCTTGGCTTTTTTTGTTAAGTGCATGAAAATAATGGCCCAGGCGTGATACACTAAAAACAAGCAAAGTGTATGTTTCTCACTTGTTTTTGACAAGTTTACGATATGTCTTGTTTCTTTATCAATCCTGACCATTCTGGATGAGGTCCGATGCTCTGATTCACTGCCAAAGTTGCCCACCTGCTTGTACTTGCTGCTCCGGAATGTGCAGCCACACTGGCTCATTGATCTTGGTGAAAAACCTGGTTTATTCTTCAAGTTCAATTATGTCATTATTTATGAAGAGGTTCACCACAACTTGTGGGCATAAAGGTAGTCAGGAGACTGATACTATTTTTTTGACCATGCTTTGCAGCCCTGCAGAAAATGATTCCTGCAAAAATGATCGTGTGTGAGAACGTTAGGTCTGATTTTTCAAAAGCAGTATCTAGCACTGAGCTTGCCCTTCTGAAAGCACCTATCAGTTATCAGTTATTACAACTCTACCCTCCCCTGTACTTTTTCAATCAGATATAACGAGTGCCAACCAAGTGAAACTGTGCACTAAGGGCAGATATTCTGAAATTGTTTTTCAATTATGTCTATTAAGGTCTCTGCATTGTTTAGATGGGGGTGTTGTATTGGAATTGCTTTTGGTGAGTAATTGCAGTTAAATTAAAATTAGAAAGAAATATTTCACAACAGGCGAAGAATCGAGACACTGAAGAACCAGACAGTGAGGTCTCAAGCTCTGTTAAGTGGTTTATAATGTTGAGCTTTATGAGTGAAGAGATTTGATATGGTTGATGGAGGGGATGGAGGGAAAAATTATATATTTTTCATTTATCAAATGCATGTTTTGTCATTTTCTATTCTGCCAGTTTTCAGCGTGAGTGGAACAAGAGCTGGGGGACTGAGGCAGAAATAAGTAATCTTTGGTTTCAATAATATTCAATCCATCACCCATGGCATCGCTTAACGTAGACACTGTGCCTTTTCGCAAAGACATTGCTACCCCTCTGACCCCCTCGTTCTCAATCATAATCTTTTGTCTCAAACAGCCTTCAGCCCACTGGGGAATCTACATATTTCCCACCCCTCCACCCCACCTCACGGCGAAAGTCCTAGGTTTCAAGTGTGTCAAAACCCCTTCCGGTACTTTGCTAACAACAGCAATTCCTTACCTATAATCAGACAAGGAACTTGCTGCCTGCAGAACTGAGTCCACTCCCAGAGCAAAGAAGCGGCCTCAGTGCGGAGCCAGGGCAAACTGCGAGATTAACTTTGTCATTTCTCAGGCCAGCCGCTCGAGATGGCCATTGCTTCAGGGCAGCCATTTTTCTCATTCAAAGGCAAAATAAATTTGTGCAAAATACCTTGCCCAACCATGAAGGGCATCACAGTTGAACTCATTTTTGTTTCATCACCATTTAGCCAAGTTTGCATTTAGTCAGTGATTATCAATCAGCACAGGGATGTCTGACACTGTCCCCTTCTCAGCGCAACTATTCTGAAGTCCAGCAGCAAACATAATCTCTGCTGAATTTTATGATTGCACAATGCAGACTGACATTCAAACCGAGGAGCATCCATTAAAAAATGATAACATTGAACATAGGGACATTGAACATTGGACAACATAGCAATGGAACAGGCTCTTCAGCCTATAATTTAACAAGGATAAAAGTGGGAATTTATACTCTGAAGGTGGATGGATCTGAGGTTCTTTGCATCTGCAGTCACCAAGGAGAACAACATGGAGGACAGTGAGATCATTGTGGGTTATACTAAAATACTACGGCAGTTTTAGATCAAGAAGGAGGTGGTGTGGGTCTTTTGAAAATAACTAATGTAGATAAATACTCTGGGCTTGATGAGATCTATTACAGGTTGAGAGAGGCGGCCAGAGAGGAGATTGCAAGGGACTTCACAGAGATCTTTGTATCCTATCTCGCCTCAGGCATGGTTATGGAGGACTGGAAAGTAACCAGTGTTGTTCCTTGTTTAAAAAAGAAAGTAGAGATAATCCAGGAATTATATAGGCCAGTGAGCCTCACATCAGTGATAGGGAAGTTCATCGAGAGGAATCTTTGGGATAGTATTTATTCACATTTGGAAAAGAATGGGTTAATTAGAGACAGTCAATAAGGCTTTGCCCATGGCAGGCCATGTCTTGCGAAGTTGATTGAGGTTTTTGAGGAGATGATGAACGTGATTGATAAGAGTAGGGCTGTGGATGTTGTCTTTTAGTAAGGCATTTGATAAAGTTTCTTCTGGTAGGCTAATCCTGAAGATTAAGAAGCATGGAATCTATAGTGACTTGTTAGTTTGGATTATCCATGTCTTATCCATTGAAGACAGAGGGTAGTGGTGAAAGAATGTTATTTTGGTTGGACGTTTGTGACCAATGGTGTTCTGTGGGGATCTGTGCAGGGACCTCTGTAGTTTGTGATGTATATTATTGACTTGGACGTAAATGTAGATGAGTTGGTTAGTAGGTTTGCATACTTAACTAAGATTGGTGGAGTTGCGGACTGTGAGGAAGTCTGTCAAAGGATGCAGTGGGATATAGATCGGCTAATATAGATATAGATCGGCTAAGATATGGACGGAGAAATGCAGATGGAATTTAATCAGAGAAAGAGTGAGGTGTTGTACCTTGGGAGGCTGAATGTGATGGGAAAGTATTCAGATCTTTAACAGCATTGATGCACAGAGGGATCTTGGGGCCAAATATTTTGCTCCCTGAAAGTAACAACACGTAGATAGAGTCGTAAAGAAGGCCTGTTGTATGTTTGCTTTCATCGGTTGGGGCATTGAGTATAGACAATAGACAATAGACAATAGGTGCAAGAGGAGGCCATTCGGCCCCTTCGAGCCAGCACCGCCATTCAACGTGATCATGGCTGATCACCCTCAATCAGTACCCCGCTCCTGCCTTCTCCCCATACCCCCTGACTCCGCTATCCTTAAGAGCTCTATCCAGCTCTCCCTTGAATGCATTCAGAGAATTGGCCTCCACTGCCTTCTGAGGCAGAGAATTCCACAGATTCACAACTCTCTGACTGAAAAAGCTTTTCCTCATCTCAGTTCTAAATGGCCTACCCCTTATTCTTAAACTGTGGCCCCTTGTTCTGGACTCCCCCAACATTGGGAACATGTTTCCTGCCTCTAATGTGTCCAACCCCTTAATAATCTTATACGTTTTAATAAGATCTCCTCTCATCCTTCTAAATTGCAGTGTATACAAGCCTAGTCGCTCCAGTCTTTCAACATATGATAGTCCCGCCATTCCGGGAATTAACCTAGTAAACCTACGCTGCACGCCCTCAATAGCAAGAATATCCTTCCTCAAATTTGGAGACCAAAACTGCACACACTACTCTAGGTGCGGTCTCACTAGGGCCCTGTACAACTGCAGAAGGACCTCTTTGCTCCTATACTCAACTCCTCTTGTTATGAAGGCCAACATTCCATTGGCTTTCTTCACTGCCTGCTGTACCTGCATGCTTCCTTTCAGTGACTGATGTTAGGAACTCATGTTGCAGCCTTATAAAACATTGATTTGGCCATATTTGAAATACTATGTGCATATTTGGTCATCACATTACAGGAAGGATATGAAGGCTTTGGAGAGGGTGCAGAAGAGATGTGGCTTTGATTGGAGAGTATCAGCTACAAGTAGAGGTTGGGCAAACTTGGATTATTTTCTCTGGTGCATCAGAGTATAGTTTAGAGATACAGCGTAGAAACAGTCCTTTTGACCCACCGAGACCACGCTGACCAACGATACCCATGAACCAGTTCCATCCTACACACTAGGAAAAATTTACAGAAGCCAATTAACACAGAAAGCTGCACATCTTTAGAATGTAGAAGGGAACCGGAGCACCCGGAGAAAACCCACGTGGTCACAGGGAGAGCACACAAACTCCATACAGACAGCACCTGTAGTCATGAACGAACTCGGGTCTCCGATGCTTTAAGGCAGGGACAGACGCTAAGGGGAGAACTGATATATAGATCGATTGATTGGTTGATTGAAAGATACAGCATGGATACAGGCTCTTCAGTTTATCGAGTCCATGCCGTCCATCGATCACTTGTTCACACTTTCACGTTCACTTCCTATACACCTGGAACAATTTACAGAGGCCAAATGACCTACCGACCCATATGTCTTTTGTGAGAAGAAACCAGTGCACCCAAAAGAAACCCATGCGGTCACAGGGCAAGCTCTACACAGACAGCACCTGAGGTCAGGATCAAACCCGGGTCTCTGGCACGATCCCCATCGGGAACGTCACAAGGTCTTCGCTTCTTACTGCAACAGAGATCCAACCTGCAGCAAACTTCCCGTCCTCCAACATATTCATCTGCTGGCTCAACTTTTTCTCACCCTGAACAACTTATTTTGACTCCTCTCACTGCCTGCAAATTGGAGGTGGAGTTATGGGCACTCACAGGGCTCCAGCCCTGCCTGTCATTTTGTTGGAGACATGGACCAGTCCTTGTTCCAAACCTTCACTGGTAAAACTCCCTAACACTCCATCTCCATTAGATCCACAACTGCATTGGTGTTGCTTCCTGTACCCATGCAAACTAATCAATCTTATCACCTTTCCTACTAACTTCCAGCTCATCCTCAAATTGGACCATTTCTGCAACTTCTCTCCCTTTTCTGAACCTCTCTGTCTTTACTTCATAAGATAAACTATCCACTGACACTTACTACAAACCCACTAATTCTCACGGCTACACCTCTTCCCACCAGGTCTCTTATAAGGATGTCAACCCTTTTCCTCGTTTCTCTGTCGCATCTGCTCTCACGTAAGGTCTTCCATTCCAGGATATCTGGATAATCTTCTTTTTTCAGGAAACAGGGCTTCCCTTTAACTCTGTTTTATGGAGCCATCTCTCAAATTTCCTTCATTTCTTGGATTTTTGCTGTCATCCCCCTCCTCTCTGTTCCCCACCAAACAGAACAGTGACAGAGTTCACGCCAGTTCCCACCTTTCTGCCAGCCGTGGCATCCTGCACATCATTCTTTATCATTTCCACCAGCCGCTGCTGGATTCCACTGCAAGCCTTTTCTCCACCCAATCCCCTTTCTGCCTTCCACAGGGACCACTCTCCCCAGGACTTTCTGGCCCACTCATCGCTCCACACGCACTCACCCTTGATCCGTGGCACACTCCCCTGCAATTACAGGAGATGCAACACTTGTTCTTACACCTCCTCCTTCACCATCGTCCAGAGACCTAAACAGCTCTTCCAGATGAGAAAAGATTCACGGGCATCTCGTCCAGCCTCGTCTACAGCTATCGGTGTTCCCGGTGTGGCCGTCCCAACATTGTGAATACCAAGCATAGACTAGGTGGCAGATATGCTGAGTGCCTGTGCTCTATCTGCACTGGCCGTTCCAAGCTCCCGTTACATGCCACTGCAACTCCCCTTCCCATTCCCACTCCTACCTGAGTCCCAATGCAAACTTGAGCCACAACACCTCAGAGTTCACTGAGAGGTCTGCAAGATATGGACACTGAATACTCCAACTTTAGGAAACCCGTACCTCAGGTGTTCCCCCGTCTCTCTTTCTCTTTCCTTCCATCTGATCCACCCCTAGTCCTTCCCCTATTGTTCCCTTTCCCATGCCCACTCTCCCCCTCAGTCATGCTGCTGTGTACTTCTACCTCATTACATTATTCCATTATCGTACTCCCAACAAGTTTTCCACTGCCTCAGATTCCATGCAATCTTGTGCTACTCTGCTGTGTCACACTTATTGTTTTTGTTTGTTTTTATCATTACCATATGTATATTGTTTAATCTGTGAGCTTCATGTGAATAAGGAATTTTGTTGCACCCTGGTGTACATGACACTAAACTAATCTCAATCTGACATCTCTCTATGCAACATGACGTTAGGTTTTGTTTGATGAGGAGCCTTGTCATGGGTCTTGTTACAATAAAGGTGGTGCCTAAATGCATAGGAAGGCACTGCAGATGCTGCTTTACACCGAAGATGGACACAAAATGCTGGAGTAACTCGGCGGGACAGGCAGCATCTCTGGAGAGAAGGAATGGGTGACGTTTCTGAAAATGGGTCTCGACCCGAAATGTCACCCATTCCTTCTATCCAGAGATGCTGTCTGTCCCGCTGAGTTACTCCAGCATTTTGTGTCGATCTTAATACCTAAATGCAAGCTGTTCATGTAATGATAGCAAATTGCACAGTGCCCTTCACAGTGGTTGAAAGCAGGGCCATTAAAATGCAAGGTAACATTAGAATGATCAGATTCCTCTTGAGGCTGCACCGCTTGCAAATGTATGATAAATTATTCAGATGACTACTATTAGATGTGATATTATTCCTGATGGCTTTTTCAATGTTATAATGCAAACAAGTTCATCTGGAAATATTGATACAGACACAATGATCATTTTCAATTGTTCTGGCTTTGAGGGATAACAAAATTTGATCATTGAGTTTGGAGTTCCACTGGGCCCTTTATACCAAACAATAAATATAAAAACTGAATTCCCTTGAGACATCCATGAAAATTGTTTTTTATCTTTAGATTTTTAAGTCATTGAAAGATGATTAGAATATGATCCGTATAAAGTGAATACATTAAAAAATAGCATTACCTGCACTGACAGGAACACAATGAAGAAATATAAAGCTATAAATGTTTGAAATCAAAAATAAGGACAGGAATTAATGAGAATATTATAAATTTATATTAACACTTTTAAATAAGAATGACAGTTGAATATTTAAGCAGACATCTTTATTCTTTACAGATAGACTTTTTCTGGTGTTAATGTTCAATTGACGTTACTTTTGATAACTTACGTGGATTTAATAATTTTTAATCAATAGCCTGGTAAAGAGTGTGTAATTCCCCAGGATTTGATAGTGTGCCTGGACTTGTGATAAAATCTTTGAAGTTCGCGACCTGATTGCAAAAGATGGTATTGTCAAAGGAAAGCTCGAGTTGAATAGGAAGCTGGCAAAAAGAAGGGATGCCATGCAGTTTGGATAAGTGAGGTTGGACTGGGAAGTTGTACTGAGTGCAGTGCTCCAATGGAATGAGAAATCTCCACATGGATACATTTTAGGTCAGATATTAGAGTATGGCATCGAACAACAGATTTAGCTCATTTAGTTTAGACACCGGGCTCCTTATTTACCTGTGGTGTAGCGTTCCTGGGGTTTAATGAGCCAAGGACTTTAAGCTTCCAACGTGATCAGAGAATGTTGATTTACCCCCAGATTACATTGAACCAAGTGGAGAGAATCCTACCTCTCCAGGAGGAGTTTCAGGGCTCGGCCCTGGGACTTTCCATCGCCTGGTGGGGGCTTCAAAAGTCGGGAGCCTCGATCGCCTCGTGGCACCACGGGAGAAGAATGAGGAGGAGATAAGACTTTTCTTTGCCTCCATCACAGTGAGGGTGTGCCTGGAGCAATCACTGTGATGGTTGTTTGTGTTAAAAATTGTAATTGTGTGTCTTGTGTTCTTTATTGTCTACTGCCGGACCCTGACGTGAGAGGACGCTGGCGCTATTTGTTCGCCGCTTCTCCGTCAGGACAGTTCGTCTGTTTGTTTTTATGTCATGACTGTTTTGTAAAGCGTCTTTGAGCACTTGGAAAAGCGCTATATAAAATAAATGTTTATTATTATTATTATTATTATTACTTCACATCAGCCAGAATTTGTTTGGATTGCTGCAAACCTGCTTCGGCCCAATCCTGCATGATTCACCAGATGTTTTACTGACTCCAAAGATGTACAGGTTTGTAGGTTAATTGGCTTGGTAAAATTGTAAGTTGTCCCTAGTGTGTTAGTGTGCGGGGATCGCTGGTTGGCATGGACTCGGTGGGCCGAAGATCCTGTTTCCATGCTGTATCTCTAAACTAAAAACTAAGTTTACTCTGACTTTCTTTCACCAGAAGAAAAGCACTAGTTAGATAACTAGTTAGATAACTAACTAGAGTAGGTTCAGAAACCTTGTAACCCTTTTGGATAAATATCAACCCTTAAATATAGGTATCACAAAAAGCTGGAGTAACTCAGCGGGTTAGGCAGCATCTCAGGAGAGAAGGAATGGGTGACGTTTCGGGTCGAGACCCTTTTTCAGATACCTTCGATTTGTACCAGCATCTGCAGTTACTTTCCTACTCAACCCATAAATATATATTATTCCCTGTAATAAAAAAAGATACAAAATGCTTGAGTAATTCAGCAGGTCAGGCACCTTGGAGAACATGGATAGGTGACGTTTCGGGTCGGGACCCTTCTTCAGAACCTTCTGAAGAAAGGTCCCGAATCAAAACATTACCTATTCATAATCCCTAGGGATGCTGCCTGACTCGCTGAGTAACTCCAGCATTTTGCCTCTTTTTAATTGTAAACCAGCATCTGCAGTTCCTTGTTTCTTCGTTTCCTGGATTTAGTTGTAGTAATGTACTATTGTTTTTAACATTGAGAATTACTGTGCAAAGCACAGATGCTCTCAGTTGTATTCCCTGACCCCGGGCGCTGCCTGAGTGGAATTTGTACTTACTTCCTGTATCCACATGGGTTTCCAACCACATCCCAAAAACATGCTGGCTAGTAGATCAATTGGCCAATGTAGGTGTCCCGCGTTTGTCAGTCCAGAACACGGGGAGAATACATGGGATTAATATAGGTTATATATTTAATATAGGTTTTATGTAAATGGGTAGTTGAAGGTCGGTGATGCTGACATAGAAACATAGAAACATAGAAAATAGGTGCAGGAGTAGGCCATTCGGCCCTTCGAGCCTGCACCGCCATTCAATATGATCATGGCTGATCATCCAACTCAGTAACCTGTACCTGCCTTCTCTCCATACCCCCTGATCCCTTTAGCCACAAGGGCCACATCTAACTCCCTCTTAAATATAGCTAATGAACTGGCCTCAACTACCTTCCGTGGCAGAGAATTCCACAGACTCACCACTCTCTGTGTGAGATGCATGAACAAAGAGAGAAAACAAATGAGACATAAACCAAGTAGTGGAAAATATCAAATGACTGGGTGATTGGTGGCTGCAGGTCAAGAAACAGGAAGGCTAAATAGCCGAAAGAATTAAAAAATGAACAATTAAAATATTAAAAGTGAATCTCGTCAACACGCTCCTTTTTCATTTTCTGTAATCACCAGCTCGGCTTTCCCACAAGTCAGTGAGCAAGTCATATTTTTCATAGGAGGCATTGTCCGTAAAGTTCAAGTTTCTCTGATGCTTTCCAGTCGTAGCAACACTCCTGAATGGCCATCTATTCTGCAGCACATGACAGTTCCAAGGAGGATATCAAGTACCAATACACAACAGAAAATGATATTAAAATTTAAAGTGGAGAAATGTTCAGTGAACTAATCAAAATCAGACAGGATAAAATCTTTGGTCTGTATGAATTGCATCTGCCAATGTTAAATGCACTCAATGAAGTGATAACTGAAGCATGGGTACACATGTTTGATAATTCCTTATCAAATGGAGAGTCATAGGATTGGCAAATAGCTAATGGTACATCTAATTCAGATGGGAGCTAAACCATCCCAGAAATATATTAGTGCTCTAATGGGTCCTTGTTTGGTGTACAATGACTGTTTTGGTCATGGATCTTCCACAGAAAACTTCAGATGCTAGCGAATACTCCTAACTGGCCTTCCTTCATGGATTGTATCATTCTGTTCTTACAGAAGACAGACCAACACCAATCAATGTTCTGGAGATACAATGAACTGCAGATTCTAGCCTACAAAAAAAGACACAAACTGCTGGAGTAACTCAGCGGGTCAGGCAGCATCTCTGGAGAACATCGATAGGTGATGTTTTGAATCAGGACCCTTCTTCACTGTTATGTTTCATGTCAGGATGCTTCTTCAGATCTTCCTTCTGAGCAAAGGTTCTGTACCGAAACGTCACCTCTGTATATTATCCACAGATGCTGCATGACCCACAGACATACTCCAGCACTTTGAGTCAATGCTCCGGTTTGAATCGAGGATCAGATCAGAGCCTCAGTTGATGGTCAAGATAAGGGTTGGATCAGGGTCAAAGTTAGTGGCGTGGTGGAGAATTGAAGGTTGCAAAGGAGATCAGGGTGTTGGGGATGGATGGTGAATGTGATAGATGCAGGTGTCCGTTCCATCGGGGAGTGGGCTCAACGAAGAGGTACATTAGGAAACTGACCTGAGTAGAACTCCCAGTTCTGGGCTGTGGCCCCCTCAGGAAACAGGTACCATTAGGTACTATTGAAACAATTGATTCCTTTTCTCCAGTGATGCTCTCTGACCCACTACGTTACTCCAGCATTTTGTGACTACCTTCAGTGTAAACCAGCATCTGCAGTTCCTTCCCACTATTAAAACAGGCTTGTTCGGAGAATCCCACTGACAGGTGTAGTTCAGAGCAATGAATTTTGCAGGAGAAGTTACATAATTCCATGCCTGCCAGGTACAGGAATAAGATCATCTGCATGATTTGCAACGTTGAAGTACTCTGACAAATTTCTGTGAAATGGTTAAAATTACCTCAAGAAACCATTGATTTTCAGATGTGTAATACTTAAAAAATAAAAGCACTCTCCTAATTTCTAGCCCAACCATGAAGGCAGAGGGACAAGAGTCAATATTCTGGGTTGAAGTACCTTGGATCAATGAGTTTCACGCCAGTTGCAGGAAGTCCAGTGGAATTATTAGCAAAGGAGAAAATCAAAAAAATATCTTAAACCCAGAAATATAATAACACTTGTCAGCATGCAATGCAAAAGTCTTGCTTGAACAGTTTCATTGACTTATTTGAAGATAACAGGGTGATGCAGTAAATACCTATTGCCTGGGAATCCAAAAGGATTTCAGTAAGGTCTCGCATTATAAGCCAATGCACAGAGAGAAATAATAGGATGGTTAGCAATTGATTTTAAGGCAGAAAGCATCAGATAGAAGACAAGAATGTCAAAGGTGAAAAAGTGGGCTCCAAAAGGAACACTATTTATATTATTAATAAATGAAACACAAAAGCACAAATTCTAAATTTGAGGTTGACACTGATGATGAAGAGGATTGCAACCAAATAAGATGATATTAATTACAGCGTCAGATGAATTCCAACATCACTAAATGTGCAACGATGCATTTCGTTAAAGACCACGGGATTCATGTTCCAGTTTCCTCCCACATCAAAAGACGAGCGGATTTGTAGGTTAGTCACAAGATGCTGGAATAACTCAGCGGTCAGACGGCATCTCTGGAGAAAAGGAATAGGCGACGATTCGGGTCGAGACCCTGCATCAGAGAGGGTTTGTAGGTTAATTGCCTTCTGTAAATTCCCCCTCATTTGTAAGGAGAGGATGAGAAAGTAGGATAACGTAGAACTAGCATGGATGAGTGATCGATGGTCACATGGACTTGGCGGGCCGAATGGCCAGTTTCCATGCTGTATCTCTGCCTCTAAACGTCTTACTTAAAATAGGTATCCTAATGGATGAGGGATCAAGTGGATCCAACCTATAAAATCTTAAAGCTCAAATACAAGTTATGTATGTCATTCCCTGGATTTAGTTTTAGGAACAATTGGAGAAAAAAAAGAGAAGTTATGCTAATCATATTGAATATTGGTTCGACTACACCAGGAACCATTTTGGCTGTATTATTAGTATGATTTAGCACTACCAAGGATGATACCAGAACAGTGAGATTATACCTGTCAAGGAGGATTAAATTGGATTGGAGTCATTTTGTTCAAAATGAAAGGGCTGAGAATAATTTAAGTTAAAAAAATTGAATTCTTTGTTTTTTAGCAACAGATAGAGAGTTTTAAATTAGACCATATGACCATAAGACATAGAAGCAGAATTAGGCCATTTAGCCCATCAAGTCTACCCTGTCATTCAATCATGGCTGATGTAATTTTCCCTCTCAACCCCATTCTCCTGCCTTCGATTTGGGGAGATGCAAAACAAGATCTGATTAGCATGAGAATTACACAAAAAAGCTAATAGTGAATTCAGACAAAAGTTATTTACTATGACTAGTGAGAATGTTGAATTTGGCTCTGTTAAATATTTTCTTATAAGAAGGCATTTTGGCCGTAGGGAGAGAAGAGAATTGGTTGCAATGCTGATAACATTGGGTACGAAGGATGAAAAAGACCTGTGGGTGACATTAATGCTCTCTTGAACTGATTGGGTGACATTTTTGTGTTCTTTGCATGAGAAAGTAAAATACTAGGTCATAGAAGCTCAAATTATACAAAGTAATAGCAATACATTTAAAATCTATTGGTCTCGCAGGATCACTGGTGCAGACTGCACAACATTCTAATTAGATTTCTCCTGAATTGGAAACTGTTGTATTTATCATTGGCTTTCAAAGGGAATGGGGAGAGGGGTGATGAACACAGACAAGAAAGCAATTGGACGAAACAGGTAAGATTACACTGGACGTTATAATTATGTTTGAAAGAGAGAGCAGAGTGATTGCTCTCTTTGCAGTGAAGAGCAAACCAGAGACCTTAAGGTGAGTTACCATCAAATGATGAAGGGAATTCTGATTAAACTTATTTGCTGGGAAAATGGTAAAACTGAGAAACATTCCACCCTCATTCTCCACCCTCCTTCAGATCTTACTGCCCTGAACAAAGCCTTCCTGTATCAGCAACTTAGTCCTTCCCAATAAAGTCCTTAAGCCTACCACTTTCACGAAAGGAGTGGAGTGATCATTCTTGACGCAAACAGCAACAGAGAGATCTTCACGACATTTCAGTTTAATTAGTGGTTTATTGAAGTAGCAATAGAAACAGATTAGTATATCTCTAGTCATAGATTGAATAAGAATTTATATCGTGCCAGGCTCCTCTCGTGTCTAACACATAACGTCACTACCTTCCCAATTATACTCATAATTCTGGCTCCTCCTCTGACTCCTCCCAGTCCATATATGTAAGTCTAGTATTCATCTCACGACAACCCCCAAGTGCCCAAAAATAATACAGCAGGATACAAAATAATAAAATATGCCAAGACAACTAGTAAACACAATTTGCTCCTTCACTTCCTATTCTTTGCCCGACTGACCAGGTTTTAGTTGTCCAACTATCTGCACTCACTTTCCAAAAATACCCAAAAATAGCCTTATTTTGAAACACTCATGATTTTTCCTGATTTGCATTTTCCTTCCTCAGGAATATTTTAAAACCCCATGTCAGCATAGTTTCATCCTTCTGTCTTTTGTGCATCCAACAGACCCTCCATAACGTTATTGGAAAGAGAATCTGATCCCTGACCCACATCCTCGGACTATCTTTCTGTCTCTCCAGTATTTCTCCTTATGAATTCTCTTTGACAAATCTGCCGCTCACCCCTTCCGTCGCTTCTGCCTGATGCCTGTTTACTGAGCGCTAACATACAAAGTGCTTTGGGACTAAGTTTTGTTTTAAAGGAGATTTATCAATGGCAAATAATTATGTGAATTAAATAAACATAATGATAATTTCTTTAAGCTATTGCCTTGCAGCAGACTGTCACTTAATAGTTGCAGTATGTTCAAAGAGCAGAGGATCTGGGCTTAATCCCACTGGAGTAGTGGGTCTAGAGGTTTGGGAAATTATTAATGAGGAAGTTTGTATTAGTTTCTCAGAAGCTGTAAGGTGTCTTATGTTCGCGCTGCAGCTTTTATACACTTGAAAGGCAAGATTTTTTTCATCAGCATAATTGTCATTTTATGTCAGCTGCAGTTGAGATTGGGGGGCAGACCTGGAGAATTGTTTTGGGGAAAGATCATGGGAAAAGAAAATTCCTTTCTTTGATTCCCAGCAGATTTCCCACCAGAGGCTGTCAATGTGGAGAAATAGGAACTGATTAATCCTGCAGGAGCTGTCTGCTTAACTGAACCCGCAGTCCTGAGTCCCAGGACAGATGATCCAGAGATGAAACTCAAATCAAAACACAACCAACTAGAGGGTTCAGTTAATTAATTAAATAAATTTGGATTAAAAAGCGAATGCTAAGCGAATGTGAAATGCATCCAGTTCACTACTGCCATGCCTTTTTGAGAAATAAACCCAGTCTGGCCTCCCCGTGACTCCGGATCCATTAAAATGTGGTTAGCCTAAATGCCTTTTGAAACTATCAACAAAATGATTTGCTTGTTTCAAATTGCCGTGAAAAGCTTTGAATCTTATGATGAAAATGGATGAACCAAGCACCGGCACGTGGGAGGGTTTAACTGAACTGATTAAAATGATTTTAAAAAATGATACAAGGAGGCTATTTTCAGTGGTGAAGGAACAGAGAACAAACACGATCTTAAAATCGGAGCCAGGCAATTTAATATTGGAATCGAGAAATACTATTTATTCAGAAGATAGTTGGAAAGTGAAATTCTCCCTAGTGCCCACTGGGTCTATCGTGGTGTTCAGGAATGATAACAGAGTGTATTTTTAGTCAGTGAGGATTGACAAGGAATATAAATCGAAGGTCATTACCTTGAATTAAGATACAGATAATGCTTGATTTAATTAAATGGAAGAACTGACTTGAGAGGCTTAATGGATTACACTGTTTCATTGTTTCTCAGGTTGTACATCCATTTAGACCATTCTGAACCGCAGCCCTAATTGGTGCAGCAAGCCTGTCAGTGAGATCAAGCAGACAGCAGCCTTTTCAAAGCAGGCGCATCACCATTAAAGGGAAATAAATACCGCCACCTTATCATTGACACAGTCCCTGAAACATTTTGCTACGTCAGGGTTTATCCTGAATGGACGATGTTTTTCAGGGGAAGAGTAGCAGATTTATGAAGCGTGACTTGACAGGAGAAAATCCAGGTGGTTCCCCAAAATTCATTAGCTCGTGACACTAACAAAAAGTGATGAACAATAATTGCATCTAAATGAAGACAAATGGCTCATTAGGTTTGTGAGCCTTGGTCACCTCCACAGTATTACATATATGTGACCGGGTGATAGATAGATCTGCAACAACAAGGGTGGCAATTTTCATGTTCATAGTTATAGAAACAGAATTAGGCCATTTGTCCCATCACGTCCACTCCGTCATTCAATCATGGCTGATCTATCTTTCCCTCTCAATTCTATTCTCCTGCCTTCTCCCCATAACCCTGACACCAATCAAGAATCTCAGCCTTAAAAATATCTATTGACTTGGCCTCCACAGCCTTCTGTGGCAATTATTTCCAGATTCACCACCCTCTGACTAGTGATGTTTATGTTAACTTTTATGTAGTTGTGTGTCTTGGTGCTTTTTTATTGGATAGCTGTATGGTAATTCGCATATCGCTGTACCTTAATTGGTACATGTGACGATAAAAGACCTTTGAAAAGACCAAACATGAGTCTTTGGTTTCATATTTGGTTAAAATTGATTGTGTGGAAGTTGATGAGAGTGAAGAAAATAGTCCATGAATTATTCATGACAATAAGCAGGCACAATGAAAACCAAGTGGATCAAAATTTTAAACTGCAGGTTTTAACCAACAGCAAACACATTGAACAGAAGATTGGCATAGCTGTTGAACTGCTACAGTATATGCAAACATATTTATTTACAGAATTTCAGCATTATATCTTAAGGGAAAGCAGGGTCCAATTGACGATGTATTCAGGACAAGTTTCCAGAAGGTGGAGCAGTCAGTGTATTGGTGCAGCCATCCATGGTTGTATCAAAGTTTAGTCATGGGCTGACCTTTGTGGTAACAGTTGGATCTGTTAACAGGAAATTAATTGGTGAAATTTGTTAAGCTCGGGGATGGCAAAATTGTGTCAGGTGAGGAGACATTTTTACAGATTCCTAAGATGGTATTAAGAACCGGAAGATGAATAAGTGGAGGCTTGAAGTATTTGGAGGCTTGAATATCTATCTGCTTGAAGTATATGGACTAGCCCTCCTCAAGTTGAATAGGAATTGGACAAATAGGAAAAGAATGTATTGGTGAAGGTGGCTCAAAATGATTGGACTCTACTGACAAATTAAATGGTAAGGCTCCAGGGCAATTGCAAGGTCACACTGAGCCAAGCTCAAGATGACGAGCAATATCTACAACCAGCATCATACAACTTTATGCAGCCAGCTGGAGGGAAAGTCAACAAACCAGATCTGTCTTCGGCATATGTGCATCTTAACCTTGACCAGGATTGTTGACAATACTTAACTATCATTGTGCACAAGAGACTCTATTCTTGAACTGCACTACTTTATGGTGTTTAGTTATTTCCAACATCTCCGTGTCACTACAAACAAAATGTTTACATAGTATTGGCTATTGCTTGTACAATCGGGGCAATGTTTAGATAACTACACATTAAGGAGATATGAATCTTCAAATTCTAGCAGGACTATGTAGAAGAGAAATATACTGAAATTAAATTTGACCTTAATACAATATGAGATAGTTTGTAAGAGCCTGAAAGCTGAGAGCATGATCTGAATTCATGTTGCAGTTGTATAAAATTCAGTTAGGCTTCATCTTGTGTGCAGTTCTGACCACCCCATTACTGGGAGGTTGTGAAGGCTTTGGAGAAGAGGTTCACCAGGATGTTGCCTGGATTAGATAACATTGGCTACGAGGAGAGGTTGTTTTCTTCTGAAGGGTCAGAGGCAGAGGGGAGACCGGATAGAAATTTATAAAATGATGAGAGGCAATAGAATGGGTAGATAGTAACAGTTTTCTCCTAGGGGAGAATATACAAATACTGGAGGCCGTAGCTTTAAGGTGGGAAGGGGAAAAAGTGGACAAAGTAGTAAAGAAGGCAAATGGTATGCTTGTTTCCATGGTCAGGGCATTGAGTATGTTTGGAGATCATGATGCTGCTTTATTAAACTTTGGTTAGATCGTGTTTGGAGTATTGCGTGCAGTTCTGTACACTCAATTACAGGAAGGATGTGAAGTCTTTGGGAAGGGTGCAGAGGAGGTTTACCAGAATCATCATAATCAATCATAATCATACTTTATTAGCCAAGTATGTTTTGCAACATACAAGGAATTTCATTTGCCAGACAGTCATACAAATAAAAAGCAACAGAGCACACAAAATACACTTTAACATGAACATCCACCACAGTGACTCCTCTGCATTTCTCACTGTGATGGAAGGCGAAAAAAGTTCAATCTCTCCCTCCTTTGTCCTTCAGCGGTCGGGGGCCTCTAACCTTCTGTTGACGGCACAATCTTATTCCCGTAGCCAGTGGCAGGCCTTCCTCATCAGGGCAATCAAGCTCCTACATTGAGGGGGAATCTCAGCTCCCCCGCGCCGGGCGATCGGACCCCGGGTCAGGGCTTGTCGAACGTCGTGTGGCTTTTGGAGCTTACCGACCTCGGTCTCAACCCGAGACTGCGAGTTCCTTGATGGTAACATCCACAGGCCACGGTTGGAGCGTCGATCCCAGGCAAGGAATCGTATGCTCTGATGATATGCTTGAATGTCACTAAAATTATGGAGCTGATTGTGGACTTTAGAAGGGCTAAACATCCAAGGACGTACATGCCACTGGAGATAAATGGGTCTACTGTGGATAGGGTGAGCAGTTTTAAATACTTGGGAGTCCGCATCACAGAGGATCTGACATGGGCAACGCACATTGCCGCACTGGTGGGTAAGGCAAAGCAGCGCCTTTACCACCTTAGACAGCTGAGGAAATTCAGAGTGTCTCTGAGGATCCTTCATTGCTTCTACTCTGGGGCTGTAGAGAGCATCCTGTCCGGCAACATTACAGTCTGGTTTGGGAACAGCTCTGCCCAGGACAGGATGGCCCTGCAGAGAGTAGTGCGTTCGGCAGAACGCACCATGGGAACTACACTCGTCCCCCTGCAGGACCTATACATCAGGAGGTGCAGATCCAGAGCAAGCAAGATTATGAGGGACCCCTGCCACTCCAGTAACGGACTGTTCCAGATGCTACGGTCAGGCAAACGCCTCCGCTGTCACGCTGTGAAAAGGGAGAGGATGAGACGGAGTTTCTTCCCACAGGCCATCAGGACTGTCAACTTTTATAACTCCAGAGACTACATTTTGTCTACACTATAGTAACTTTATTAACTTTATTTATATGCTGTAACTGTAATTCGTTTTTGTGCACAATCCGCAGGCATTGCCACTTTCATTTCACTGCACATCGTGTATGTGTATGTGACAAATAAACTTGACTTGACTTGACTTGACTTAAAAGCACGCCTCGCAGTGAGGCTCAAAGTCAGTCCCGAGCAAGGCCTCCAGCTCCATGATGTTAGGCCGCAGAGCGATCGGAGATGAGATCTGGAAAACAATCGCATCTCTGGCAAGGTAAGAGATTGAAAAAAATGTTTCCCCCAACCCCCCCATCCACCGCCCACATAAAACAAACCAGAGAACATTAACACATACTTCTAAAACACACTAAAAATAACAGAAAATGACGAAAAGGACAGGCAGACTGTTGGCGAGGCTGCCATCGAAGCACTTCCTGGTGGTATTATGAATGAAGCTTGGATTAGGGCTTAGTAGCTACAGGGAGAGGGTGGACAGACTTGGACTGTTTTCTCTGGAGCGCTGGAGTTTGCGCGGGGAGATTTGATAGAATTATATATAATTCTGAGAGGCATGGATAGAGTAGACAGTCAGAACCTTTTTCCCAGGATGGAAAAATCAAATACCAGAAAGCATACCTATCAGGTGAGAAGGGGCAAAGTTTAAAGGGGATGTGTGGGGCAAGTCATTTTACACAGAGGGTGGTGAGTACCTGGACTGCACTGCTGGGGCAGTAATGGAGGCACATATGATAGTGGCATTTAAGAGACTTTGGGATAGGCATATGGATTATGTGCAGGCAGATAAAATTTGGTCTTGGCATCATGTTTGGCACAGACATTGTGGGCCGAAGGGCCTGTTCCTGTGCTGTACTGTTTTATGTTCTATGCTATTTGAATTTGCACTTAAATGTATGTCGCTGTTAAATTTAACAAAGGTAATTCATTAAAATACATGAACTGCTTACTATTCTTTTAAAACATTAAACTGAAGTAAAATGGATTAAAATAAAAACAACTGCAAGAAAGCAGAGGAGGGGTAGAGCTTATTCCATGTCCCAGCCCAGGATAGGAGAAGTATTTTCCAGCCATAAAACTGGGGAATTGCAATTAAACTGGATTCTGGTGTTGGGCTCCATGTGCTGTTCGGGCACAGCGAGCAGTGACAGATGGTACAATCTCTGTCCCTGACTGAATCCTGGCTTTGGCGAGGCCCCTGTAACTCCCTATAACTGTGACGTGGGAATGGCCGTATATCATTAGTTCTGATTGGAATCTATTGCCACGGCGCACCTGGAGTACTGTGTGCAGTTTTGGTCTCCAAATTTGAGGAAGGATATTCTTGTTATTGAGGGCGTGCAGCGTAGGTTTACTAGGTTAATTCCCGGAATGGCGGGACTGTCATATGTTGAAAGACTGGAGCGACTAGGCTTGCATACACTGGAATTTAGAAGGAGGAGAGGAGATCTTATCGAAACGTATAAGATTATTAAGGGATTGGACACGTTAGAGGCAGGAAACATGTTCCCAATGTTGGGGGAGTCCAGAACAAGGGGCCACAGTTTAAGAATAAGGGGTAGGCCATTTAGAACTGAGATGAGGAAAAACTTTTTCAGTCAGAGAGTTGTGAATCTGTGGAATTCTCTGCCTCAGAAGGCAGTGGAGGCCAATTCTCTGAATGCATTCAAGGGAGAGTTAGATATAGCTCTTAAGGATAGCGGAGTCAGGGGGTATGGGGAGAAGGCAGGAACCGGGTACTGATCAGCCATGATCAGCCATGATCACATTGAATGGCGGTGCTGGCTCGAAGGGCCGAATGGCCTCCTCCTGCACCTATTGTCTATTGACCAGCAACATTTGGCTCATTGGCTTTTGTTGATTTCTATATCTCAATGTTCTCAAACCATTCGCTTCTCCTGCTATCTCGCATTTATTAAACTTTTTATTTTGGTAAGTGACCTCAACTATTCCACTTTGAATGCTAAGAGCAGTGGGTCTTCTTCACCAATATTTTGGTAAAGCAATCAAGTGTTTATGACCAATGCATAGCATGTCAATGAGTTCATAGTCACAGATTATAATTCCAGTTACAAAAACCACTCAACTTGCTTGCATGTACTTCGAAATAATAAAATAAAATAATCAATAATGCACATAAACACAGTTATGCATTGAAGAAGCAGGAATAGGGAAGCAAGAAGCTGGATTGTAGCAAATAGGAAATTGTCCCTGGAAGCAGGGGCATCACGGTGGCACAGCGGTAGAGTTACTGTCTTACAGCTACTGACTGTACAGAGTTTGTACGTTCTACCCGTGACCTGTATGGGTTTTCCCCTTTTGCTCTGGTTTCCTCCCACATTCCAAAGACATTCAGGTTTGCAGGTTAATTGGATTTGGTAAAATTGTAAATTGTCCCTAGTGTGTAGGATGGTGTTAGTGTACTGGCCGATTGCTGGGTGACGTGGACTCAGTGGGTCGAAGGGCTTATTTCCATGCACTATCTCTAAAGTATAAAAGTCTTAAAGTCCTCGATGTAGCTCACTGCCCAGACTTGCCGAACAAGTTCTCACTTGCCCACACTTAGTTATTTTCTGGAAGTAGAGGGCTGGCTGAACTGACCCTCTGCTGGTCATTTGGAGAGATAAAATGAGCCTCAAATGTTGTGTGAGCATCAGGTACCGTATCTTCAGACCTGCCACCAGGTTACCCTTCTGCTTGCAAAAGGCTTCATAAAGGCTTCATAACACAGAGGGCTGTGGAGGTTTTTAAGGCAGAGACTGACAAATTCTTGATTAGAACGGGTGTCAAGGGTTATGGGGAGAAGGCAGGAAAATGGGATTACGAGGCAGAGATCAGCCATGATTGATTGGTGGAGTTGACTCGATGGGCCGAATGGCCTAATTCTATTATAATTTGTGAACGTGAACTTGTTTTCTAAGTGCCTCTCGTACATTAAAACATTACTCAATCGATTTAAATTAAATACCTCAAATATATAAGAAAAAATAAATATGTTAAACACTAACATATAATAAAGGGTGGCACGGTGGCGCAGCGGTCGAGTTGCTGCCTTACATTGCCAGAGACCCGAGTTCTGTCTTAACTATGGGTGCTGTCTGTATGGAGCTTGTATGTTCTTCCCCTGACCTGTGTGGGTTTTCTCCAGGATCTCCAGTTTCCTCCCACACTCCAAAGATGTACAGGTTTGTAGGTTATTTGGCTTGGTTTAATTGTAAATTGTCCCTAGTGTGTGTAATACAGCGTTGGTGTGCTGGAATCGCTGGACAGCATGGATTCGGTGGGCCAAAGGGCCTGTATCTGCACTGTATCGGACTCATTCCCCTCACCTCCATCCCCCTCTCCCCAATTTTTGCACATCCCCAATCCTTTCCAATTGTCACTTTAATTTCATGTTTCATGTATCTTGTGTTTCATGGCTGTTGGCAGACCAATGAACAGTTGGCAGTTCAATTGTATCGTATCGTATTTGTCCTAGATTTCCAGGGAGCTGAAAGGTTGATACTCCAGCCACTTCGATTCAGTCCTTGCTCCGCTGCCAGATATTCTGACTGTGATCTCATTATGGTTCTTGTTGTTGTAATTAGTGTTAAAGAGTCATACAGTATGGAAACAGGTCCTTCATCCCAACTTGCCCCGGCTGTCCCAGATGCCCTACCTACACCAGTCTCACCTGCTCATATCCCTCTAAACCTTTCCTATCCATGTACCTGTCCAAATGTCTTTAAAATGTTGTTATAATATATTAGGATCATAAACCAGTCAACTAAATCCAAGCTGAGATCCAAGATTTCAACGAGGGAATACTGTTATAGCTTTGTGTAGGAAGGAACTACAGATGATGGTTTAAACCGCAGATCGACACAACAAGCTGGAGTAATTCAACGGGTCAGGCAGCATCTCTGGAGAAAAGGGATAGGTGACATTTCTGGTCGAGGACCCTTCTTCAGACTGGCTTTATCTGATCGATCAATATACAAAGGGAAGTTGATCATAATGATAAAAACGGAGAGGTTTGCTGTTAGTTTACCTCGGGACTTTCTAAGTGCTCTACATCCAATTAGATATTTTCTGGAATAGCGACTGGATTTTAAGGTGACTATCAATTTATACACAGCAAACTTCAGCATACAATGACTAGATAATTAAATCTGTCCTTGGCAGCTTGAGTTAAACATACAAAAATACTTCCTGCTGCACACTGTATGCCACTGCTGAAATTTGATTTCTTTGAAGTTTCCTGAGCATACATTTACAGGAAGCTGCAGAGGATGGTTTTATTGTTGGTTAAATATTGTCCAGGCCCCTGGGAGAGATCTCCTGTTCTGCTCAACAATGCCTTGGAATCTTTTACACCCACCTTCAGAGGCCAGAACCATCAGATTAATATTTGATCTGACAAAGATGGCAATTCCAAAGGTCCCATCCGGAATGTCGGCCGATGTTTAGTACTTATATATGTCTGGGTGAACCTACAATCTTCTGATTCAGACGGAAAAAAAATCTTATTATCCAGTCATTTATGCATTCGTGTGCCAGGTGTGTTTATATATATATATATATATATATATATATATATTGATTTGACAGATTAAAATAAAGCAAATGTTGACAGTAAAACCCATTCTGATTGCTATTCTGACACAAACGTAACTGTGCAGAGATGTTGGGATAAGAATTTATTTATTTTTAAATAGTTGTCACAGAATATTTGCGTTATGTAATACAGAGAAAAACCAATGCACAGTTTGGAACTTGCTGAGTGGACAATAATGTCTGTAGGTGCTGCTCTCACAGAAATGGGCCCATTGAAGTTAATAACACAATGGGGTCTCTGACAAACCTTAAACAATGGATGATTACCTGCTTCAGTGTTGAGACAGCACAAAGTGCTCCTGCAGAGGGAGGTACACACCATCTGGTAGATTCCAAATTCCAGCTACCTTCTAATTTGACAGCAGCCAACATCAACAACCCAGCGCTCTGACTGTGAACAACATTTTCCATATCATTACTTTCATAAGAGCACATTCTGCTCTCTTTACAGATGGTGGTGTAGGAATCAGTGATGCACTAGAGCAGGAAAATACACCAGAGCCCCCAGCATTGTCACTTGCTCTTAGAGCCAAGATTTACGACTTGAAAAGTATGCCTGGGTGCCGGTCTATCTTGTGGCTTACACAAATAATTTTCCAGGAGCATCGATCGTGGCTCAGTCGTCGTAAAAGGTGATGGATGTTGGAGGAAGGGGGACTTATTAGAGAGCAGTTGGGAGGCATGCCATAGGCTGCCTCTGCTCAAACTGGTACTCCTCCATGCTCCGATCCTATGGGCCATAAAGGAAAGCCACGACTTCATTCTTCAGGTGAAGGGAATGATGTGATCTTGCAAAGGGTCTTCCAATAGTACAGCGAGGCATGGTGGCACAGTGGCAGAGTTGCTGCCTCACAGCGCCAAAGACCCAGGTTCAATCCTGTCTATGGGTGCTGTCTGTGTGGAGTTTGTATGTTCTGCCGGTGACAGAGTGGGTTTTCTCTGGGTGCTCCAGTTTCCTCCCACATTCCAAAGGTGTGCAGGTTTTTTTTAGCTTAATTGGCTTCTGCAAGTTGTCCCTCGTGTGTAAATATAAAAGTGGGATAACAAAGAACTGGTGTAAGGGTGATCGATGGTCGGCATGGACTCGTTGAGCCAAAGGGCCTATTTCCACGCTGCACCACTAAACTAAACTAAACCAATCTAAACTAAATATTGGGGGCAACAAGATCATTTGAATTTGGAAAAATTCCAACAATTCCAGTGTTACATTTCAGAGTTCACTGCATATCACACAGAACTCAGAACAGTGCGGAACAGGCCTTTCTGCCCAATTTGTTCGTGCCAAACACGATGCCACGACTGACTCTTATCTGCATGCACATAACCCATATCCCTCCATTCCCTGCATATTTATATGCCTATTCAAAAGCCTCTTAAATGCCACTGTCATATCAGCTTCAACCACCATCCCCAGCAGCACATTCCAGGCACCCATCATCCGCTGTGTAAAACCCTGCTCCACACATCTCCTTTAAACTTTACCCCTCTCATCTTAAATTATGCCTTTTGGTATTATCCCCATCTGCACATATCCAAAATCAACACAAAGTACTGCAGCAACTCATCTTCGGAGAGAAGGTATGGGTAACGTTTCTGGTCGAGACCTCTCTTCAGACCCGAAATGTCATCTATTCCTTCTCTCCAGAGACGCTGCCTGTCCCACTGAGTTACTCCAGCATTTTGTGTCCATCAAAACATAGAAAATAGGTGCAGGAGGAGGCCATTCGGCCCTTCGAGCCAGCACCGCCATTCATTGTGATCATGGCTTATCGTCCACAATCAATAACCCGTGCCTGCCTTCTCCCCACTAGCCGCTAGAGCTCTATTTACTCTCTCTTGAATCCATCCAGTGATTTGGCTTCCACTGCCCTCTGTGGCAGAGAATTCCACAAATTCACAACTCTCTGGGTGAAAAAGTTTTTTCTCACCTCAGTTTTAAATGGCCTCCCCTTTATTCTAAGACTGTGGCCCCTGGTTCTGGACTCGCCCAACATTGGGAACATTGTTCCTGCATCTAGCTTGTCCAGTCCTTTTATAATTTATCTTCTGTGATAACCAGTATCTACTGTTCCTTCTTGCACATATCCACCTTTTTAACTCTTATTGTGTGAAAAGAGCCCTATGGTGAGATATAAATGGATGGGGATAATAAGAGGTTGGGATCTGTGCCTGATTATTTTTCTTTCATAACCAAATATGCAAATATCAATGAAATTTCAACCATGATGACCATTTTCTGCTTTTGTCCTCTGTGGAAGTCTAATTCTCCCTATGAGTAGAGATTCGGGAACTTTCACTCCCAGCTCTGGCAGGAAACAATCTTTGATGACCTTCTGGATAATATATTTTTTGCTGTTGCAGCCAGGTGTGTTTTTCCAGTTGAGAATGATCAACATTGATCCAAATGCATGAGTGCTTGATCACATATTTAATTAATCAACCAAACTACATCTTCTCCTAGTCCATGAGTAAATTCTGTACAAGCAATAGAAGAAAATAAATCTGAGAGACATTTATGTTGATAATCCAGTGAGGTATATCAATTGACATTTATGCACTTCAGTAGGCGATGATAACAGTATATTAAAATCAAAACAATAAAATAGAGGATGCCTTGACCAGTTACAAAAGAAAATATAATCAATGGAGAATAGGGAAATAAACAATGATTTAAATTATTAACATAATTCCCTTTGGATGATAATTGGATGTGCACTGTCTACCCGTCTGTGTATCATTGAATACGTAGAGATGAGAGGTATCTTCAATGTTATGGATGTTAAATTGAGGAAAAAGTTTGATTTTAATTTTGCAAAACCTTCTTTGATTTTGCTAGATCATGCAATCAGGCAAAGCCTATTTCATGTTTAGACTCTGGAACAGAAGCAATAACTTGGCACAAAACAGCCTGCAATATGTGAAGGCCAAAGCAGACGATCAGGATAGTTGGATGTGCAATGATCTGCTTGCCAGAGGGGTTTTATTGGTGACAAAATAATACTGACATCCTTATCTTCAAAGCAGAATGCTGTAACAGAAACAGAAAATAATTCAACAGGTCAGTTTTGTCACTTTTGCCACATATTCCTTCCCAGTTGCTCAATTCTCTATATCATGGTTAGAATTGCTATCATTGGTAATGTCCACGAACAAGACTGAATAATTACATGCTATTGGTCACCCTTCAACAAGCAATAGCCGCATTTCAATCTGCAGTCTTCCTGATGAATTTATTTATTTATCCATTTGCTGCTCCAGGAATTGTACAGAATATAGTCCTGCTATCATTGTGGGTGTTTATGTCATGGCAACTATGCCAACCTTCTCAGGCCCTGTTTGCTGGCAATAGCATTTTGATGACCTCGGGGAACCTATTCCATTTCTCACATTTTCCACATTGAGGGTTAGCTTTGCTCAGACTTTTAGGAGGATTGCTTTCTCTTCCATGTTACCAGCCTCAAGTCGTCTTTAAATTCAGGGTGTGTGTGTGTATGTTTTACTTGGTTCAATCCTGCCATGGTTGTTTATTAAAGGATATTCCTTCCTGGACAGAATTTCCAATTTGCCATTGACTGATAGGGTAATGATGCTATTCATATTCAGTTTTAAATGAAAACAAATAGGGAAAAAGATTTAAGAACCACCACATCATTCTGAAAGGTCTATAATTTCTAATTTAATTTAATATAATTTAAGAATCTAAAATAAAGAGCTACAGATGTTGGTTTATACCAATGATAGACACAAAGTACTGGAGTAACTCAGCAGGTCAGGCAGCTTCTTTAGAGAAAAAGGCTAGTTGATGTTTCGGTTGAAGGGTCCCAATCCTAAACGTCACCTATCCTTGTTCTCCAGGAATGCTGCTTGACCTACTGAGTTACACCAGGACTTTGCATCTATCTTGGTTCTACTGCTTTGAATAGCAAAGAATCTATCCTGTAGATGTGGAGTGTGTCAGTTAAGGGCTTGTCCCACTGAGGCGATTTATTTTTAGGCGACTGCCGGCGACTGTCAAAGTCATAGCAGATCGCTGAAATTTTCTTTTACCTTACGACAATGACCACGACAATGCCGAGTCAGGTCGATACAAGTTACTTTTTTTGTGAAACTAGCACATGGCTAAGTGATTACACCGTCTTCGGAAACATCGCAAAATTCCCACGCTTACCTGACCCTCAAACTGTCGCCCCCAATCTACCTGTCAAATGTCCTGACGGTAAATAAATTGGTTAAACAAAACTATCTTCTGGTATCTTCAAATGCCTTTTCTTAATTTAATTTTACGTGCTTCTAAATGCATCTGTGACAACCTAGCAAACCTGGGGACAGCATGCGACAGCGCCTGCAATAAGCTACGATACCTGGCGACAAGCCAGCTGTCGCTGAGAAATTTCTATCTGGAAAAATTTTCCACGACGCGCCGAGATTCATTGAAGTCTCCTCCTGATCATGCCCGTGACACCCCGGAGAACGTTCGACGACAGCCTAGTCGTCGGCAGTCACCTTAAAATCACCTCAGTGGGACAGGCCCTTTATAAGATAATGTTACATATTAGGATAGCTCAAGGATTGAGGAAGTGGGCACAGAACATCTCCGATTTTACAATTTACACATGTTTAGTAGTTCTGTACTTTTGGCAGTCCGCCTTGTATAAAATCTGACTTTCGTAAGGGTTTACGGAAAGTAACCCTTTCATACATCGCAGAAAGGCATAAAGTACTTTATGACAATTGACTCTACGCTTTATTCATTCATTAGTATGAACATCATTATCAAGGCCAGCATTTATTGTCAGTATCTAATTGCCTCTGGTCTGAATGAGCCATTTCAGAAGGCATTTGGTTAACCATGTTATTGTGGGTCTGAAGTCAAACATGTGCACCAGACTGCACGGGAAAGGAAGATTTCCTTCCTTGCAGAAATGAGTGAACCAGATGGGCCTTTACAACAACCCTGCAATTTCATGGTCATTAGTGACATTAGCTTTTTAATTCCAGGTTTATTTAAGTAATTGAATTTAAATTCTCCAGCTGCTGTGCTAGGATTTGGACACATGTCTGTAGAAGGTTGCTCCTGGCCTCAGGATTACTCATCATCAACCTAATCACTGTTTTACCATGTACCACGCAGAGAAAATATAGGCCCTGAAATACCGTAAATGTTCCGCGTCTATCTCTCGGTTTGAAGCTCCATCAGTGTGAACCTCCAGCAGCCAACTGAGCCTTGCTGACGACAAGTCCAGGAAACTTCCTGGGCTTTGCTCCAGGCAAATTATTTTCAAAAGGTTGTCACATTCTTTGCCATACTAATACCGACAAGATAAATAACCCGGTTAATCTGCTCAGAGGTGCTGGCCAAAAGATGATAGCTTGGACCGGGAGGAATTTCCTTCTTCAAAGCAGTGTGATACCACCTTCCTTTAGTTCACTTAGGCTGACATGTGATGATGCTGAGCAAATTGTTCTTGAAAGATTTTCATGAAATTTACTGCTGATAGATCTGTTCTTGTTTTACACAGCATTAAATGAAATGAAAGCAAACTGGATTGCTCACCACTTGTCAATGCCAGCCTTTTTGAACAGAGGCAGCGTAATGGCCTATTTCCAAACTATTGATAACTCAGCTGTGCAGGAATCTTGCAAGCCCTCAACTTTCAGATTCCAGATTCTAATTCCAGATTCAAGGATGGCTTCTTCTGAGCTGTTATCAGGCACCGAATCATCCTATCAGCTACTTGTGAGCGGGCCTGAGTTACTATCCACCTCACTGGAGACCCTCGGACTTTCTTTAATTGGACTTTACTGGACTTTAATTTGCACTAAACCTTATTCCCTTTATCATGTATCTGTACACTTTGGGTGGGTCGATTATAATCCTGTGTTGTATTTCTGCTGACTGGTTAGCACGCAACAAAAGCTTTTCACAGTACCACAGAAGGCAGTGGAGGCCAATTCTCTGAATGCATTCAAGAGAGACCTAGATAGAGCTCTTAAGGATAGTGGAGTCAGGGGGTATGGGGAGAAGGCAGGAACGGGGTCCTGATTGAGAATGATCAGCCATGATCACATTGAATGGTGGTGCTGGCTCGAAGGGCCGAATGGCCTCCTCCTGTCTATTGTTGACCCCGGCACATGTGACAATAAAATAAACGAAATAAATAAATATAAATAAACTTTAGTTCAGCACAATTGTCTCCATGCCATGCACACTTTAACATTTTAAATCCACCTTCATCTTGCTGTAGCTCCCAGCATTTTTTATCATAGTAGCCCACAGCAGCAATGTTTTGGCTAAATCACAATGATACCTTTGCCCCACTGGAACTTAGGAGCTGTAGCTGGTGGCAAAAACCACGCATGAAAGCAAAGGTCAGGTTGGAAATATCAGTGTGAGAAACTACTATTGACCCCTTTGAAAGTTAGCGTGTGGACTTGAGTGCAGGCAGGAGTTTAAATTGAGAAATAAAATCTGAGCAGGAATTTAAAGTAACCCTTCAACGTTTGGTGACTGATGAGGCAGGTGGAAGCAGGTAAGAAAGAAAAAAAGCATTGGGCAGATTTCAAGTAACCCACACTCTCTGTTTCTTTCCTATTCCTACAGGTTCACTGAGGTTCTCTTCCCCCTTTGTTCCCATTTCTCATTTCCATACACCCATCACCCACACCTCTATTCACCCGGGATTTCTCTTCCGTGGTCCACTCTCCAGAACCCTTCCCTATCTGGTTCTATCTGCCCACCATCCCTCCCTCATTTGGTTCCACTTATCACATTCTCTACTTCCCCCCCCCCCCTAACTACCTCTCACCTAGCTCCAACTACCCATTGCAATGTTTTCTGCTTTCACCTATGGCCCACCAGCCCCTATCTCTCAACTCCCCCTTCCCCACCTGACACCGTCTGTCCAACTGCCCCCACCTCACCATCACCACCGGTCCCCGTCTCTCCCCTCCCTTTCAACTTTTCATACTCGCCATCTCCCTTCCACAACCTCAGTCACAAGTTCAAGTTATCGGAGTAGAATTAGGGCATTTGGCTCATCGAGTCCACTCCGCCATTCAATCATGGCTGATCTCTGCCTCCTAATCCCATTTTATTGCCTTCTCACCATAACCCGTGACACCTGTTCGAATCAAGAATTTGTCTATCTCTGCCTTAAAAAATATATACTGATGGCCTCCACAACTCTCTGTGGCAATGAGTTCCACAGATTAACTACCCTCTGACTAAAGGAAGTCCTCCTCACCTCCTGTCTAAAAGAGCACCCTTTAATTCTGAGGCTATGACCTCTGGTCCTAGACTCTCCCACCAGTGGAAACATCCTTTCCACATCCACTCTGTCCATGACTTTCATTATTCTGTAAGTTTCAATGAGGTTCCCCCTCAACCTTCTAAACTCCACTGAGTAGAGGCCCAGTGCAGTCAAACGCTCATCATATGCTAACCCACTCATTCCTGGAATCATTCTTGTAAACCTCCTCTGGACCCTCTCTAGAGCTAGCACATCCTTCCTCAGATATGGGACCCAAATTTACTTACAGTACTCCAAATGCGGCCTGACCAGCACCTTATGGAGCCTCACCATTACATCTCTGTTTTTGGATTGCAGTGCTCTTGATAGAAATGCTAGCATTGAATTTGCCTTCCTTACTACCGATTTGACTTGCAAATTAACTTTTTGGGAGTTCTGCACCAGCACTCCCAAGTCCCTTTGCACCTCAGTTTTCTGGATTCTCTCTCCATTTAGAAAATAATTTACGCCTTTATTCTTATTACCAAAATGCATGACTCTGCACTTTGCTACACTGAATTTCATCTGGCACTTCTCGGCCCACTCTCCTAACCTGTCCAAGTCCTGCAGAGTCCTTGCTTCCATTACACTGCCTGCCCCTCCACCTATCTCAGCATCTTCTGCAAATTTGGCCACAAAGCCTTCAATCCCTTCATCATAGTCCTGATACATCACCTGAAAGGTTGACCATCCCTTTGTCTCTGAGGCTGAAGCTCGATCAAGGCGGAAGAACACATGCTTCACAGTTGAAACTGCAGGTGTGTTGGAAACTCCACCAAAGTTCTAGTAAAAATAGAACACACAAGTAGAAACATATTTATTGCAGCAATACCACTGTCAATGTTAGAAAACAGATCTTAAAAAAATTCTCTTCATTATCCTTTTGAAATTTACATATTTGCATTTTATAAATGGGAGGAAGTCACCTTTTCGATGATAGCACATTTGGGAGGGAATTAATAAAATGAACACATTTTCTCGGCAGCTTATGTGGCTGCACCTTTTTTGGTCATGGCGAACACCACAAGGAAACTATAGGCCAGTGTCACAAAGAAGTGATAAATTATACAGCAGTTTAGTCATACGGACCCATATTACACTATCAATCAGTCCCTCAGTCCCTCAGTCCCTCAGTCAACCAGTCCAATGGCCACATATTCACAAAATCCACAATCACAGTCACACAATTACTCATCTTGCAGTTAGACATGCAAATACGTGGAAGCAGTTAACCAGTCTCACAATGGGGCCTACCGCCTTTATGCTTTTAATTATGCCGCATGCAGCTCTCACAGAATAATAATAATAATAATAATAATAATAATGCATTACATTTATGTAGCGATTTTCTAAACACTCAAAGACGCTTTACAGGGTCTACTAAAACATAGAGAAGAAAATAAATAGATAAATAAGTAAACGAACAGAAAATGCCTGGAATGAAGAATGCCTGGAAATTTAGAAAATATTAAAGGCACTTGACAGAAACATGTTAACAAAATATTATCAAGATTAGCAAAGTGATGGAAATATGTAAAACATTTTTAACCTTCACTTCCCGAAATGAATACATTCTGCATTATATTAATTATTATTTGTAGATTCTAGCTCTGAAATGTGAAAGTGCCACAAGGGATTTTGGCACAAGATATAATTCTGCAACTTTAAAACCCTTGGCTAGATTTTCCTTGCAACGTTGTCCTTAAGAATTCTGGTCTGCAACACAGGGTTCAACGGCACTGCAGTTTCAATGAACAGTATTTATTGCTCAGAATGGGTTTGGTAATATTCTCTCCTGATTCCTGTTGATTTTATGTTTTTGTAAATAATAATATCCCATAATTTAAGACCAACATCCAGGTTAATATGAAGAGGCTACTAATCCACCCGTGACCCCATTTGTTAATAAGAGCTTAAGCAGTCACTTTAACACTGGATCATTCATTTGATATATGACCTTGCAGAGAAACAGCAATATTTTACAGATCCGAGTGATGAAAGATTGTAAAAAGGCGCCCATAACTGACAGTAGTTGTTCACGCTGCTGAAATATTGAGAGGGAGAGTTGAGATAAAAAGAAACAGATTTGCTGCGGGCATTTGACACTAAAAATTCATATTGGATGGATTTTCCTTTGCAAATGGAGCTTCTGAAATCACATTCTTCTGAAATCACCCAACAAAATACATATTTCTCCTGCTGTTCTCACTGGCATTGCATCTCCCAGCAGAGCAAACTTAAACCAAAGTTGACTTGCACCAGTTAGTGAGAAGGCCTATCTCTGGAGAATCTATTGATGTGCTCACTCATTCTGTGTGAAATGACAAAACAAAATTATTCAATATCAAAGAAGCTTCATCTCTCTTTTCCCTCCATCTTCCTGATCGCTTTCATTCTTTTACTCCTGGCACCGTTTTGAATTCTTTAGGTATATTCAGCTTTTTCTGCGCTTAGCTACCCAAAGTTTTCTTTTTATTCTTTCTTTGATTTCAACATTTTTCAACATGACTCCCAACAATGGGAGTCATTTTGGAAAAAAAAATCTTCCATTCTCATTGTGGTATTCTCTCATTTATTTCTATATTCTTGATGTTTGGTTGTATTTCATTGCATGCTTTTTTATTTGTTTGCTGCCTCTGTCCTTTTCTCTCATAGCTCAGTCCTCCTGATCGATAGGTTTGGGCCACCTCACCAATCAAACATGCACTTGTTGTGGTTGTAATTGTTCACATTATACTGGTTGCTGCTGTTTCCATTGAGCAACTGGAGTATGGAATTGGATCCAATCTTCATAAAGGATTTTTTTTGTAATGGGCTGCCTATAAATACCTCTCAAAGGTATGTTCCATCTTTTCTTCAGAATGATTATTAACCTTGATCTGCAAATATTTTGCATGTCAAAGTAAGAAGTAAACGAGACAATGTTAATAGTAGGAAGCCCACTTTACACTGGCAGACTAACTCTCTGAAGATAGACAAAAAAAGCTGGAGTAACTCAGTGGGACAGTCAGCAACTCTGGAGAGAAGGAATGGATGACGTTTCGTGTCGAGACCCTTCTTCAGAACTGGACCGAGGCTGCATTGTTATGGAGAGTGAAGAGCTGATTTAAAGTTGTCCCAGCTGGAGAAGAGCAAGCAGCTAAAAGACCCTAAACTTTACCCCACCGTCTTCTTGCATACTTGAAATTAATGGGCGACCCTGTTTGAAGCAAGGGATCTCTTCTCTGATTGTCATGCCATTATCTGGCTTGTTTTAATTGAGACCTGCAGGTGAAGCTGACTGTAGACACAAAAAGCTGGAATAACTCAGCGGGTCAGGCAGCATCTCTGGAGAAAAGGAATAGGTCTCATTTCAGGTTGAGACAGTTCTTCAGACTGAAAAGTCAGGGGAAAGGGAAACCAGAGATTGCTGGGTGGATGCTCTGTCAAGCTAACCAAAGAGGAACAGGAGCTGAGCCCATGAATGTACTTTCCAAAAAATCTCCATGAATGTACTTTCCAAAATATTTATAAAAACTGGATCCAGCTTCTCCCAGCCTCTCTCCCTTAACTAAGAGGCCCAGAAGAATCCCTTCCCGTTCCCTTCAATGCCATGTGGCACCTCCATTCAGGACACAGGTACCTTGCACTAGATGATAACCTGGTCTAGTCTGGGATAGCTTCACACTGAGATTTTGCAGGGGTCTGCGTTAAAATCCTCACATGCTCTACCCTTCAAGATGTCCAAATGATTTTTCACTTGATTAACCTTCCCCCCCCCACACCCCTACTCACCCCTCTCAGCTTCTTCTTCTGTCGTATGTCTTTTAGACCTGCAGCTCCGTTGAGGCGAGCCAGGCCAACGTGTCATCGTCCAGGTCAATCAGACCTCATTCACCATTCGGTGTCTGGTATTTGGGGCAACTGGTGACTATGTGCTCTGTGCTCTGTCTGTATTGGGTCCCCACACTCGCAGAAGGCACTGTCCACGAGACCCCACCTCTTAATCGCTACTCCATAGCGTCTGACGCCTGTCCTCAAGCGATTGAGGGTTATCCACTGCTTTCGGGGTAGGTCCTGGCCAGGGACGTCCATGGGTTCACCGATGCAGCGGTGTAGCCTAGATGGTTCCGCTGACTTCCACTGGTCTCTCCATCTCGTCTTGACCCAGGTGGCCTTGGAAGTGTCAACCGGTGTTGTACAGAGCAGCCCGTGGGCTTGCATGGCAAAGGGGCGCCGTGACTAGAGGCGCACATGTCGTGGTGTCTCCTCAGCGTCTGTGTCTACCCCTCTCAGCAATATGAGTTGACCCCTGGAGAGACAGCAGGTCTCCAAACTGTAAAGACCACATCATTAAAAATCCTGCCATCACTGTTCTATCCAGGTGAGACTAAATGTTTACTCATTACCTGAGGGCATTGTAGCCATTTATATCACACCCAGCAAAGCGTGGTTAATTTGGCACAAAGGGGGTGGATTGGAACTGATACCTTTCTGCTTCTCCCTGAATAATACACCATGGAATCCTTGGCCCCTTCCACTTAAAGCAAAATACTGCAACCAGAGGACATTTAACGTAAAGCCAAGTCAGCATGTTGCAGATATGGTAGCATTCAGGAAGGTAGGGTTAATGTTTCGGGTTAATGGCTCTTCATCTGAAGCTGAGGGAAACTTTCTGTTGCTCAGCAGCATAAAGGCTGGGTTCCAACAAACTGAGATTGACCTGAAACATTAACCCTCACGTCTCCACAGATGGTCGTTCAGTCATTTCGTTTTGATTCCATGTAAAACTGCAATACCTTTTAATAATATAACCTCATGCAATTAACCAAAGAGGTAAAAATGAAATAGGGATTGCAGTACATGACATTGCACTCTACTGTCATTGGCCACGGATGTGGTCGGTTCTGGGCCCAAGGCTGGCAAGTTGCTCCTCCTCTGGGAATTTCCATTCTGTGGCTGGAAATAGGATTTAATCGAAAGAGCATGGCTTGGAGGGTTTTCCGTGATAGATATCTCCAGCAGTTTCACTGATGTAGCAGCGGCTGTCCTGATGGAGTGGATGAAAGTCCGGTGAAGGGTGATAATTCAGGCACTGAGGAATGCAGCTGAGAATGCTGATGCCAAGTCCATCAAGCCCAGACATCAGTGCAGTGCTGGCTGAAGTTTAATTACCTGATCCAGACAACAAAGGTGGCAATGATACATTTCAATCTCTTCTTCCCTGGATGAGACCATGCTGCTGCACTCCTTGAATAACACCTCAGCAATCATGTATTTAATTCACCCACTCAACATATTTCTCCTTCATTCACAATGGAAACTGTGTTAACCTTTCAACTTACTCAAATCATGTTCTCCTCTGCAAAGCAGACAAAACCACTTTCTGTAATGACTAAAAATGCCGTTGCATTTCATACTCTGTAACTATCTTACTTGTGGATGCCTCCTGTTTCTACTCATGCTGCCCACTTCTCCCTCTGAAATGGATGCTGCATAAGGTTGTTTGATATGTCTGTGTAATCCTATGAAAGAACCATTCAAGAACTCACTCACCTCTAGTGGCCCCATAGCAGAAGCGTCCACGTTGCGGGGCTGGAAACTGGAAGTGTCCTGAGCTAATTCTGCAACCACCATTCTCCATTGGACAAGTGATGGCTCCCACTGATTGTCGCCGGAGGCTTGCGCCCTCTCCAGGACGGACGATGACAGTGATGTAACATTTGAATCATGGATGATGGACACGAAAGAAGAAGAGCCCCTCTAGTAAGACAAAGTTGGTTTAAAACAACCAAAAAGAAGGCCCAATCCAGGGTGAATGCCAACCTTCCAACCTTTCAAGATGTGTCTCCCTTCAAGAGGAAGAAAGTACAGGAGTTTGAAAATTGTAACGTCCAGGTTCAGGAACAGCTTCCCAATGACCATCGGACATTTGAAGGGAGTAGCACTGATCCCTGAGACGGAAGGTCATTCCCATTCCAGAGACATGAGCAAAGGACAGGCTGAGACCACGGTAGATTACTGGAGGGATTTGGTAGGGAGGCGGGAGAATAAAGGGAAGGGAGCTACGTTGTAGAGAATAAATTAATCATTGAGCCAGATTGCACAGCATCTGATCAGTATGTTGCGTTCACCTCTGTCCCACATGAACCCCACAATTGTGTTGTGCAGCTCTTGGCAACTTTGCAAAGCAGAGCTCTCCACAAACGTCAACTAGGCTACAGGTGATGAAAACCACCCTATAGCCTACAGACTCCACCGTACTGATGACCTTCCGATGACTTGAGCAGCCATGAGCTATTTTACTGCTTCCAAATGATCCACAATATTTAAAGTTTAAAACATTACATAACTGTAAGATTAAATATTAATAAATAATAATTTTATTTGAAAGCACATTGGGTTAAGGAATTTCCTGAAGCATTTTTAATTTAAGAAAAGATAGAAAAGCAAAGCACTTGCCTTCAGCAAAGAGTCGGTAATGGGTGGGAAGTTTCATAAGTTCATAAGGTGATAAATTATAGGAGCAGAATTAGGCCATTTGGCCCAACAAGTCTACTCCACCATTCAATCATGGCTGATCTATCTTTCCCTCTCAACCCCATTCTCCTGCTTTTTCCCTAACCCCTGACACTTGTACTAATCAATCTCCACCTTAAAAATATCCATTGACTTGGCCTCCACAGCTGTCCATGGCAATGAATTCCACAGAAAAATGAAACTTGTTGCACCACAGCTCCTCTTCCTCATCCTGTATCTATTATTTGGCAGCACAGAGGAGCATAGCGGCTACATTACTGGATCAGTAATCCAAGGACCTAAGGTATTGGTTGAGAAACATGAGTTATTATTTTATCCCATCAGCCGGGGGATTTAAATTCAAGCAATTGCATTAACCTGGATTAAAAGATATGAATCACGGACATGGAAACTACCGGATTTTTGTAATATTCCATCTGCTTTATTCTTAAGGTCATAAGTCTTATGTAATAGGAGCAGTATTAGGCCATTCGACCCAACAAGTCCACTCCGCCATTCAATCATGGCAGATCTATCTCTCCCTCCTAACCCCATTCTCATGCATTCTCCCCATTACCCCTGACACCCGTACAAATAAGGTTCTTATCCCTCAAGAAATGAAATCTGCCTCAGTTTGTCCTACCTCTGATTCCAGACTCACTTAGGTCTCTTAACTAACCTCTAAAATAACTCCTGCTCAGAGAGAGTTAGATATGAACAACAATTGCCAGCCTTGTCAGTAACATATGCATCCCATGGACAAACTATACAATGCTTCCATTTTACATTTGTACAGTTTTTAGCCTTTGATTGAAATTGTTATATGCATGGGTGTGCATTGACGTTCAAACACATCTCACAGTGCTGTAGCCTTAATCTTCCTCACTCAAAAATTGGGAGAAGAATTGAACCCATGATTTTAATGTGGGTGAAAATTAAAGGATCAGTGATTAACTTTATTTTTTAACCTCCCTAATTCAAAGTCTTTATGTCTCTCACTCAATAAATTAAGACACCACTTTCAAATCTGTCATTATTAATAGTATGGGCTCAAAAAAACTATAATTCAAGCTTTTAACACTTAAGGGTGTTACACCTCGGGGCACTGCACCTCAATGTTTTGCTAAGGAAAGTTACACACATTTATAGATTTCACTGAACTCCATATTCATACTACCACTGGTGTGAAGAAAAGTAGGAAAAAAAACTGCAGATACTGGTTTAAATCGAAGGTAGACACAAAATGCTGGAGTAACTCAGCGGGTCAGGCAGCATCTCAGGAGAGAAGGAGTGGGTGACGTTTCGGGTCTAGTCTGAAGAAGGGTCTCGACCCGAAACGTCACCCATTCCTTCTCTCCTGAGATGCTGCCTGACCCGCTGAGTTACTCCAGCATTTTGTGTCTACCACTAGTGTGAACACAGTTGGTTTACTAATTTCCCTGTTATTTCTTTTTGAAATTGCCTTATTTTTTTACTCTCTTTGTTACTATTTGTAACTTAACCACTGTTATTAATTCTATGATTTACTTGAACATATCCTTTGTGATCTTAAGGGCATTTATTAAGTTATTCTTTTACCAACGACTCTCATTTAAAAAAAATCCTCAAGCTTCTCTTCACATGTCAACCCTGGAAAATGCCTAATGAGTGCGTACTGCACGTTTTCCAGCAGTGAAATTGGTTAATTATGAAAATTGCTCCTCGTGAACTTTCCCCTTAACTTTGTGTCCGCAAAACAAGACATGTTTCCGTCCAATTATGTATTCATTCTTCTGGATATTGTTTTTTTTTTAATTGACATTTTCAATTTATGCCGCTATCTTTGTTGAACATATCAACATAACAATGTCCTATATTCTATTTACAATTTTGCCAGTTGAAATATATATAGTTTGTTTTCCCCGTTTCCATTTTCAACTAACTGTAGTTGCAGTTTCTATCTGTAACTGTTTCTATCTATCTTTCTAACCTTTCTATAATTCCCCCCTTGCATACAGTCTCATTATTTTCAATGTCTGCTCTTTGACATAATTTTTTTAATGGACAGACCACTTTTATGTACAGTAAGGGAAGAAGTGTTCAACTCAGGCTCCAGTATTTTGTCCCATGCATCCTTGAAGTATGTTTCTATTATTCCCTTCCTTTTCCTGACTATTTCTCCATTCATTGTTGCTTATAGCTCTTAACTTTATTTATCTTTTGTGGCACCTCACCTAATACATTTGAAAATCCAAATTTCTACGTTGAATTCAATAATGATCATATAAGACCTATCCTTTAAAAAAAAAAAATAACATTAAAACTGACAGTGCTTCTCTGGGTGTTTGGTATTTTCTTCCTGTTCTCAACTCTCTAATACTCTATCATTAACTCGAGAAAGACTAATCAGCCCATAACTCTTGAGTTCTGTCTCCTTTTTTACAGAAGGTGTCACATCTGTTATCCCCCTGTCTTCTGATTCATACTCATTTGTTCATTTGCTGTTTGTTCTCCAATTTACTACTACATTTGTCTGTTAAATGAAGACAAATGTCGTCTGCCGTATCTGGCTCTGGGCTCTTCCATTCTAACCTCATTTTTTTCATCACTGTCATCCACAAAACAGTCAATGAATATTTACAAGAGGGCACCAGTCATTGCAAGCAGTGAGTACTCCAAAACAGGACGAATGGAATTCCCAGCCTGAAAATTAACATAGTGTTCTCTCCAAAAGGCAGGGAAAGCTTCATGACAGGTGATAACTACCAAGCAACCAAAATTGATTTCCCAGTTGCATTTCACAAAGGTTCAGATATTTCATCGCTCCATGTTGTGAGAGCCTTGGGGATAACACTGTTGTTAGTCATGTAATGTTTTCTCTTTTTCCAAATTCATCGAATTGTCTTTTAAGCCTCTTCATTCTATCCATATCAATGGTCTTCTGCGGTAGCGATTCCAGAAATCAATTCCTTTTGGTGTACTGAATTGTTCTGTTTATTCCCAACATCCTACATGACGTGTTTTTGTTTTTGCTGAGCTCTTCACTGTACTGGATCAAACTTGGTAGCTCACTGTTTGAAACGATATTTGGAGTTCTCACTGCTTGCAATGACTGGTGTCCACTTGTAAATATTCATTGACTATCAAGCATGATTGCAAGCTGTGACAGGGAACATTGCAAATCATCTGCAGCCTTTCTCTGATTTTCTGCTAGATCATTTCAATAAGTGTGGTTAAACTGTTACTAAGCCAGATAGCAACACAGAATGTTACAAATGCTACACTAGGCAAGCAGCATCTGTGCGGGACGAAACAGAATTAGTGGTTCGGGAAGATCATGCCTACATGTCCCCTACATTGGTTAATTAACTTGTGTAACCAATTGACCTGATTCATTAAGGCCTTTCTACTCATTATCAAACGAGTTAAAAGGAAAACTACCACCCAACTACCAAGAATATTGAGGGCCAAAAATTGATGCAAAACCTAACACTTATGTGTTTTATCTCAGCAAAAGAAACTTAACAACTGAAGATACAAAGTGCTGGAGTAACTCAGTGGAATAGGCAGCATCTCTGGAGAACATCGATAGGACCCATTATGTTACTCCAGCACTTTGTGTGTTTTTTGTAAACCAGCATCTGCAGTTCCTTGTGTCTTCAAAAGTAATAACTGCATTTTACATTGTTCATTTTCCTGTACAGCTATAAAACTTTCCACTGTGTTTTTCTTCAGTTCCTGTTTAGTAGAACTCCCAGGACTTGGGTGGAGGCATGTTCTTGGCCCCTGAGATACCCAGTCCGTGACAACTCATCAAAGTCAGTGTCATCTCCTCCAACACAGAGGTAGTTCTACAGGGTGATGGTTTGTGACCTGTGAAACACGCCAGCATCCAGAGTCCGCAGTGCCAGGTTCAAGGTATGCGTGAGCTCATTTAAACTGCCTATCCTGTCCATGTAAGTATATATAATCACAGTGCTCTGCAACATCACCCTGCTGCTTGAAGCAGATGCCTCTGTTATATGGCCACGGTACTTAGAGGGCCAGTCAATGTATCACGCTTCCACTGCTGCAACTGATGGACGCCTGTCACTTTGAAGAGTACAGCACTTCTTTTCAGCAGAGTGGGACTTGGGGAAGGCTGTGCCTTTGTCACGGACCTTGCACTGCCATCCCTTCAGCCAACATCTGCTCTTGCATGTTCCTGAAAGACTTGGCAAAACCCCAGTTGCCTGGTTCCAATGAAGCATAGGTTTTTGTGGTTTAGTTCATGTGAATCAAAAAGACTCGGTGAAGTGCATTCCTGTGTTCTCAGAGTAACATGCTATTGACGATAGCAGAATAAATATAGCTTTGTAAATCTAATCCATGTATCTCCGAAAGGCGCTGCCATCATCGTGAAAATTTGTAGGTTAACTGTTAATAAATTGAGAAAATATTGTATTTCATATTTCCATCATTTTCAGTAACTTGCTTTGTTTTAATGTCACTCAGCCAGGTTTGAACAAATTCAATTTTTATTTATTTTGCATGAAACTACTTCCCTCTTCAAATATAACCAGTGAAGTTCTAAACGTGCATTGCCGATTACCTTGTTTTAATGGTGAGGGGATGATGAAGCTGTTTTTATTTTTTGCATACATTAATAAGATGACCAAATATCCAATTTTCTCAAAATTCATCCCCTTTCCTGAGGACCAAATGTCATAATTCAGCCAGTTGCTGCCTTCTGTTTCCTTAATTCTTTCCATTGGCCTCTGTTTCATGAGCTAGTCTCACTTCCTCCGTGGCAACTCAGTTCATTCTTCAATCTCTACCAACACTAACTCCCTGTTTCAGGAAATTCTAATCCTAACCCAATAACAACACAATTACTTCTTCCTTTCCCACCATTCAGAGACTCAAACACTCCTTGAATGTGAAGCAGTGATTCACTTATACCTCTTCCAATTTTGGGTTCTGGTTACTATGTCATAATCTGACCATGTATGCATTGGAGAAGCCAAATACAGATTAGATTATTGCAGAACACCTCCTTTCAGTCTGCACGAATGATCCTGAGGTTCCAGTTTCCTGTCGTTTTAATTCTCCATCCCACTCCCAGTCCCACTCCCAATCTGACCTCTTTGTCATAATTCTCATTAGGTTTTTTTAGTTTAGAGATACTACGCAGAAACAGGCCCTTCGGCCCACCAAGTCCACGCCGACCAGCGATCCCCACACATTAACACTACCCTACACTCACTAGGGACAATTTTACACATACACCCAGCCAATTAACCTACATTCCTGTATGTCTTTGTAGTGTGGGAGGAAACGGAAGGTCTCGGAGAAAACCCACGCGGTCACGGGGAGAACGTAAAGACAGCACACGTAGTCGGGATCAAAACCTAGTCTCCGGCACTGTAAGTGCTGTTAGGCAGCAACTCTACCGCTGTGTCACATTGTTCCAAACAACCCAACAAAAGAACAAGGAGCTGCTGCAGTTTTGTTTTCAAAAAAAGGCATAAAAGTGCTGTAGTGCATGAATAATATTAGGTATGACAAATTTTAAAACAACCCTGTGGAAAATGTATTGTTCATTTCCTCTTACTAAATTACCAATATTTCTGAAACTGCAGCAGTAGTGATTTTGTTTGTGTTTTATGTGGATTTTAGTGAAGAGACCTAAACCTAGGTTCCACATCTTCTGCTGATAGTGAGATATTTGGCAGGCATGCAGCAACAAAAACAAGTCTCCACATTTGAAGTGTAGCTCAGGAAACATTTAACCTCTGAGATCTCCCAAGGATTTATTATCTGCCAAATATATCCTGTCCATATTGAAGATGGCTCTTTCAGATCGATACTCAAATACTCTATCATTCAGAAAGTAAAGAAACTCACAATTCTATTGACAGATGTATCCTTTCATGTCCCAATTCAGAAACATGGATATTTGTTCCAATTATTTGATGTATTGCTTGGGTATGTCACTCTGGCTTCTGTTAAAATTGTACCATCATTTCCAACCAGGTGCAATGCCCCTTAAAATACTTGTAGGAGATTTACACAAAGGGCGGTATGTACATGGAACGAGCTGCCAGAGACAGTGGTTGGGACAGATACAAAAACAGCACTTCAAAAAGATATTTGGGCAGGAACATCGATTGGAACCGTTTAGAAGGATATGGGTTAAATGCACATAAGTGAGACTAATTTGATGAACATCCCAGTCAGCATTGGTGAGTTGGGCCAAAAGGTTGGTCTCCTTGGTGCAGGAGTCAATAATTCTATGACAATCATCTACATTAATGTGAGTAACTTTCTTTGCCAGCAACATGTGCAGTTTCAAGACCGGTCATTGAATCTCTTTCTAAAGAATCATTGTTCAATCATTTGATTTAGGATTTATTTTTCATTCCTATTACACTTCATCACATTTAAATCAGTTGAAATTCAGAACAGAAATTGGGAACGTTGGATTTACAAAAAAGTCAGACAGCATCTATGGAGAGAAAAATAGTTAACATTTCAGCTCGATGATCTTTTACCATTATTGAGTAAAGCTAAAGATCAGATATATTTTGAGTTGCAGAGAAGGGGGAGGGAAGGGGAGAATAAAGGAAATGCCTATGAAAGCTTGAGAACAATAGAGAATGAATGAGACAAATGGTGACAATGGCAGCTGAGAGAGGGTGACAAGGCATGTTCATTGCAGATAGCTCCTCTGTCCCTCTCTTTCCCCTCCCCCTTCCCCTTCCTCTTCCTCCCACTGTCTTCCTGTCTCTTACTACATCCTATCTTTGTCCCGCCCCCTCCCCTGAGATCAATCTGAAGAAGGGTCTCGACCCGAAACGTCACCCATTCCTTCTCTCCCGAGATGCTGCCTGACCCGCCGAGTTACTCCAGCATTTTGTGTCTACCTTCATTGCAAGTGATCTCTCTGAATGACTGCAGGGCAGAGAGGAAAACAAAAGCTGAGTGTGACCTACAAATCATTACGTTTACTTAAATGCTGGCAAACGTTAAGGAGGTTTGTTATTTAGTTTCAGGATGGCAAGGCCAGCACTTGGAGCCCATCCATCCCTACATGCCCCAGAGAAGGCGGTGAAGCACTGGTGAAAGTATTCGTGCAATGCTCCCACAAGGACAGCAATCCAGTGATGACGCGCGACCAATGATACGTTTCCAAATCAAGATGGTGAGCGACTGAACTCATTTTTTTCTCTCTCTACATTCCTATGAATTCCCCCCAGAGTCTGTCATTCACCCACACACTTGGGGGTAATTTAGAGTGGCCAATGTAATCTACCAATCTGTATGTCTGAGGGACCTGGGAGTAAATCAGAGCCAATTAACCAAACAACTAGCACATCTAGCCAATTAGCCCAACAACTGGGATGGGGGTGGTGGAAACTAGTGCACCCAGGTGTTCATGGAGTCAAAATGCAACTGCATGTGGTCCATACCAGAGTTCAGACTTAAACCCAGGCTGCGTGCTAGCCGACACCATGTTGCCACCATCGCATGGAGTGAACAAAGAGGGCTGGAGGTTGCCTTCTAGGATGCCTTGGATCGCAGGAGCAAAGCCCAGGTGAATTGTTTATACAGCACATACAGGAGAATCGAGTTCCCTCATCTCACAGAGGGTGGTGGGTATATGGAACCGGCTGCCAGAAGAGGTAGTTGCGGCAGGTACTATAACAACATTTAAAATATATTTGGACAGGTACATGGATAGGAAAGGTTTAGAAGGATATGGGCCAAACGCAGGCAGGTAGAAGTAGTGTAGATGGGGCAAGTTGGACCCAGGCTCTGTTTCCCTGCTGTGTGACTCTAGTTGCAAATCCTTGTCGAGAGCACCCACATGCTGGGTCCCTCCGTCGTAGGGATGAGAATGATCTTTGAGCCTCATCCTTCAGTTAGCTATTTAATTGTCCTTTCATATTGATGGCTACAGGGGCTACAGACATTCCCTCTGTCATTTGGTGTGAGATTGTTCTGCCTATTACATTGACCCCTCTGGCCTGCTCTGCAATTTAGTAAAATGATGACTGTAACCTCAACTAAATATTCTTTCTACTTGTATTAACCTTCCTCGCCTCTGTCGACCTTTGTTTTAAACTTATGAAAGATTCTGCTTCTACTGCTCTCTGAGGAAGAGAATTGGAAAGAATCATGACTCTCTAATCAAAAAACATGCATTACCACTGCCCTAAACGGACAACTCTTACTTTAAACTGTGACCCCCTGGTTTTAGAATATCCCAGAATAAATACTCACCCTTTCCACATCTGCCTTTCAAGACCACTCTGGATCTTACTTGTTTCAATCAAATTCTGTTTTTTCACTCTGCAAAACTCGAGTCTAACCTGTCAAAATTTACTTGACAGAACATTCCACCCTTTCCAGGTCTTTGTCTAGTAAACCATTTCTGAACTGACACCAATGCAGTACCATCTCTCTTAAACAAGGAGATTAATACCATACACTGTACTCCAGATATTATCTCACCATCCCCCTTGGAAATGAAGCATAACCTATTAACAATTGTATTAAATTTCCCTAAAAAAAGAATGAAAACATTATGTCAGCACTCCCAATTTCTGACCGTGCTTGCATTCTGGCCTTCTGTGAATCATCCACTTGGGCAAATGATCCCCATGCATCCGAGAACTCTACAGTCATTCACCATTCAAGTAAAAATGTTTCTCTTTTCATATATTCTGACCAAAACGTAAGTATAGATTTTCACATTTTTTATATGCTGTTTGTCAGTTCTTTATCCAAACACTCAACTGTCTGAAATACGAGGAGAATGATGGCAATTCTCATCAGATCTGGCAACATCTGTGGAGAGAAAGACAGAGTTAATGTTTTAGGTTGATGAGGTTTCAGTTGAACTAGTTGTGACACACTGGAAGGGTTGGTTATCGGAGGTTGTTGATTTTGATTGTCCTGAGTGCTGTGATGTGCCAGGTTAGAAGCTGAGATGTTGTTCCTAGAGCGTGCGCTGGGCTTCGTTGGAAGTGTGAGAGGGAAACATTAATTGTTTCACAAATATTAAAACAGGACATCTGTGTGTTTTTAATTGTCCAGACTCGTTGCCAGTAAAGCCATTTGCAAACCATGGAAACTACACAAACAAAAGATTTTCCCAGTTGTTTCATTAAAACTGCAAGATATGGAACATTAATCTGTTATGCACGGATAAAGGAAACTATCGGCTTAGTGACATTGAAATCAAGCTCTGGCGATTAACTCACAAATCAATATCATGTTAGAGCTTAGTTGTAACACTGGGGTATTTAATTGTAAAGTTAGTAATGCAAATATTATTCTTAACTGCTAGCCATTCCTAAAGGTGATAAAATGTGTAGGAAAGAACTGCTTAAATCGAAGATAGACACAAAATGGTGGAGTAACTCAGCGGGACAGGCAGCATCTCTGGATAGAAGGAATGGGTGATGTTTCGGGTCGAGACCCTCCTTCACACTCATACCTAAAGGTGATAATCCTGGCTTCAGCTGAACTGCCTGTGAAAGGTTCTCTAACCTTGTTATAAAATCAAACTAGTTGACCAAAGAAACAGAGTAAAATAATTGGTTATATTACTTGTTAATTCTGCAATTCATCCAGCTGGGTGGGAGGCTACTGGGCGTTTAGAAAGTGAAATGGTGGAGAGAATTGTTTCTAAATAGGAGAATAATTAAAAATATATATATTGGAAGAACTTAAGCAAGACTAACTAATTATGCTAATGCAATGGACATTGGAATGAAAAAAAAGTGTCAAGAGGCCAAAAACTGGGTGGATATTCTTGTTATTGTGGTCTAAGAAGCTTTTAGCCAAAACAAGTGAAGGCTCACTTTAATATGAAATCAAATGGAAGTTAGTCTGGCATGATGCCTCCATTAAAATGTAGAGAATACATCGTGCACTCAGATTGCACATCATTAGAAACTGTTAAATAATTTCCAATGCCTGTGTATTCTTCCAAATGTATTTCTATTTTAAATATCAGCATAAGTATATAATTGCTGGAGAAAGTTAAGCCCATTGAACAGACTAAATTCAGAAGAAATTAGTAAAAATAGGTTCCATTGTGAACATCACTAAAACTCAATGAAAGAAGCTGTACACTAAACAAAGGAAGACAGTGAAAGTAAATGACGTCACATAATTAATTACACAGCTCACGAACATCACTTCTATGCCTCAATGGCAGCTCTGAAGTTTCAGGCAGCTGTAGTCTTGTAAGAGTCTCAATATACTGCCTTTGCCAAGATTTGTTTTCTTCGATTCTTTAGATGTGACCAGGCGCTGGTGGAAACCACTCTCAGACGGTCAAATGCAACTGTGGAAAGTATGTTAATTGACACATTTCATACACGATACGATAGAACTTTATTTATCCCAGGAGGTAAATTGATCTGCCGATAGTCATAAAATGCAAGATACATGAAACATGAAATTAAAGTGCCGAGGCTGCATCTCTGGAGAGAAGGAATGGGTGACATTTCAGGTCGAGACCCTTGAATGCACATTTCTCACACCATTCTGTCTACAATAGAAGCACTGCTGTGACCACTCATTCCACATACCCACCACTCGTACCGAATGTTATACTGATAAAATAATCATAACTTCATCTATGCAAATTATCATTGCAATTTAATCTAAAATGAAAAAAATCACTGCGAATGATCAGTGCATTATCTCGCATTAAGTAACTTACTTAGCATATGACATCTTCCAGTTTCTCTAAACATTGCATCAGTGCAATCTTCAACCACATTGGTCTCAACTGTGGGAGTGTTGCGTGCAGTTCTGACGATCAAACTGTAGGAAAGATATGAGAATGCCAGGGAGGATATGGAGGAAATTCACTGGGATGTTGTCTGTTTTCAGTTATGTGAAAACATTAGAGATGCTGGGTCTGTTTTCACTGGAACAAAGGAGATTAAGAGCAGACATACAGAAAATGCGGAGTATAAAATTATCAGTGATCGATTCAATGTCACTTTATTGGCACGTCTACCTCAGTACAGTGAAATTATTATTTTTTGCATACTGATAAGTGACAATTCCACTGTACAGTAGGCAATATCATACTAAGTACAAGAGTGTCAGACAGAAGCCCACACTGAATCAGTACGCAAGAGTTACTACGTTTTAGGCACCATTTTGTACTCTTCTAGAGGAATGGTGGACAGCAAGAAACTATTTGAGGTGGAAAATATTAGAGTTCATAGATTTAGGGTAAGGGAGATGAGATTCTGAGGGGACTTTTATCATCCAAACAATGGTGAGTACCTGGAATACACTGATTGGGAGAGTGGTGGAAGGAGAGTCACAACAGTATTTAAGAAGTGTCGAGATGAGCACTGGAATTGCTGTGGTGAAGATAGTTGTGGTACAGAAGGTGCCCACTGGTCAGCATGGACGTGGTGGGCTGAGTGGCCTATTTCTACATTGTAGAATTCGAGGACTCCATCATTGAGTTTCCCCTATGTCCTCTCTAGTTCATCCCCCTCTCCAGTGATGCAAGACTCCATGGTTAAGCTCTTGCAGTTAGTCACAAAGCCAAAGCGTTCCAGATTTCCCACCAAGAGCGCAGTGTCGATGGTTCGCAGCAAACAGGCTGGACGTTGGTAATCAATTACTGAAATCGACTAAACAAATCCTTAATATTTAAAGTATATCAACATCTAACATATGGATCCTTTTTTTTTTAATTCAAAAGAACACAGCTCACCATTGGCACTGTAAGCACGGGTCACTATAAGGGAGAAGAGGAATGTTCCTTACACCTATGGTATTTTTACCTTTTACCTTGACCGCCAATTATTATCTGAAGTTGATAAACAAAACTAATTTTCTTCCCAGACTGAAATCAATTCCATAAGCTGTACAAAGGAGATGGACACAGAATGCTGAAGTAACTCGGTGGGACAGGCAGCATCTCTGGATTGGCATGAGTGACATTTCAAGTCGAGACCCTTCTTCAGACCAAGAGTCAGGTGGAGAGGGAAATGAGAGATATGGAAGGGTAAGGTGTGGAAAATTAGAGATCAAAGTGGATGAAGTTAGAATGGATCATTGTTAGCTCGGGGAAGGTGACAACGAGGCATGCAATGTAAAATTTATTCAGGCAAACAGTCAGACTGGTTGGAGAACTAGGATGGGGGAGGGATGGAAAGAGTGGGAAAGCAAGGGTTACTTGGAATTACAGAAGTCAATATTCATACCACTGGGTTATCCTCATGTATAATAGATCCTAGATGTATCCTCATGGTACAACTATTTGTGGACATTACATCTATAGCATTTCAAATAATCAAACATTCAGCAATTTGTGTCATTTGTCACTCAGTGTAGTACGCTCTCCTCAGAGCCAGATGGTTATGGGTTCAGATTCTACTCTATGGAGATGAGGTCAACATTTTTAATCTGACACACTTGGCTGCCACACTGTTGGAAGTTCCAACTTTATGATGAAGTGGTGTGTTGAGCTTCCTTCTTTTGTTGCAGATGAATATTCAAGATTTCTTGAAATATTTTGAAAGAAGGTGTAGGGAAACAGACAGGACAGCTGCATAATTGCTGACCAACATTTTGCTGTCAATCAACAATACAAAAAAGTGGATTATGGTCATCATTGTTCTTGCTTTTGTGAGATATTGTGTACAAATTAATTGCTGTATTTCCTTTATTGCAAGGTTGACAGATGCTTCAGAGTATAAGAAAATAACTGCAGATGCTGGTACAAATCGAAGGTATTTATTCACAAAATGCTGGAGTAACTCAGCAGGTCAGGCAGCATCTCAGGAGAGAAGGAATGGGCGACGTTTCGGGTCGAGACCCTTCTTCATGTCATTGGCTGTAAATCGCATTGGGATGTCCTGAATCCATACATGTAAGTGTTTCTATTACCATTTCCCAATTTGGAGTTTCTGTATATCATAGCCAGTTTTACATTTCTACATTAAATGGATCAACATGATCTTAAATTTGCTAAATCCTGAAACAGACAAATGGTAGAACCAAGATCACTGCTTCAGAAGAGGTTAATTTCCACTGATTGTGCTGACATGTTTTATCTTAAACCGAGTTCCAATGTCAATGTTGAACGGAGATGATGACTGTGCATAAGAATTGCAGCTTAATGTGCTTGCTAGCTACTTTTATCCATATTGCTATTCTCTTGTTTCCAGAAGTGGTTGTGACTATTTCAGCAGGTAACTGCTTAGGCCAGCAATATGATTCGTTTAATTACATTAGAAACCTGTTGAATTCAAGAGGAAATTGCCTCCTTGAGGTTGCCATCTGCTTTATCAATGTTACTTGAAAAATAGCTTTCTTGGGCAGTACATGCAATGCATAATGTCAAAATTCATTCTCAGCAGAACGTTTATATCCTTTGATTATTTATATGATAAATATTTTAGATCATTATTTAATGTCAAATCATTGAATTATTTTTGTCATTGAACGGTCTGTTGTTTGAACAATTTATTTAGGGTATGAGGATATGAATACTTTTGTACTCCACTTAATTTCCAGAATGTTATCAATTAGGTTTAAGGTGAGACTGAAAGATTTAGTAGGTGCCTGTGGGGCTACTATCTTACAAAAAGAGTGGGTATGTGGAACAAACTGCCAGAGGAGACAGTTGAGGCATATACTATAACAACATTTAGAAGACATTTCCACAGGTACATGGGTAGGAAAGGTTTAGAGGGATATGGGCCAAACGGAGGCAGGTGGGACTGGTGTCAGTGGGCCATCTTGGTCAGCACGGGAAAGTTAGATTGCAGGGCCTGTTTCCATGCTGCATAATTCTAACTCTGACTTTAGTTTCCATGCTGCATAATTCTGACTCTGTCTTTAGTCCTCCGTAAGCTATCGCTTATCTCATTGTAGTAAGCCTTATATATAAAGCTGAATTGTGTGGTACTTTGCCACTTATAATGCATAAATAAGGCGATTCAGAAGGAATCTGACTGGAAAATGTTTAGCTGCTATTTAAATGTGATGGTACAATTTTATATTACCACTGATACAATACATATAGATACTACTTGTGATTTAGAGGGCAAAGCAGTCATTTTTAATCTGGACCTACACGACATTTTTCATCAAATTCTTGCTGATTACATTTTTAAGACACTAGTCAAAGAGAAAGGATTGAGATTAGATCATTGCAGCAGCCTAGTGTATGTTTCAGGCAGAAATCTTGCTCACTCACCCCATTTTATTCTAAACAATACTCAATGACAATTACATCAGAAGTCATTGACTCTGTTAGGTGTCGTATTAAATGAAGTTTGCCTAAAGCACTCTTTTACTTGCCATGTAATTGTCAACATTTATATTCCAGGAATAATATAATTTTAATATAGAAAAAGCAAATATGCTGGAAATGTTCAGCATGTCTGATAGCATCTGTGAAGGGAAATAAAGAATTCGTTAAAAAATGGTACAGTGTGATTGTTTCTGCAATCACTTTCACAAAATAACAGACAACACAGGAAGAACGGATATCCCAGAAATTGATGAAATTTATACTGTCGGCTTTTAAGGTTTGTTTTGCACTTCTTTGGCTTTGTAAGGCCAGAGCATGGTCAAAGGCAGAAACCTGCACGGATGCATTTCCAACAGTAGTTACATGTCGAAGGATACATGTCAACCACAATCAAGCTGAACTGAAATTGATATTTGGGACATTTCTGAGCTGTGAATTTTCTGGTCTCGGCTTGAGCATCTTGGATGCAGAAAGTTATCAGCTAAATATCCTCATTGTTCTCCACTCAGTGTGACATGTGCTGCATAATGCCTTAGTTAAATTATTGTGGAAATGACAATAAAACTTGTTAATTTCTTTTTTAATTTGAAACATATTATAATACTGCCATAAAAAATTATATTAAAATCAAAATTGTCATTGAGCATAAAATATTCAAAGTTCAATATATTTTTAAATATTCTGTGCTTCTATTATATTGTGATCATTGGTTCAAAATCACTTCTGCCTCGGTACCCTGTACTGCAATTTACCTCCCTGTAGGCACTAAATGATTGGATGTAGCAGCATTTCAAAGAATGACAAATTTGCCAGAGATTGGGAAAAGGCCTCGTAATGTAAAAGAAACAGAATGCATTGATGCAGCCTCTGGGCAAGCCACATCATTGGCATCTTATTAATAGTGAGCTTACCCGTTGAATCAACTACTGATGCATTCTCATCTGCATTAAAATAGGGAAACTTTTTCCTCTATTTGGAATTACACTCATGCATTTGTTGCAGTGAATGGGAGGTTGATAATCATGTGATTTACAGAAGCAGTTCCGTTACAGTAATCACAGTTTTTGTATATATATTAACTTTGTCATCCTCCATTTTAGAAAAGTAATAGGTAAACTTAAGAAAATACAGCATAAATAAATTTATTTTTGATTGTGAAATGAAACGAATAGTGACAGGCTTGAATAGAGAGGATGTGGAGAGGATGTTTCCACTGGTGGGAGAGTCTCGGACCAGAGGTCATAGCCTCAAAATTAAAACACGTTCCTTTAGGAAGGAGATGAGGAGGAATTTCTTTAGTCAGAGGGTGGTGAATCTTTGAAATTCTTTGCCACAGAAGGCTGTGGAGGCCAAGTCAATGGATATTTTTAAGGCAGAGATAGATAGATTCTTGATTAGTAAGGGTGCCAGGGGTTATGGGGAGAAGGCAGGAGAATGGGGTTAGGAGGGAGAGGTAGATTAGCCATGATTAAATGGCGGAGTGGACTTGATGGGCTGAATGGCCTAATTCTGCACCTATTGGTTATAACCAAATGAAATGCAATCTTTCCAGTGCTAAATGATGGCATTTGCTTTCAGCTTCCCTGATAATCTTCTGTCAATATGCAATTTTCAAATTGGCTCTGCTACATTTTCCCATAAATACAAATATTGCAAATGTCATTTAACAATACTGTTAATGCCATATGGAAAATAATGATGGAATTGAGATCCAAAAAACTTTGTAATAAAGTTATCATCGCTAATTCTAACGGTACAATTATTGTTTGAGCTATTGAAATTTCAAGAGATCACTATATTCAATTAAAATGCTAGAATTGTTCAAGTGGAATAGTGGGCAAATAAGAACCATTTCTTTTCTCCTACCAATGATTCCTTACTTTGCCCAAGTTCCATTCTTTTCCATAGCTTCTCCCTTTATGGGAATAGATGACTCGCAACCATAATTATTGTGTGTGACCCTGACCCAAATTTCAAGACCACATCCTATTTCTTACAAGAATTATTTTCATTTCTTTCATCACTTCACACATCCTCAACACTGCAATCTGCAGTGTTTCTGATATGCCAAACCTAACCTTGAAGGCTTCCAGAAGCTTTCTACCTGCATCTTAAAACTCACTAAATTCCAATCCTTCCCTTTTTTTTCTCCTCAGGTTGTTCTTGCTTCCTTTATCAATGACCTTAAATCTGTTCCATTTGGTGCCTGAAAATGGTTTATTTTAATCTGGCAAGTCTTCTCAGAACCTTCCCAGATCTCAAGAGAATAACTGTAGCTTCTCAAGTCTAGCTAGATGTGTTTAATCTCTCCGCTCTGGAATCCTTCTGCTAAATCTCCTCTCAAAAGCATTTGTATCCACTTAAAATGCAGCAGCCAAAATTGGACACGTTGCTTCAGCAGGAACTGTTGAAACGATTTAACCAAAAAATTTAGCAATTTAGCCTTTGTGCTCTATCACATGACATCACCCCGATTCTGTTCTCTCTGATTCTCTCTGATCAAGAAAGTGAATCATTTGGAGCTAAAGAACAGTAAAGATCAGAAAACATTGGCGGTAATTTGTACGTAGGATCCAAAACAGTTGTCAAGTCAAGTCAATTTTATTTGTATAGCACATTTAAAAACAACCCACATTGACCAAAGTGCTGTACATCAGTTCAGGTACTAAGAAATTAACATACAATGGCACACAAACATAACAGCACATACATAAACAGTTCACAGCGCCCCCCCCCCCCCCCCCCCCCCAGAGGGCCTCAAACGCTAGGGAGTAGAAATAGGTTTTGAGCCTGGACTTGAAGGAGTCGATGGAGAGGGCAGTTCTGATGGGGAGAGGGATGCTGTTCCACAGTCTAGGAGCTGCAACCGCAAAAGCGCGGTCACCCCTGAGCTTAAGCCTAGACCGCGGGATAGTCAGTAGCCCCAAGTCGGCCGACCTGAGGGACCTGGAGATAGAGTGGTGGGTTAGAAGATTTTTGATATATAAGTTGATTCTGTACTGTACTGGGAGCCAGTGGAGAGAGGTCAGAATGGGGGTGATGTGATGTGATAAAGCACTAAATTATTTTTGTAATTCCTTTTTAAATGTGTCACATTTACAAGACATTGTCTCTCCTCCTTCTTCCTATCTCACTCTCCAGCACTAAATTTGATTTGCCATTTCACTGCCAATTCCACCGATCCATTTGTCTGTTTTGAGATACATTACTAGCCAACTTTAAGTGTAAAAAATTTAAAAGCTTCATATAATTTTTAAAGCTTGCTATTATGCCCTGCAATCCCACCCATAGAATGAAGAGTAAAAGGCAGCAAAGGCCCTAACGTGGCACAATAGTAAATCTGTTGTATACTTTGATCCAGTCCCAAGAAACAACCATTGGCCAAATCTCTGCTTTTATCCCTTAGACAATTTTCCACTGATATTGCTAAAGTACATTTTAAGCACTGAACTTGAGTTTCAATCACAAGTCTAGCATGGTACATTAACTACTGCCTTTTGGAATTCTTGATTATCAATGGAACTGTCCAACTTCTGCTTTTTGAACTCTTCATCAAAGATCTCAATCAAGTTAGTCACATATAATTTGCTCTTAACAAGGCTGGCTCTTTTATTGATCCATACTTCTCCCAGTTGGCTTTAACTTTTGTCTCAGATTGTTATTTCTGAAAGCTTCCTCATAAATAATGTTAAGTCAGCTGATAAGTTCTGTCCAATATACCTTATCCTGTTTTAAGAATAAGGATTATAACATTTGCAGTATGTCATCTGACACCACCTTTTTAATTAAGGATTAGAAGACTGTACTTGCAATTTCCACACTTATCTCTTAACCCTTCAATGCAACTCATGTGGCTCAGGTGATTTATCTATAAGCACTCTTCTCCTTTATGGCTTTTTGTTCCCCTTTATGCATTTTATCTCAATAAGAATACAAAGTGCTGGAGTTACACAGCGGATCAGGCAGCATCTCTGGAGAACATGGCTAGATGATATTTTGGGTTGGAACCTTCTTCAGCCTCCCAGCTCAGACCTAACCTGATTGCAAAACGGGCATCTGCAGTTCTATGTTTCAACACTTGCCTCAGTATTAATCTCTACAACATTTTGTTTGTTGTAGCTTTGATGGTGTCTTTTACTTGGTAAAAGAATGATTCAAGTAATTAATTTAGAACCCAAGCATACCCTTTCTCTCTGCCAATAGATTTCCATTGTAGCCCCAGCTGACCTGGATACTCTTTTGTCAACTTTAGTTTTACTCTCACTGTGCCTATAAAAGACTTTTAGATTTCCTTTACGTTAACTGAGAATCTATTTTTGTGCAGTTTATTTGCCCTTTTTATTCCATTGATTGCATCAGTTCTGTAGTTTCTATTTTCACTGCCATGTCTCTTTGCTGTTTTACCCTATTCCATTCTCATTTGATGTCCCTGACACTAGTTTCCTGTAATTTCTTCAATGTTGCTAAACTATACACATCATCTCCTCAATATACTCCTCTGTAATTATACTTTTACATTTGACAACTTTTCTCCAAAATACCCAGACCAGATTCTTCAATGCGTTGAAATCATCCCTCCTCCTAACAACTCTGTTGTCTTGTTCTTCTCCAAAACCAGTTTTAACTTTGTAATGTTCTGCTCAATACTTCTGCGATGCAACTCTATCACAACTAGCGAGCAGTCCTGAATGACTAGCTACCTCATTGACTCTTGGACTATCTTTGACCAGACTTTACTGGCTTTACCTTGCACTAAACGTTATTCCCTTATCATGTATCTATACATTGTAAATGGCTTGATTGTAATCATATGTTGTCTTTCCGCTGACTGGTGAACACGCAACAAAAGCTTTTCACTGTACCTCAGTACATGTGACAATAAACTAAATTAGATGTTTCCCTTGACATGACAATGGACCACGTCTAGACCTTGCAGTGCCTCTTCCTCTTGGGCAGGTAACATACCACTCAGCAGAATTCTCCTGAATACTCATCATAGATTCCAAAATTTCTCTCTACCTTTAAAACAATCACTGCTTCATTCAATATTGAGACATTTAATACCCATCAGTGCTTTTTGTTTCCACCATTAGTTAATCCCAGCAGTGTCATCCCTTCTTCCTGGAGCTCCAAAAAGCCCTTTTGTATAATTTTGCTTTCAGAAACATAGAAACGTAGAAAATAGGTGCAGGAGGAGGCCACTCGGCCCTTCGAGCCAGCACCGCCATTTATTGTGATCATGGCAGATCATCCTCAATCAATAACCCGTGCCTGCCTTCTCCCCATATCCCTTGATTCCACTAGCCCATAGAGCTCTATCTAACTCTCTCTTAAATCCATCCAGTGATTTGGCCTCCACTGCCCTCTGTGGCAGAGAATTCCACAAATTCACAACTCTGGGTGAAAAAGTTTTGTTCTCACCTCAGTTTTAAATGGCCTCCCCTTTATTCTAAGACTGTGGCCCCTGGTTCTGGACTCCCACAACATTGGGAACATTTTTCCTGCGTCTAGCTTGTCCAGCCCTTTTATAATTTTATATGTTTCTACAAGATCCCCTCTCATCCTTCTAAGCTCCATTGAATACAAGCCCAGTCTTTTCAATCTTTCCTCATATGTCAGTCCCGCCATCCCAGGGATCAATCTCGTGAACCTACGCTGCACTGCCTCAATTACAAGGATGTCCTTCCACAAATTTGGAACCTAAATTAGGTACCTAATTTGAGGAATTTAAAACCTCTTCAAAACTTATACCCTGAACCACCTGTTCCCGGTTATTCCCCTACAAGGTGTCAGCCTACATTTTTTTTTTATAGTGAAGTTGATACATGAGTGGGTCAAGCCCAAAAAGAGGCAAAAGTCAAGATTGCTTATCATATGTACAAAACAGACCAGTGAAATCCATACTTGCAGCAGCATAACAGGTCTGTAACCACAGTACTCAATAGATAACATAATAAAACAAACAAAAAAAACCCAATATTATCACAAAGCAAAAGTCCCAAGTTCCTGGTGCAACCAATACAATTTGTAATTCAGAGTTTAGTTGGTATTTGTCATGTTCAATAGCCTGCTTGTTGTTGGGAGGAAGCTGTTCCTGAACCCGGAGATTGTGGTTTTCAGACTCCCACACTTTTTTTCCAATGATAGGAGTGATATCAGAGCGTGGCCAGGGTGGAGTGGGTACTTGATGATACTGGCTGCCTTTTTGAGGCAGTGACTCCAGTAGGTAGCTTTAATTGTGGGGAGGTCAAGACCTGTGATGGACTGGGCAGTGTCCAACACTTCTTTGATCTCCTTTGTTCCTTTGTGTTCAAGTTGCCAAACCAGACTGTGATGCAACCAGTCAATATGCTCTCTACCACACACGTATACAAGTTCGACAGTATTTGTCGACATATCAATTCTCTTCAATCTTTTGAAGAAGTAGAGGCATTGATTGGCTTTCTTTGTGATTGCATTGTGCTGCGATATTGTGCTGCGATATTGTACATTAAATACAGCTTATGTACAATATCACAGCAATACTTAACTTGCAAAGCCAATGTTAGGTGGATCAGAATGGTGAAGATCTTATAATTCATTCAGAGGCTGTTGATGTTACTGACAATGCCAGCGTTTATTGACCACAGCTGACTCTGGCTTGAATTGAAAAGCCAGCCAAAAGCTAACAACATTCATTCATGTGAGTCTCTAGACAGGGTAATGATGCCAGGTTTCCTTTCCTGAAGACCATCGGTGAATCAGATGGATTTTTATGGCAATCTGATAGTTTCAGCAACACCATTACTAGGTGCAGCATTCATTCCTGATTTATTTAATTATTTAAATTTAAATTATCCATGGTGAGATACAAATTCAAACCACTGGATCCAAATGACTGATCTCTTCCTGCCAGTCCACTAATTCAGCCACGAGACTGAAGCACAGATTGTATTGCACTGCAAGGCATTTAAAGCAATTGTATTTGATATGATTGTGTAAGGTCATCTATCATGATTACCTCTGGCTTTGTCATATTGGTAAATTCGTCAGAATCTGATGACACAATCTGTTTGCTCTGTGCCTTGAAGTTGGATCTGAAAAATATTATGAATTTCTCACTTTATTTTAGGACCCGTTCCTCTAGTTTAGAGATGGCCATGCTATTTACCTTTCCTTGCCAACGCTAGTTTGTAACTAGAAGCTGGCAATTGGCTGAGAAAGAGTTAACTCACTGTTTGATTATATATTTTTTCTCTCTCCTCTTAACTAAGAAAAAGTGCATAGCCACTGTTCATTTGCATTACCTCATCACCAATCCATCTCCAGTCATTGCAGCTTGGGCAATTGGCCGCATTGGTGAATGCTTCCATGATCACTTTATGTGCTTATGCACCACGATCATCAGTGAAATATTGATCCTCTCAAGCCTCTATTTCTCGCTGCTCTCCCACTGAAGATACAAACAGTTGCATGTCCACATCCCATCCCAGCACCTTTAAATCAATCCCAGCATCGCCATGGGCCACTGGTGAATATTAGCTGTTATTTCATCTGTGTTAAATGGCAATTCTATGGACTGTGAAATTACCTGTCTCACTGATAATATACATCCCCGTCTATAATCTACAGGCGGATCCAATGAAAGACAGCAAGCTAATTTAAAATGATCAATATTTTAAACTACGCAAATCATTTTGTCATGGATTTCAGCACTTTGCCTCGGATGGAAGCTACAGGTTGCGTACATTTCCTCCCATTTTTTTTGAGCACCTTCGACTTCAGGCAACCGCACAATTCCCGACGATGATGTGTTTCCCTGGCAACATGCGTGCACATCAATCTCTTGGAGATTATCCCCTTTACTGGCTCCATTAGGTAGCCAACAAGATGATCAGTCAATCAGCTGGTGACCCGCTGGTAACCCATGATCTGGTCGGGGATATTGAGCAACACTCTCGCTCTGTCTTCTCTGACATATTATTGAATAGGCGGCACATCACACGAAGCACCCAATGTATCGACCCCTTGATGATGGGTGATATTTTTGTATTGTTATGGTGTCTGCCGTTCTGTCCCGCTGTGTTGGCGGTGCTGGCTCGAAGGGCTGAATGGCCTACTCCTGGACCTATTGTCTATTGTCTATTGTCTATTGACTGGGCGATTCTGATGGGATAGGAATGGAGCATAGGAATAGAATGTGTCTGACGGTTCACTGCTTCGTGCACTCCGCAGTGAAAGTACTTAAAGGCATTTTGGGTGCGATTTTTCTCTTGCAAGCACGAGAATATATGTAGTTAACGCGCCCCAATCCATTGTACCATCGGCGGGCATGGTCAGCGGTGGGACAGATGGCATCAAACTACTCCATTGCCACTATGTACCACCTGGCATGGGTTAGCATTTGTTTATATTACACAAAGTGAGAGCCTAATCTGGAGCAGAGTGATAGGCAGTGAATTTAAAGCGGAGTAAAGGGGTCTTCACCTGAAACGGAAACGTCGCCTATCCATGTTCTCCAGAGATGCTGCCTGACCCGCTGAGTTACTCCAGCATTTTGTGCCCAAACCCTTCGAATGGTGGCGGAACACTGTACCCTTAGAGCATATGTCAAGCTGGCTTCAGCATTATAGTCTGGCACAGATGCGAGAGAGATCATAATGCTGTAGCCCGCACACAGTCTCTCCTTTAATCTATCGTAGCAAGAAGCAAAAACCCACACACAACCTCACGTTCCGCATCTCCCTGTAGACACAAGAGACTGCAGATGCTGGAATCTGGAACAGAAACAAAGTGCTGGAGTAACTCGGCGAGTCGCTGAATTCCTTCGGCACAGTGTGTGTGTGTTTTGCTCCTTGTGTTCCTCGTCTCTGCCCCAGTAGTTGAACGATTACGTGCAAAATCTTCCACTTGTAAAGTTATGCCTTTGAGACATTTTGTCAACATTGCACCTACCTGCAAAATACCCGACCCCGCCTGACAGCACTCCGGGCAGCGTGGAAACTGGCAACCAGAAGCGTTAGTTCACCTGCTTCTCGTTCCGCAGATGTTGCCTCTGCTGCTGAAGAGCTTCCAGCATTCATTGCTGATTTTATTTCAGCAGAAACACCATTTTGATATCCACTAAACGCTTAGTGGAATGGCGTTGTTTTTTGTTGTTGTTGTTGTGTTTGTTTGTTTTAAAAAGAAAAGCGATGGTTTAAAATGCTGTTTCCCAGTCTTGCCCTGAGAGCCAGTATTGTGGGCGTGCTCGGGAATTGAACACGATTCCTCGCTTAAAGAGGGGGCTGCGTCAGACGGTGCGAGAGGCTTGAATTCTCCGCCCCAGCTTGGAACTGTGTTACTGACCAGAGGCTCGCAGAAGCGCCCTTGAAAACTCCGGGTGTCCGCCTTCCCTCGGGGCAAGGGGCAAGTGACTGAAGACTCTCTCTTGCCACCCACCCACCCAACCAGGTCCGGGAAAGTGCAGCAGCATCTCCGCCGGGCTGGGGCTCCAACGTTTGCTGGTGGATATTGTTGTACTGCCGCCTGTGTCTGTGTGTGTCTGTGTGTATGTGTGTATGTGTGTGGCCATCACCCACCGACACCAGGCTCTCCCCATTCCTGCCCCCACGCTTTCTCCTCGTCCTGACTCGGATCTCTCTCTTTAAAAGGGGTGCTGTTACAAGTTACTGTCAAGGCGAAGCTGGGCTTCGGCCCCCCCCCCCCCAACGTGCTGGGATGTTGTACAAGGTTCGGATCAGTCACCAGAGTCCCGAATGCAGAACTCCGTGAGGCGCAAGACAACCAAGCCCGTTCATCGATGATAAATGTCTATTTTTTATTAATCCGTCGAGGAGTTTGAATAAAGTGCACCTGGGGCTGGTCTGTCTGCAGGTGTCGCCGTTGTTAGCCACAGTTATCCCGGCTGTGGGAGTGTGCAAGTGCATCTCCAGCCGTGTGTGTGTGTCAAGGCGATGCTGAGCGGCGATCTCACAGGAGAGACAGACATGTCGCTGCTAGGTAGGGCTTACACGTGGAGGAAGGGCTTCGCTGGAGAGGAGATTTGGTTTGTGAAGCGAAACTGAAAAGGACCCCCCCTCCCTCCTCGCCATGGCTCCGCCGAGCAGCCGCAAGGATGGCGACCGCTGGCCCGGCATGTCTTCAACTTTCTGGGCAGTCATGATCATCGGCAGCCTGCTGATCGCATACTGCAGTGAGTACAAGTTCCCCATCTGTCTGCTGCGCCTCCCTTTACTCGCCCAGTCATCCCTCGCATGTCGTTGAGCCGGGACCTGCATTAACTCAGTGGTCAGTCTGGTGTTGGGTCCCGCTCAGGAGAACTCAACCCAAGCTGTGTGGAGGGGCAGGAAGGCTGGTGTACGCACCGGTGTGTTAGTTATCTTGGTTACAGTCTCTGGCTGATTGATACCTGAATGTCCCCCCCCCGTGTTCAGATTTCACCCGGGCTCTTGCGCTGTTTTTTTGTTGTTGCTGAAATCGCATTGACACAAGTGTGGCTGGTTTACGGTGGCGATTACAGCAGGAGCGTGGGAGGCCGAGCGGCCGTACAGGCACCAGGAGAAGCCGGGACTCCCTCAGTCCAGGGTTGTTGTTGACCCGTGAAAGGCGCTCACTCCAGGTCGATGTGTGACATGGTCTTTAAAACTGTTGTGATCCGTTTGCTTGTGCAGTAATGCCGAGGTGACGCTGTACTTTAGAGATGGGCTGTTCAAGTTGGCTTGAGTGTAAATGTTTCAACACATCTAACTTGGTTGTCGTGGCGATGCGCTGGCGGCGTTCAACAGACAATAGACAATAGGTGCAGGAGGAGGCCATTCGGCCCTTCGAGCCAGCACCGCCATTCAATGTGATCATGGCTGATCATTCTCAATCAGTACCCCGTTCCTGCCTTCTCCCCATACCCCCTGACTACGCCATCCTTAAGAGCTCTCTCTTGCTCTCTCTTGAATGCATTCAGAGAATTGGCCTCCACTGCCTTCTGAGGCAGAGAATTCCACAGATTCACAACTCTCTGACTGAAAAAGTTCTTCCTCATCTCAGTTCTAAATGGCCTACCCCTTATTCTTAAACTGTGGCCCCTTGTTCTGGACTCCCCCAACATTGGGAACATGTTTCCTGCCTCTAACGTGTCCAACCCCTTAATTATCTTATACGTTTCGATAAGATCTCCTCTCATCCTTCTAAATTCCAGTGTGTACAAGCCTAGTCGCTCCAGTCTATCAACATATGACAGTCCCGCCATTCCGGGAATTAACCTAGTAAACCTACGCTGCACGCCCGGAGGCAGGGCATCACAAGCGCCGCTTCAACAGAGAGTTCACATTGAGCTCTTGGGGCTGAAGGAATCAAGGGGAACGGGGAAAGCGCAGGGACTGAGTTTAGATGATCAGCCATGATCATATTGAATGGGTGCTGGCTCAAACTGCCTAATGGCCCACTGCTGCACCTATTTTTCTACGTTTCTATGTCTCTCCTCTCCGGCTCAGGCAGCGTCTGTGGGACAATCTCCCACCAAGTCTGGGGGCGCGGAAAGACCGCAGACGCTGCTCGACTCGACAGTATTTCAGGCATTGGTTTTTTTTGTTTTTGTTTCAGTATTTGCAGTGTTTTACTTCTGAGGCAGTAAAGCCGCCTTATTGGAAAATGGGTTGAGGGGGGAAAGTCATTCGAGTTCGCTTTCTTGTTGACAAGACCTCTCTTTGCTTCTCCGAGCCCCGGCGGACATTTGGTTTCAGTTCCGCTCTCTCAGCTGCTGTGTGTCTGTGTGTGTGTGTGTGTGTGTGTGTGTCTGTGTGTGTGTGTGTGTGTCTGTGTGTGTGTGTGCCTGTGTGGGTGTGTGTGTCTGTGTGTGTGTGCGTGCCTGTGTGTGCCTGTGTGTGTGTGCCTCTGTGTGTCTGTGCCTCTGTGTGTGTGTGTGTGTGTGTGTGTGTCTGTGTGTGTCTGTGCCTGTGTGTGTGTGTGTGTGTGTGTCTCTGTGTGTGTCTGTGCCTGTGTGTGTGTGTGCCTGTGTGTGTGTGTGCCTGTGTGTGTGTGTCTCTGTGTGTGTCTGTGCCTGTGTGTGTGTGTGTGCCTGTGTGTGTGTGTGCCTGTGTGTGTGTGTGTGTCTCTGTGTGTGTCTGTGCCTGTGTGTGTGCGTGCCTGTGTGTGTGTGCCTGTGCCTGTGTGTGCCTGTGCCTGTGTGTGCCTGTGTGTGTGTGTGTGTGCCTGTGTGTGTGTGTCTGTGCCTGTGTGCCTGTGCCTGTGTGTGTCTGTGCCTGTGCCTGTGTGTGTGTGCCTGTGTGTGTGTGCCTGTGTGTGTGTGTGTGGCAGCTCGATGCCAACAAGGAGCGTGTAGCTGTGCACGGAGACACGGATACAGATGAGGAAGTGGTCCCCTCTCTCGCAAACACCTGGCAGTGAAATCTCCCCGTGTGTGTAAACCGAGCGCCAGTCTTTGCAAACTTCTCCCGGCACGGGTGATATATCTCCCCACATGTCCATGTCCGCGCACATTTTATGTTCTTGCTCCCACCAATCTTTATTTATACCCGTTTGTTAACTTTTTAAAAAAAAAGGTACAATCGGATAGATTCATTTGGTCGAGCAGCATCTGTGGAGGGAAATGGGATCCGGGCCCTTCATCTGCTCCAACGTTTTGTTCAGTCAGCGGACTCGGAGCACGTAGGTGACTGAACGTTAAAGTTCAGGTCAAGATCAGAGGCAGATGCAGGACGTTTGACCAAGAAGCCGGTCAGTGGCGGAAGTGTCCTGAGCTCAGTAAACCCGGCTGCACCTCCCTCCCTCCCTCTCTTCCTCCGTCCATCCCCTCCCTCCCCTCCCTCCCTCCCTTCCTTCCTCCATCTCTTCTCCCATCCCTCCCATCCCTCCCATCCCTCCCCTCCCTCCCCTCCCAACAGAGCGGGAGTGCGGCTGGTCTGGTGCTGGTTTGCATGGTCCCATGTAGTCGTGCTGTACTGGGAACACTGGTAAAGCTGCAGCTCCCCGCATTTGGTCTTAATTCCGTTTGGTCTGCCGCTTCGCCTTTCACTGTCAAAGGGCGATACGGGATGACATAAGTCTGGAACACAGAATACTGAGTTGTCCTTGTATGTTACATTCTTTTACAATATGTGGAAAAAAATCCTCCCCAAATTGAAACAGAACGCGAGTCTTTGATATGATTAACCATGTAAGCAGCTGGGAGATGACTGGTGCGTCTAACTGGAGGGAGCCGGCACCGCTCATCTCCCAGGGCGATGATCATCAAAGCAGCGTTTAAATCTAACAAGAGGGAAGTGGATTGTAGAGGTTTGGTTTGAGGGAACGAAGCAATGTTACATTGCGCCCCAAGGGCCAGTCTCTCCCGGCTCTAGAGCGGGGTTTATCCAGGGAAGTGGCCGGGTGCCTTCACGCTGCCACCCCCCCGTGTTCACTCGCCGCCGGCCCTGCAGTTTGCACACAGCAGTGGGCACGGAGCAGTGAAGGGGCCGAAGTTCAGGTTTTCCCCATTCGATGATTTTGTGTTCAATCAGTGAGGGAGCTGAACAAGATTCCAACACATGCCTCTACCTGAGCTACTTGCATCAGTGCTCGATGCTTTGCAGGGCTTCTACCGAGTTACTGGGATGAGGAGGGAGGGGAGGGGAGGGGAGGGGAGGGGGGATTTCCTTGCGGAAACTAGAACCCTTTGCTGTAAAACGATGGATCCGTTGGTGCCTTCCGCTGGTTGGATGCAAAAGTGCACTTTCCTCTGTTGCTATAGTGACACAATGCAGGGTTAAACGACGGGATTCAGATCAGACTTAAAAGAGTCAAGGTTATTCCCCTTTGAACAATGTGGAGTGTGTAATATTACAAAAAAAAACCCACCTTACCCGCTGTTCCCGTGTGCGTGACACGTGGCATTGAATACCAGGGAAGAGCAAAGGTATCTTGTCTGGATTTAATAAGGATGTGCAGGGCATTTGATAGGTAAACAGTAAGACTTTAACTGAACTGCACCTGCTCAAACAACAAGGGAAATTGCTCTTCTGCATACGTTGCAAAAATAGATAGGAATGTCGAGGCAAACAATAGTTTGATTAGCTTTAGTTTTGTTTTGAGCTATTTAGAAATATTTGCCTGCCGAGTATTTGGCGTTCCCGAGTTAATCGTGATTACAGGTTGACAAATATACAGTTTAAAGGAACAATGGGTTATCTCGTATTAATGTATAATAGGCATTATCATAGTTTTAAACAAATAGAATATTTTAGTTTCAAGACCAATGTTGCATTGGCAAATGCATATTCTCAATTTTAAAATATCGTTCATTAATTCTGAAACAACATAATTTCTGTGCTTTAAAACAACCCCTATTACTGGCAAAGTTATGCAGAATATCTGACAACTATTGTGACACAGGTTGGTATTGATAATAAATACAATATCGAAATATAACAAACAAAAATTATCGCTGTCATGCCAAAGATTGTAACTTAGGTATTTTATTGTTGGTGTGTTCTGTTCGAGGTTCATTCTGAGAATTTATGACACCTGCCTTCTTGTTTATCCCCCTGATCAATCAGTTTAATCTGGCCGAGCAACAAACACACTGTGTGTTTACATGCTTTGGCCGTGTCAGTGCATTTTCTGCTTCAGAGCTCCCTTAGTGCATTAACCACCCACATAACCAGCTGGTCGATAGAGGAACTGGTTTACAGTGATACCTCTAGCCCATGTTGATATGCCACTGATGCAGTATGTCAGAGACGTGCTTTTATCTCAACTGTATATTTTTTCCCTGTTAACTAACACCGTGGTGATATAAAATGAGGCCTTTAAAATTGCTCTTTGGTGCATGTAGCCCGTATAGAATTGTATGCATCTTTAGGAGCAATTACTACTTAAATTGTCCTTGCTATAATTGTATTACTAACATTTTGCCAATGAAAAATATGAAGTTACCTGTATTTTGTGGAAGAACCAATGTTGCTGTCAAGCCTTCATTTCAGTCTGACTTGACAACATAGTTTCATTTCTTCACTTTATCCTCACCTACCTGCCATCTGACCACCTGTCTTAGACAACGACCGACACAATCAGATTGATTATGAGTTTTGCCTTTGTTAGTCATCAGGAGAGTGGACAATCAGGATGGGGAGATTGATATTGAACTATTTATTTTGTTCATGCATTTCTAGTTGTACATTTATGAAAGTCAAAGATAGACACAAAAAGCTGGAGTAACTCAGCGGGACAGGCAGTATCCCTGGAGAGGAATAGGTGACGTTTCAGAAGAAGTCACCCATTCCTTCTCTCCAGAGATGCCGCCTGTCCCGCTGTGTAACTCCATCTTTTTGTGTCTATCTTCAGTTTAAACTAACATCTGCAGTTGCTTCCTCCACATTTATGAAAGTCATATAATTTGCAACAAAACAATTCATTAACATTTGTAAATCCATCAAAGTTGGTGTTGGAGAATGCGATGTGTTCTTTTCCATGAATGTTAGTTAGCATCCCAGACAATACAACCCGCAGATGGAAACCTGAGTTTCTAAGTTTCACCTCTTAAGGGCAACTTCTTGGGCTTCAGTAAGGATTTCTCTATTGATCATAGAATTATCCTTCTGATTTGTCATGGGTTCATTGGATGTTTGCAATCATTTTGGGGTGATGTACGTAGTGAAGAGGTTGAAATTGCACCCACTCATTCCACATTCATCTCCTTGGAATCAGTCCATGAAGAGGTGACTTTCATCTCAGCAAGTGCAACCTTTACTTCATTATCTAGGTGCAGGAGAAATAAGAGCCAACTCAAGTTTTAATTACAATTTATTCCGGGCATCTTTCCATACACCAAAATGTTTGTCAAACAAACAGAATCTAAGCTGACCATAAAATCAATGATAGATGTGAAATTGCAGAAAATTGGACTCATTCATTACTCATTATAATTGAAAGATAGTAAGGTTGGCATTTAGAAAGGATTTGATTAAAAGGCAAAAGACCTCATGCAACTGGATCTAGCTGGTGTCTTAAAACATTACTACAATGGTAATGCATGTGAATGGTTATTACCTTCTAGCAATGCAGTAGAGACTTTGCCCTACTATTTACGGGAAATTGAACGGTTATTCTGAACTGTTTCTGACAAAATATTAGGATGAACCCTTGTTGCCATGTTTCACAATAAAATATCAACCAATTGGGCCATGATATGTTACAGTTCTGGTTTGCAGCCAGAATGTGTCTTACAGAGAGTTTCCAACAGTTTCCATTGTCAATTGTCACCACATATCAGGCAAAAACTGCACTCTCTGTGAAAGAATAACACAGTTCCTCAAGGCTTTACATTAGCTCATTCAACCAATTTAAGGTCTGCATTTACAGCCATGTGAAGCAGCCTTTTTCACAGAGGGAACAAGTCAAAAACAGTAAATTGTTTTTGTGTATATTTAATTTGGGAGAAAACAAACTAAACTTAAGCAAAAAGCACAGAATCTGCTCATGAAAAATAATAATTTCTCTAATGTATGCAGCAGATTTAATGAACATAAGGCAAGGTGTCAAAAAGACACTGATTTCAATGGTTTCCTGATAGGTACCCTACTATGCATATTTTATTAATAACATCTGGAATATTTATACGAATTCATTCAGTATTTTGTCATTACCTTCAGTTCAGCCAGTATTTCAGTGAAACAATTGATGCTAATGCTGCAGGTTTTTCCACACTGTTTTTACAGGGTGTGAAGTGATTTACCTCTACATTCGTCAATGACTGCAGTGCTTTTGGAACTGATTGCATGTGTTTATTCATCCTGTGTTCCTTCATGTGATTAATTTTGTTTAATTTGTCTTTGGTCAAACATGCATGAAAGGACAACTGAAAATGGGTGGTTGGTTGGTTGTGTTAAATCTGTCCAAGTAGATGATTCACTACAATCTGCAAAATGCAGATACAGTCAAAATGGTGTTTATATTGACAAGGTAAATTTGGTCAGTCATAATAACGTTAATAATTTGTTTGTCTTTTTTGCAGTTGGTGATATTCCAGCTGGATAGTATCTTAATTACAAGAAATCCTAATTAACAATTTAACCATTTCACAAACTGTGGGGAGTTCCAATTTCATTTCATGCATTTAGAACCATGGCGGTTTTAGTTGCTATCCAGAATGAAAATATATTGGAGAAACTAATTGTTCAACTTGGATTAAATGGGGATGACGGTGGTCTGGTGATTCTGTTATTGGACTGTAATCCAGAGATTATAGAACTAACAATCCAGAGATATGAATTGAAATCCCATCACAACAACTTTGGAATTTCAATTAAGATTAATGACCTACAATTTGAAAAATAAAAAATGCTAACTGGATCTGAATAATAATGACAACGAAAACCACTGGCTTTTCATTAAAATCGATCTCTTAACTCATGCCCTTCAGAGGAGGCAATCTGCATTCCTGCCACTTTGACCCAGCAAGTCACTTAGTGGCACTATTACTCTTAAACTGAGAAGGACTCAAAATGGAAGGACCGTGACATTGGCTTATGTACAAAATTCAGACACAGCAAAGTCCTTTTTAACGCAAATGACCTTGCCAAGTCCTCTTTTGAACAACAGAGGACTGGCGTCTAAATTGAGAAACTGTCCCACCAACGGCGGCACGGTGGCGCAGCGGTAGAGTTGCTGCCTTGCAACGAATGCAGCGCCGGAGACACGGATTCGATCCTGAGTACGAGTGCTGTATTGTACGGAGTTTGTACGTTCTCCCCGTGACCTGCATGGGTTTTCTCCGAGATCTTCGGTTTCCTCCCACAAGCCAAAGACGTACAGATTTGTAGGTTAATTGGCTGGGCAAATGTAAAAATTGTCCCTAGTGGGCGTCGGATAGTGTTAATGTGCGGGGATCGCTGGGCGGCACGGAGCCGGTGGGCCGAAGGGCCTGTTTCTGCCTGTATCTCTAAATCTAAAATCTCTAAATCTAAATCTAAACTGGTCAAATATCATCCTGCCTCCTCCATCAATTTCCCTGAGTATCCTGTCTCATCAGCAGTACAGAACTGCCAATAGTCAAACATGTACAAAAGAAACCTCATTACTATCTACTGTCCTCCATCAGCTGCTGAAGCAGCTGAACAGCAATAGGAAGACAAACTAAAAGTGACAAGTGCACAGAATCTACTCTGGCTGCGGACATCAGAGTCCATCACAAGAGTAGCACGGTCATAGACTGAGCAAGCCGAGTCCTGGACGGAGAAGCCCGATTGATGGTGGCGGGTTTAGAGTGAATCAATGTGAGGGACCAGTGTCCCTATAGATGATGGATCTGTCCACGATATCATTGGTATCATGGACAAGGGCACGGTTCTTGTGGAGACAATGTCTCATCTTCACACCAAGGACACCTTCCGTCATGTTGTGCAGTGCAACAGACATGCTAAATGGGATACACTAAAATATATCTGGCAGTCCAAGATGGCCATCCATCAAACAACAGCAGCAGCAATGTACATCACCAAATCTGTAAACTCATGGCTCGGTATATTCCTCATTTTATTATCAAGACAGGACAACATTCATGCCAGACAGAAAAGTCAGAGCATTGAATATAGAAGTTGGGAGGTTATGTTGCAGTTGTATAAGACATTGGTGAGACCCGAGGGGTAACCTTTTCACCCAAAGGGTGGTAGGTCCATGGAACGAGGTGCTGAAGGAGGTAGTTCTGGCAGATACTATCGCAACATTTAAGAAACAGTTAGGCAGGTACATGGATAAGATAGGTTTAGAGGCTTATTGGCCAAATGCAGGCAGATGGGACTAGTGTAGATGGGACATGTGGGCAAGTTAGGCTGAAGGGCCTGTTTTCATGCTGCAAGACTCTATGACTATGCCAGCTTTCCATAAGCAGTGATAAAATTAAAGCCTTGCGGTCCAACCACATCTTGTTGAGGATGACGCCAGACAATTAAACGGCTAACAGGAAGAAGAGCCTTAGACAATAGGTGCAGGAGTAGGCCATTCGGCCCTTCGAGCCAGCACAGCCTTCGCAAGGATACCCATCCTCAACAATGGTGTGGCCCAGCATGCTAATGCTAAAGAAAAGGCTGAAGAGCTTGTAACCCAGTTCAGCCAAAAATGCCAAACAGATGATCCATCTCAAATTCCTCCCGAGATCTGCACCATCACTGGAGCCAATGTTCATGATGCTTGATTCATTCAATGGCTAAGAGCACTGGATACAGCAAAAGCCCATGGTCTATAAATCATCCCAGCTGTAGTACTAAGGACCTGCACTCCAGATCCATGTTCAAGATGTTTCAGTCTATCTACAACATTGGCAGCCATCCGACAATGTGGAAAACAGTGCCGGAATGTCCTGCTCACAAAAAGCACGATGAATCAGATCGGACCAATTATTGCCCAGGCAGTCTACATTCATCAGGTCTCAAAGTGCTGGAAGCTGTTGTCAACAGTGCAATGAATCAGTATTTACTGACCCAGTTCAGGTTTTGTAAGGACCATTCAGCTCCAGACTTGATCACAGCCTTGATCCGAATGATGACAAAAGATTTGTACTCCAGAAAGATGAGAATTATTGACCTTGACATCGGCAGAATTGGAGCAAATGTGCTATCAAGATGTCTTGGTAAAACTGAAGTCAAAAGACAACGCTCTAGGGGCACAAAGGCAGATGGTTGTGGCTGTTAGACTTCATTCATCCCAGGGCAAAACGTTACTGTAGCAGTGCTTCACAGTAGTGTCCCAGGCCAATCACCTTCATCCGCTTCATCAATAACCTTGTGTACGCGATAAGATCCGAAGTGAGGATGTTTGCTGACTGCATCATTGCACGATGCTTAATTTCATTCACAACTCCTCTGTAAATGAAGCAACCCCTGCTGTAGACCATACACTCACGAAAACTGATGCAACATTCAGAGATGGACTGGGAAGAGGCAACTAACATTTATACTGCCTCAGTGCACTGTGAGAGTACCTTCACCAGAAGGACACAAGACACATCATCACCATTTTATCAAGTGCAGTAAAGGCACGTGATCCCACATCACAAAATTAAATTTAATTAAAAATAATTTGGTATTGTGAATGATGAATTCATACAATAAAAGTGCAAAGAATTGGCCATTTCCAACAACTGAAGCTCTAACCACTTATTCATCATCAATGACGAGTCTTTGATTGTCAATATCTTATGGGTAATAATTGACCAGAAACTCAAATGCACTAGCCACATAAAGATAATGATACAAGAGAAAGGTGGTTCCACCATCTCCTAGGCTCAAATCAGGAGCGTAATTGAATATTCTCCACTAGTTGAGATGAGTGTAACACCAACAACTTTCAGGTATCACAAAATGCTGGAGTAACTCAGCGGGTCAGGCAGCATCTCAGGAGAGAAGGAATGGGTCATGTTTCGGGTCGAGACCCTTCTTCAGACCGATGTTAGGGGAGGGGCGGGACAAAGATAGGATGTAGTTGGAGACAGGAAGACAGTGGGATCTAAACTCTCGTCGGAGAGAGGAGGAGAACTTCAAAGTAGACATATCTTGAGGAGAAATCGCAGTGGAGCGGCAAGTTGTGTAGGAAAATAACTGCAGATGCTGGTACAAATCGAAGGCATCACAAAATGATGGAGTAACTCAGCGGGTTAAGCAGCATCTCAGGAGAGAAGGAATGGGTGACGCGAAATTGTAATTTCTAAATCAGACCAGCCATGATTGAATGACAGAGTAGACTCAATGGGCCGAATGGCCTAATTCTGCTTCTATATTTTATGGTCTTATTCTCGGCTATTGCAGTGGAAACCCGGTGCCACAAAACTCAATAGTTGCCATGACAACTGGAGCTTTGAAGACTGAAATGGAAAGTTTCCAATGTGATGAGGGACCGGAAACTAAGGCGGACAAATTCAATTCAAGTGCAGATGAACCATGTTCTACTTGAATGGTGGCCTGTTCCTATATTTCTAGATAAACTGTCAAAAATAAACAGGAAATTGTCTGCTTGGTGGATTATTCAAATTTTTGGATTTCAATGAATGAATGAATTGTGAATCAGGAGAAAGAAGCCAAGAAATAATCTATTACTCAAGTAGAAATTGGTAAGTACTTTCACTGTAGTTCCCATAGTTCACTGGTTTTCATAGAGTCAAACGGCATAGTAACAGGCCCCTTGGCCCACTGTATCTACTCCACCCATATAACACCTATTTACACTGTCTATGATAAACTCATTTTATTTTCCCCACATTTCCAATCCTCCCTCTCCCAATGACTTAAGTATAGTTTAGTTTAGAATTAGAGCCCTTCAGCCCACCAAGTCCATGCTGACCAATGGTCACCCGTACACAAGCTCCATGTTATCCCATCCTACACACTAGGGGCAATTTTCAGAAGGCAATTAACCTACAAGCCTGAATGTCTTTGGAATGTGGGAGGAGACTGGAGCACCCGGAGAAAACCCACGTTGACACAGGGAGAATGTACAAACTCTTTACGGACAGCACCCATGGTCAGGATCAAACCCGGCTCTCTGGCGCTGTGCCACCGTGCCCCCCTTTTTACTTCTCATCAAAGCCCACAAGTTCAGAGGTAGAACATGCAAACTCCATTCAGGCAGCACTGGACTGAAACTGGGTCACTGGAACTGTGGCAAGATATCTCTGCCAGCTGAGCCATTGCACTGCCTATGGACTACAGGTTGTGACAGTGTTAAGTCAAGTCAAGTCAATTTTATTTGTATAGCACATTTAAAAACAACCCACGTTGACCAAAGTGCTGTACATTTGATTAGGTTCCAATAGAAAAAAAAATAAAAAACATACAGTAACATGCAAACAGTTCACAGCGCCTCCTCAATGAGCCTCAAACGCTAGGGAGTAGAAATATGTTTTTAGCCTGGACTTAAAGGAGTCGATGGAGGGGGCAGTTCTGATGGGGAGAGGGATGCTGTTCCACAGTCTAGGAGCTGCAACCGCAAAAGCGCGGTCACCCCTGAGTTTAAGCCTAGACCGCAGGATAGTGAATAGCCCCAAGTCGGCCGATCTGAGGGACCTGGAGTTAGAGAGGGGGGTTAGAAGATTTTTGATGTAGGGGGGGGAGTGTCCATTTAGGGCTTTATACGTGAATAGGAGGAGCTTGAAGTTGATTCTGTACCGTACAGGGAGCCAGTGGAGAGAGGCCAGAATCGGGGTGATGTGGTCCCTTTTACGGGTACCCGTCAGGAGTCTCGCTGCGGCGTTTTGGACCAGTTGCAGGCGGGACAGGGAAGATTGGCTGATCCCAGTGTATAGGGAGTTGCAGTAGTCTAGGCCGGAGGAAATGAAAGCGTGAATAATTTTTTCTGTGTCGTCGAATTGGAGGAAAGGTTTGATTTTAGCTATGGTTCGAAGTTGGAAGAAGCTGGCTTTTACCACAGCGTTGACTTGCTTATCAAATTTTAATGCAGTCAAATATCATGCCGAGGTTTTTGACATGCAGTTTGACTAGGCAGGATAGGCTTCCAAGACTGCCTGTTATCAATTTGATAACAATTTGCCACAGGATATACAACATATGCACTCCAACCTCCGAAACAGTTCCGAGAAATGTCTTCACACTTCACATATTTTCAGTGAATGGAAAGGTACCACTATTTATTGTTGCAGCAGGCTGGGTTCCATTGTAGCCCAAATAATATTATGCCCACTTCAAAGAAAAACATAAATCTCAGTGACAACATAGAAGATATAACTGTTTCATCTGCAGATTTTACTATAACTAATGATCTTTTCATGGATTAAGAAGAGGTCTAAAATGTGAAAATTTGTTTGAATTCATCTGTTCCCAGCCATTGGCACCATTTGTGCACATGAAGTATTAATAAGGCATGTGAATATTTTGACATTCATATGTTGTTTTTTTTCTTTTTGTAAGTGCATTGTTATTGCAAGTCATTTTCAATTTGTAGCCACGTCTCAACAAACTCTGTGTTCTCTTCAGTTGAGGAGTATTTTAAGGATGAGAAATATCATCCAATATAATACTTCTGCGGAGACACCTTCTATCAATTCCCTTAGAGTTCATGTGATTAGAGCGGAATTTGGCCATTTGGCCCATCAAGTCTAGTGTATGGAATGTATGAGCCAGATGCAGCATAATCTGTTGACATGTTGCAGGAAACCCCTGGTGTTCCATTAGAACCTCTCTTAGCTTACCATTGTTCTTTACAGGGAGGTGCAGTGGGAAGGTTGCTGTCTTACAGCGCAGAGACCCAGGTTTGATCTTGACTACGGGTGCTGTGCGTACGGAGTTTGTACGTTCTCCCTGTGACCACGTGGGTTTTCTCCGGGTACTGTGGTTTCCTCCCAAGCTCCAAAGATGAATTGGCTTCTGTAAATTGTAAATTGTCCCTGGTGTGTGTAGGAAGGTGCTAGTGGACAGGGTGATCGTGGGTCGGCGAGGCGTCAGTGAGGCGAAGGGCCTGTTTCCACGCTGTACCCCTAAAATCTGAAGTGCAAATGTAGTATTCTGCACTGCTTTCTTAATCCATATTTCCATGATGTATTGCGACGTTATGTATGTCTGAAGGAGGTTAAAAGCTGATCCTGAATCTATTTGGGTAAATAGTAATTATTTCCATGACTAAGATCCCCCATATTTTGATATTGTCTTGTTGTTTATCGGAACTGTCGGGAACGTGTGTGCATGTATCTAGTTTCACCCCTCCCTCTGCAGCATAAGCAACCGAGCCAAATGTTGATGTGTTATTGCAATTGCTTACCATCAGGCTAATTCAGCTGTATGCATCTTCCACTAAAATAATACACTAATTTCCTGTCACTAACCAAAAGCTGGCGATGTGTATCTATATATGAATATATGGAAGAGGCAGAGGCAAACAAATAGAAACAAATTGTTGGTGAGAAAGTAGAAGACTGAAGCATTCAGGTGGATGAAAAAGATAAATTAATGCCAGCATGAAAAACATTTAAAATATACTTAGCGGATCATTTGTTATTTAAGTTTCTTACAATATATTTTAACAAATAACTTGAGTGCCAGAAATTGTACATTAAAACATTGAAATGAAATCAAAAGTGACAGGATAATTTTTCATATAACTACTGAGGCTATTTACATTCAGAGCCAGTGTATATTATTGATATATATTGCAAGTGAAAAAATGAGATTGAACTTAATTAAATTTCGATTTCATTATGCATGCAGAGGTTTGGAGTCATCATCTAAGTAGTTTTGAGGTTGAATTTCTGTATCTTTCACTTAACATATTTCTCTGCCACTTTGCAATGTAAAAAGTAAATATTAAAAGTTGCAATAAATGAGTTTGGGTAGATTGGGCACTCACGGGTGGAGATATTATTTTTCCACTGAATCAAAATGAATCTTGAACTTTACCAATATGTTGCAGAACTAATGCTTAGGGACAAAGCAATTGGTGGCAAAACACCAAACTAGGGGCCTCCTGCCAATGGCTGGTGCATGATCTAGGGATGCTGAAGCAAGAGTGGTTGGAGCCTTTTGCTTTTACATTAGTGGGAATGGTTCAGCTAAAGGGAAGAGAAAATAAAATCAGAAACAAGAAAGGAAAGGAGAAAATTGATGGCGAAGGTGGGGAAAGAAGACCAGATGAATGAAAATGGGGAGATAAAAGGGAAGAGACTGGAAATGGCTCTTTTGAGCAGAACAAGGTGAAAACAGGTGAGAGGAAATGGTCGAGAGGATGGGAGGGGGGGAGCACCCTGGAGAATTGGTGGATGGGTAAGGGTGAAGGAGTGCAAGAGGCCAGGGCCGTCTTAACGCATGGGCCTGATGGGCACTTGCCCGGGGCCCCACGAGCATAGGGGCCCCATGCTGATTTGTGTATGTTAAGTGACTTGCAATAAATAAATACTACTTTAAAAATATAGGTTCAATAAGTGCTTTTTTCGCAACATTTTCGGTCCCTAAGTGCTTCTCACAGCAATCTGTAAGTGCTTTTCGCAACAATGTCGCACCCTAAGTCCATCGCTAAGTGCTTTTCGGTAAGTGCTTTTCGCCGGCACGACAGGGGGGGGGGGGGCTGGTAGGGAAAGGGGGGTGGGGGAGAGTAACGGTAGGGGCCCCAGTACACTGCTTTGCCCGGGGGCCCATAATGCTGTAAAAACGGCCCTGCAAGAGGCGTCTGTACCACATGAAGTGGGGAGGACAATGATAGACACGCTTGTGTATTATTTTATGCTTCCTGTGTACTAGCCCTTTTTTTTTTTAGCTTAAGGCACATTTACAGTGCATTTTTCTCGTAACTACAACAATATTTCTCTGGAGTTTATGATAGAGTTTCCGTAATCTATTCTGAATAACGATTCCCTCAAAATTCTTTGGCACAAATGTTTGTTGTGCCATTGAAATGAGTATTGATAACCAGTGTGTGCCTTATAAATTCTATTTAACCTCCTCAACCTCCGATGCTTCAGAGAAAACAATCCAGGTTTGTCCAACCTCCCACTATAGCTTACACTCAATAATCCAGGCAACTTCCTGGTGAACCACTTTTATACCCTTCCACATCCTACACCTTCTTCCTGTAATGTGGTGACCAAAACTGCACACAATACTCTACATATGATCTCACTAAAGTTTTATACAGCTGCACCATGACTTTCCAAGTTTTAAACAATGCTCAGACTGATGAAAGCAAGTATGCTGCATGTATTCTTTATCACTCTTTCCACTTGTGCACCAATTCAGGGAGCTATGGACTTGTATCCCAAGATCTCTCTCCCAAGGTTCTCATGAATGCTCCTGAGGGCCCTGCCAATTACTAGAGGCAGGGTCATAGTTCAGAAAATAGGTTGGAGCAAGGAAATGGCCAAAGTGTAAGCTCTCTATAGCCCTTCAAACAGAATTGACGTGTGTTTTTGTACAGATTAGAAGCACATATAATGAAGGTAAAGTAATAATTATGGGTGATTTTAATCTACATGTGAACTGTGCAAACCAAATTAGCAATAATAGCACAGAAGAATCTGTGGAGTCCATTTTAAATTGAATATGTTGCAATAAAAAAAAGTTGCTTAATAATCTGGTGGTCAAGGGATCTCACCGTCTGATGGAAGTTTATATAAAATTGAGACTGGTTTAGTTAAGTGTGAGATCTGGATTTTAAAATCTGAACAGACCAGCGAGGAATGAGTTGGCTACAGAAGAGTGAGAAACTACATTGCTTATTTTCTGTCACACTTTCAATGTATGACATTTAAATAGATCATGTGCACCAAATAAATATTTTTTGACACAGGAAGAATTTAACAGATAGGTTTGGTTAAAGGGAAAAGGCATGCAATGTTGCCAAAAAAGCACTAAGGTTGAGGATTGGGAAATTACAGATTTAATACACAGACAAGTGAGACATAGATGGGGAAACGGATAGTAAACCATGAAAGTAATCCAGCAAGAAACATGAAAATATTCTTTCATATGCTTTCATAATTTACAAAATTGAAGATTGGCAGATGTTAACGTGGAACCCTTACAGACATTAATTGCAGAAATTATATTGGGGATAAGAAATTAAATACATATTTCCGTCTTTCAATGAAAACGAACCCTACAAAAAAACACTTGAAAATGGTGGGGAACTTTAGCTCTAAAGTGAAAGAGACGTTCAAAGACATTATCACAGTCAAAATATAGCAATGGTAAAATTAAAGGAGCTGAAAGGCAATGAATTCCCAGCATATCATGATCTACACCACAAGAAATGTTAAAAGGTGGTTCCAAGAGAGAGGGCATGTACTGATTGTCAACTTCTAAAATTTCATAGATGCTAGAGAATGCATCTCTAGTGCTGGTATTAGATACCTCTCTTCTGATCACGATGTGCAAGGATTGACACTGAAAGGTCTCACCTTGAAGACTTAAAGTCTGTGAGTCATAGAGTGACACAGTGTGGAAACAGGCCCTTTGGCCCAACTTTCCCACACTGGCCAACATGTCCCCGCCACACTAGTCCCAACTGCCCGCTTTTGGGCCATAGCCCCCTAAACCTGTCCTATCCATGCTCCTTGTGAGTGCAGGTGAGAGAATGGAAGCACTGGGCCTTACTCAAATTACAGAATTCTTGATGTTCCTCTGCAGGTTTTGGCAACATAAGATAATGGCCGCATGTGAGTTTGAAATGGATTATTTTATGTCACAACTTAATTAGCCTAAAAGACCAATTAATCTCTCATACTTGTCATGAAAATTCACTGCACTTTCTGAATGTTTAATATTTAAACAGTATGGATCTCTGGAGGCGGATTAATTGAATTGTGCAAAACTGTTGCAGAAAATGGCCAAAAAATATTTTGGCTAGCATTTTGCGGTCTGGATTGAGCTGGTCTTAGCAGTCTGCATAAGATATATTATATGGTCTTTGATGCAGGAGAATAGCTCCCACAAAGACAGGAGATGAGATAAGTGCAGATACATCAAGGGAATACAAACACAATAGCTGGCAGTCTGAACAAATAAGAAATGTTGGTAGATAAGGATAAAATTGCACAACTTGAGAACGAGGTAAATGTTTCTCAAAAATAGCAGTGTGTATTCTGAAAATAGCAAACACACATTCTGTGTGAAGAACATTTTATGTTTCGAATGTCATAAAGGGTCCAGTGAAAATAGAGGAGTGACAGGCAGCATCTTGGAGAGAAGGAATGGGTGAGAGTCAGGGGAGACTGAGAGTCAGGGGAGAGGGAGACATAAAGATATGGAAGGCTAAGGTGTGAAAACGAGAGATCAAAGCGGATGGAGGTCAAGGAAAATGTGGAATGGATCAATATTAGCTGAGGGGAAGGTGAACGATGCATGCAATCAGTAAAATGTAATCAGGAGGACAGTGACACTAGTCGGAGAACTAAAATGGGGGAGATCATAAGAGGGGTGGCCACGGTGGTGCAGTGGTAGAGTTGCTGCCTTGCAGTGCTGTAAACCCGGGTTCGATCTCGACTACGGGTGCTGTCAGTATGGAGTTTGTACGTTCTCCCCTTGACCGCGTGGATTTTCTCCGAGATCTTTAGTTTCCTCCCACACTCCAAAGATGTTCAGGTATGGAGGTTAATTAGCTTGGTGATTGTGTAAATTGACCCTAGTGTGTGTAGGATAGAGTTAATGTGCGGGGATCGCTGGTCGGCGCGGACTCGGTGGGCTGAAAGGCCTGTTTCCGTGCTGTATCTCTAAACTAAACTAAAAATCATAAGATCATACGAGATAGGAGCAGAATTAGGCCATTCGGCCGATCAATTCTACTCCGCCATTCAAATAATGGGAATAAAAGCTGACACCTCCCTGCACCTGACAGCTTGCTTGCCTGTGTCTTAAAGGAACTGAAGGCTGATATTGTGGATGATTTAGTTATAATCTACCAAAATTCTCAGCAGTTTTCAGAGATCCCAGAGGATTAGAAAACTATAAATGTAAGACCAGAATTCAAGATAGACTGGAGACTGAAAGTATAAAAGTTAGCCAAAATTCTATCATTGGAAAATTGCTGGAATCCGTTATTAAAGAGCTAAAATCGGGGCATTTAGAAAATGATAAGTCAATCAATTGGAATGTATATGGTTTTCTGAAAAAAAAGTTTTTAATACATTTGCCTGCGTTCTTAGAGGGTGTATCAAATATTGTAAGGTGAATACATGGGAGCCTGTAGTGTATTAAGATCTCTAGAAGGCATTTAATAAGTTGTCATGTAAAACGGTTACTGCACAAGATAAGAATCATCATATCATATAGATACAGCGCGGAAACAGGCCTTTTCGGCCCACCAAGTCCGCGCCGCCCAGCGATCCCCGTACATTAACACTATCCTACACCCACTAGGGACAATTTATTTATTTTTTTTACATTTTACCCAGCCAATTAACCTACAAACCTGTATTTCTTTGGAGTGTGGTTGGTGGTTATATATTAGCATGAGCATCAGACTGGCCAACTGACAGAATATAGCCTGGATATATGCAGCATTCTTGAATTGGCAGTCAATATCTAATACTGTGCAGAAGAGTTCAGTGCTGGGAGTGAACTATTTGCAATTATTGAAGGGACTGGATGTACTGATTTGCTGATGATGCAAAGATAGGCAGGTTGGTAAGTCTGGAGGAAGATGCAAAGAGATTGCAAAGGGACATAGAGAGGTTAAACGTGAGGGTGACAAGTTGGCAAATTAAATTTAAAGTGGGGAAACGTGAGGTTAGCACTTTGGAAAGGTGAATGAAAAATCTGATTATTATTTTATAATGGAACAAATCTCCCAAATGTAAAAGGACGCAGGGGTCCTAGCTCATGAAACATAAAGGATAGCATGCAGGCACAGCAAGTAATTAGAAAGCCTCATAGAATGTTGGCTGTTATTACTAATATAAAAGTAGAGGAGTTTTGATCAACCTACAAGTGTTGGTGAGACTGCACCTGGAGGACCGCGGTGGTACAGACTTGTTTACTGTATTTAAGGAATGATATACTTGTATTGGAGGCTGTGCAGAGAGAGGATCAGTGGTTAGAGTCCTGGGATGAAGGGTCTGAGCAGGTTGGTCTTCAGGAAAATGAGAGATTAACTTCTTGAAACAATTAAGGCTCTTGAGGATTGACAGAATGGACCGAGACGATGTTTTCCCCAGTGTGTACTTAGAACTAGGATGATCATTTTAGTATGAGGGGTCAGGGGTTATGGGGAGAAGGCAGGAGAATGGGATTGAGAGGGAAAGATAGATCAGCCATGATTGAATGGTAGAGTAGACTCAATGAGCCAAATGGCCTAATTCTGCTCCGAGAACTTATGAACTTTTAAGGGGGTTGTCCGTTTAAGAGAGAGGTGAAGAGGAATTTCTCCTCATCAAGAATTGTTTGTAATTCTCCACCTCAGAGTTGGGAATGGAGTGTAAATGAATATAATTGAGATGTAGACTGACAAACGTTGAAACTATAAGGGGGTCTAGATGAATGGGGAACATGTGGAAAAGTGGTGTTAAGGCACAGATTGGCTCAGCCATGATCGCGTTGAATGGTGAAGGAGGTGAATGAGGTTGATGACTCTAGTCCTGCCCTGTTTTCCAATGGCCTGCCTTATCCGGTCTGTATCCGTAATGCCAAACTCGCTGGCTAAGAGCATTCTTGGTCGCATCAGAGTCTGCCAAGGTATCATGTGAACTAATCAATAAGCCTCAAGCTCACAACTGCTGGCTCATACCAGCAAGATTCCACTCGGAATTTGGACCAGCATGACGGAACAATCGAAGTAGGCCCCCCCCCAAAGTCATGGGATCTAGATCTGGATTCCTGCTGAGTGAAGATAGGCACAAAAAGCTGGAGTAACTCAGTGGGACAGGCATCATCTCCGGAGAGAAGGAATGGGCGACGTTCTGGGTCGAGCCCCTTCTTCAGTGTCTATCTTTGGTTTAATCCAGCATCTGCAGTTCCATCCTACACGTTCCTGCTGAGTGAGTCTTGCCTGCTTTTGCTGGCATCCATTCTTTTCCATGCCCTCATCATTTCCTATCCCCATCAAACCACAAGTAGAATGGAAGTGGCTGAGAAAAATCCAACATAAACTGCTCTCATGAACGTTGAAGAAGTTTCACAATGTACCTCTGCAGTTGCAATTTTTTAACCGGTGGGATTGACCCTGGGCCATTGCAATGTAATGGAGTTGTACTGCTGGGTGGCTATTCACCCACTCACTGGTCTCATTTGTGGAGCACCTTACAAGCTCAGCTCTGCTACGTTTCGAGGGACAATGACTTGCAGGGCAGCAACAAAAGGAAATCTTGTGGACTATTAGCCTCGCAACCCTTCACCACCTTCTCTCCTTCACTATTCAAATGCAGAGAGACTAGTTCCATTAGTTGTTTCAGTCAAGAGTGAGAAATTACACTGGGAGTGACTTGACAGAACTGTCTCTTTGCCCTTTTATTTATACGGGCCGGAAAAAGAAAATCAGAACTTGGACCTCTCTGTTCATCCATGCCTTTGATCGTGAATCCATGTCCAATTGTACATACTGTTTTGCCTTATTTCCCAATTGATTCTACGGACAATTCCTTCGTCTTCATGGCTTGGATTTGCTCTGACATACACTGTCAAATGTGGGACCTTATGTAGACAGGTGTGTGCCTTTCCAAACCATGTCCAATCAATTTAATTTACCACTGGTGGACTCCTATCAAGTTGTAGAAACATCTCAAGGATAATCAATGGAAACAGTATGAACCTAAGCTCAATTTTGAGTGTCATAGCAAAGGGTCCGAATACTTATGTAAATGTGATATTTCAGTTATTTATTTTGAATTACTTTGCAAAAATTTCTAAACACCTGTTTTCGCTTCTTCATTCTGGGGTATTGTGTGTAGATTGACGATAACAAAAGAAAATTTAATCCATTTTAAAATAAGGCTGTAATGTAACAAAATGTGGAAAAAGTGAAGGGCTCTGAATACGTCCTGAATGCACTGTAGTTGAGGGGAAAAAGCATAGATACCTGAAGGGCGAGCTATTAAAGGAAAGCTAGAAATGGAAGGATATGCTGGTAGAGTGAAATGGTGTTGAGCTGAGATTTAGAGTTATAGAGTTCCACAGATCGCCACCGACCCTTCGGCCCAACTCATCCATGCTGACTCTGTTGCCTACTTGAGCTAGTCTCATTTGCCTGCATTTGGCCTGTACCCCTCTCAACCTTTCCTACCAAGTTGTTTAAATGACTTTTAAACATTGTAATTGTAATTGCCTCATACTTCTGCTGGCAGCTCGTTCCACACACGCAGCGCTCTCTGTGTGAAAAGGTTACTCCACAGATCCCCTTTAAAGTTTTGCCTGCTCATAATGCCCTCTGGTTTTAGTCTTCTCTATCCTGGGAAAGAGACTGTGACTATTCATCCTGTCTGTGCCCCTCATGATTTTTTATACCTCTATGAGATCACCCCTCATCCTCCTGTGCTCCAGGGAAAAAAAGCCCCAGCTTATCCAGTCTCCCCTTGTAACTCAAGTCCTCGTGGCAGTTCTAATGAATCATTTCTGCACTCTTTTCAGCTTAATGACAACCTTCCCATAGCGTGACCAGAACTACAGACAATACTCCACGTGTGGTCCCACCAACATCTTGTATTATTGTAACATGACATCCCTACTCTTGTACTGATTGCCCTGACCAATGAAGGCAAGTGCCTGCTTCACCACTCTGCCTACCAGTGTTACCACTTTCAGGGAACTATGTACTTTTATGCTGAGGTCTTTCTGTTCTATAACACTCTCTGGGGTCCTAGCATTTATGGTGTTAGTCAGTCTCTGGTTTATCTGTTTAAAATGCAATACTTGTTTGAATTAATGTGTAGGAAGGAACTGCAGATGCTGGTTTACACCGAAGATAGACACAAAATGCTGAAGTAACTCAGTGGGACAGGCAGCACCTCTGGATAGAGGGAATGGGCAATGTTTCGGTCTGAAGAAGGGTCTTCTATGCTATATCTTCTATTTGAATTAAATTCCATCTGCCATTCCTTGCCCCACTTTCCTTGTTGCTCTATATCCTGCTCTAACCTTAAATTACTATTTTCCACTGTCTACTACACAACCTATTTTGGCTTCATCCACAAACTCTCTGACCATGCCAATTAAATTATCTTCCTAATTGTTACTATAGATGATGAACAACAATAGACCTATCATTGTTTCTCGTGGCACGCTGTTGATTATGGGCCTCCTTTCCAAAAAACAGCCACCAACTACCACCATCTAGCTCCTATTATTAAGCCAATCTTGTATCCAGTTGGTTAGTTCACTTTGGATTCCATGTGATCTGACCTTCTGAACCAGCAGGGCATTGTCCAATGCTTTGCTGACGTATGTGTAGACAACATCTACTCCACTTCCCTGATTAATGTTCTTGGTCACTTTTTCAAAAAAACTCAATTAAATTCATGAGACATGATTTAATACAAAACCACGCTGTCTATTCTTATCCGTCCTCATCTTTCTAAATGCTTACAGATCCTGTCTCTCAGAATCTCCAGTAATATTCCCACCATGACAATTAGGCACGCCACCCTGTAGTTCCCTGGATAGTCCTTGCAGGCCACTTTTAATAAAGGCTCAACATTATCTACTCTCCAATATTCTGCTGCCTCACCTGTGGCTAATGATGATACAAATATCTCTGCCAGGGCCCCAGTAATTTCTTCTCTACATTCTCACAATGTCCTAGGATACACGTGGTCAGGACACTAAGACTTACCCACTTTAATGTGATTTAAGACCTTTTATAATGTGAAAGCGTTTCAGGACATTACCGTTGTCATCCCTGATTTTCTTCATTCCAAGATCTTCTCTATGGTTAATACATTTGAGAAATATTCATTTAAGACCTCTTCCACCTCATGTGGCTTCATACACAGTTGCCCACGTTAAAGCTTAGGGGACCCTTTTTTCCATCTTTGTCACCTTTTTTGCTCCGAATATATTTAACAAATCTCTTAGGATTCTCTCGTACCTTCCCTCCCAGTTATTTCATGTCCTCTTTTTTCCCCCTCTCATTTCTCTCTTAAGTGCACTCCAATATCCCTTATATTCCTTGTGTGGAACACAAATCCTAGTGTGAATTTATTGGGCTGAATGGTCTGTATATTTGTAAATATACGTAAAAGAGACACAGTGCATTATAAATTCATTCAACTGGCATTGTAATCCCTAACCAGGCAGGGTGCCCAAAATTGTAAGATTTCTGTGGAGACTTGATCAAAATTCATTCTCTTCTTTCTATCATTTAACAAGGTACCTTAAGCACTGTGGAATTTGTACGTTACATTTATGTGCAGAGCACTCTTCCAAAGTGATTGGCTAAGTTTTCCCTACTGTCAGAAAAAAAGACTTACTCCAACATAAAGTTCCAGTTCATGAACTGCAATGGCTTCAGAATACACAGCATTTATATCCAAAGGAGGTTGTTTATTTGCAAGCTGGCGTTTAATGTTGAGTTTTGAAGACTTACTGCACAGTGAATTTCTTTGACACTTTTACATTATTGAGAAGCAAGCGCGCCATGTGACTCTGGTTCAATATATTTCTTATGCAAACATACACATAAGTACAGAGAGAACATTGCGCTCCAGTTTTCAAGATATATTACAGAAAGGTAAATTTTAAAAAAGAAGTGTAAAATCGGTAAGGAGATAATTTTACTTTGGGGGTAATCTGAGCTATAACATCCACAAGAAATTGCAGTGAATTGTGGACGCAGTCCAGACCATCACACAAACCATCCTCCCTTCTATTGACTCCATTTATACCCCACGCTGCCTCGGCAAGGCCAGCAGCATAATCAAGAACAAGTTGCACCATGGCCATTTCCTCTTCTCCCCTCTTCCATCAGTCAAAAGGTATAGAAGCGTGAAAACGCACACCTCCAGATTCAAGGACAGTTTCTTCCCAGCTGTTATCAGGCAACTGAATCATTCTACCACAACCAGAGAGCAGTGCTGAACTACGATCTACCTCTTTGATGACCCTCGGGCTATCCTTGATCGGACTTTGCTGGCTTTACCTTGCACTAAATGTTATTCCTGTGGCGGCGCCCGGGGGCTAGGCCACTCCCTTGGTCATTCCACTCGGCACTCAGTGGACGGGAGGGATTAGGTCACTTCCTGGGTCAGTTCCCTTGGGTCAGGTGGTCTGGGACTATAAAAGGTTTTGGGTGTGTCGACTCACGAGTTCTTGAGTGCGGTGTTTGGTGCCTTAGGAAATAAAGTATATTAACTACTCACCTGGCGTCTGGCCTGATTTCCGCGGTGACCGCACCCACTACACTGGTGACCCCGATTTTCCTTCGCAAGTCGCGATGGACCCGAACGCGCTACTACCCGACTCTTCCAGTCAGCCGTCTCTGGACCCTGCCGCCCGCGCCGCTCTCCACGCCGTGTCGGTGTGGCTGCCTCCATTGTGGACCGAGGACCCCGACTTCTGGTTTGACCAGGCCGAGGCACAGTTCGCCCTGCGGGGCATATTCCCTTATTATGTATCTATACAATGTAAATGGCTCAGTTGTAATCATGTATTGTTTTTCTGCTAACTAGATAGCACGCAACAAAAGCTTTTCACTTGCATGACGTGACAAAACTAAACTAAACTAGACTAAACATAGTTTAAAATATATTCTGTTATTCAGAAACAGTCCAGCCGCCAGACTTCAGAAACACAAAGGAAGCTTATATTTTTAAATGTAATACAAAATTTAACAATTTTGATTATATTCTTATTTATTTTTATTTTCCATTTTGTCTGATTGATTTGAAAGGAATTTATTTTGCAGCTTACTGGTTAAATAATAATTGAAAAATATATTAATGCAAAAGAAAATCTCAGACAGTATTCTGCAACTTTAATCCCTCAGCAACATTGGTAATGAAAGCTGCAGGCAATCATCACTAACATTTTTGCACCTTAATCAGTAGGTGGTGACAGTTTGTGTGATGTCAACTCGTTTGATTTGCCTCTACTAGATTTGTCAGAAGCAGGGTGGTTTAGTAGCTACTGCATCACTGCTAGACTGTGAGAGCAGGGTTTGATGCTTTGTCATTGTGCTACATCAGGTCTGTCAATTTGTGAAGTGGTGGAGAGTGTTTCAGTGGCATTTTAAGTAATGTGGCATCAGACCACTGAATGAGGTACAAATGAGTCCAATGCCCACTATCTGATTGATCCACGAGGGCTGCAATCAGTAATAACTGCAGGGTTAATGGTGGGGAATCTGGCTTACCCTGGATATTCATAAAGCCGTGACTGAGCTGCCAGTTCATCCGGCCAATGCAGAGGAAAATGTTTCCAATGTTTGTGGTCTCCAGCGTTCTACACAACAGAACACATCCTGACACAATGAACAATAGAGTCATGCAGCATCTCAGGTGGAAATGCCAAGGTCTAGAGGGCACAGCTTCAAGGAGGCAGGGGCACATTAAAAAATGTGAGCAATAATTGTTTTTAACACAGATAGTGCTGGGTTCCTGGAATACACTTACAGGGGTGATGTGAAACGATAGGGGCATTTAAGAGACTTTTAGTGAGGCACATGTATATGCACCAATTGGAGGGATATAGATCACGTGCAGGCAGAGATTAGTTTAACTTTGTATCATAAACGGTGGCACAGCAGTAGAGTTGCTGCCTTACATCACTTTCAGCGCCAGAGACCCTCGGTTCGATCCCAACTACGGGTGCTGTCTGTACGGAGTTTGTGCGTTCTCCCCGTGACTGCGTGGGTTTTCTCCGAGATCTTCGGTTTCCTCCCACATCCAAGGACATACAGATTTGTAGGTCAATTGGCTTTCTACAAAAAATATAAATTGTCCCTAGTATGTGTAGGATAATGTTGATGTGTGGAGATTGCTGGTCGGCGCGGACTCGGTGGACCGAAGGGCCTGATTCCGCGTTGTATCTCTAAACTAAATTGGCATCATGTCCATTGCATCATGGACATTGTGGGCTGACGAGCATGATGCTGTACTGTACTGCTCTATGCTCTGTGTTCAAATGGGACTTTCAGCACACTAAGTCCACATTGATAATCAGTCGTCCATTATACTATTCATACACAATTCCTATTTTATTCTCCCCCACGTTCTCAAAAGCACTGCCCAATTCTATCACCATCTACACAGTTCCCCCTGGTGAGCACCTATTTCTCCCACTATTCCATTTACCTTTCTTCCAAAACCCTCCTTGTTCCTCCCGATCCCTCTCCCTGTGTAAACACAGAGAGAACATGCAAATTCCACGCAAGCTCAGGATTGAATCTGTGTCGCTGCTTTAGTCAGGCAGCAGCTCTACTCATTCATAAGGGATAGTAGTAGGCCATTCAGCCCATCTAGTCTACTCCGCCATTCAATCATGGCTGATCTATCTCTCCTTGCTAACCCCATTCTCCTGCCTTCACCCCATAACCTCTGACACCTGTACTAATCAATAATCTATCTATCTCCACCTTAAAAATATCCACTGAATGTTGCATCACCCCAACCAGTGATCTTCCAACCCTGAACTTTAATGACTTGTTATCAGGTAAAACTAACATTGAGTTACCACATTGCTGGATTCTGGCGGGATTCATTTGAACAAAACAAAGCTACCTGCAATGAACGATTATAATACCTGCTCCTGTTACTGACAAATACTCAGGACTCCATGATTCCTCATTTGTTATTTTAATACAACATGTGATGCACTATTTATAAGTTGGTGGAGGATCAATGAAGAACAGGCCTATTATTTGAAATGAAAATGTTAATGAAATAATTTTATTTATTAATATTGCTGACTGCAAATTCCAGAATTAGACTTTAAAAAAATATTGTTGAAGATTAATTGTCTCTTTAAATTCATTCAGCATTTGGCAACTATTGAAAAAATATACCATAATTGCTTTGAGACTTCTTTTTAATACACTTACCAATGTAACTGTGGGGGAACACAAAGGAATTCTGTCCAATAGTCAAGTGTTTATTTGTGATATTCATCGGGAAAATTGAAATTCTCTGTTCTTTATCCTGCAAATTCAGGAGGAGACTGTACCACTGTTCACATTCAGAGGTAGAATACCAATATGTTTATAATGTAGCACTTTACATCAGTATTCGCTGTTTTAATAAATATTTCTAAAATGAAAGAAAGAGACACATTCATCTGAGCCATTCACTTAATGAGTTGGATATTTAAATGCACAGGAGTGTTGAACCATCAGGGCAATGTGCCCTTATGGGCAACCTCCCTCCCAGATCTTTTAAAGAAGCAGTCTATTTATGTACTATACAATTACTTGAGGAAGGTATTACAAAATGCTGGAGTAACTCAGCAGGTCAGGCAGCATCTAGGAGAGAGGGAATGGGTGACGTTTCGGGTGGAGACCTTTCTTCAGACTGATGTCGGGTCTCGACCCGAAACATCACCCATTCCCTCTCTCCTAGATGCTGCCTGACCTGCTGAGTTACTCCAGCATTTTGTGATACCTTCGATTTGTACCAGCATCTGCAGTTATTTTCCTATACAATTACTTGTGGTTACTTCAGGAAAATTGCACTCTTACTGAATATATCAGTTTTCTGTCTGGCATTTTACCTGGCAGCATCAGCTCGACCTTGAGTAAGAATTTTATTGTTCCATTGTTGGTACCTATGACGATTAAACACTCTTGACTCGTCTCTCTAGACTCTTGGAGCAGACCATTGCTGATGCAGCAATACAAAACCGATGAGAGTTAGCACTGCTGGGATTTCTGGATGGGCTTCCTCAGACCAGTTCTTCACAGCAAGTTTCAGAGAAAGAGCCCTACAGGGCAGCTAAAAGGAATAATACTTTAACAGTTAAATGTTGCAATCACACTCCAGACTACAAATGGTGACTTAATTGTACATCTTGTACCTGAAGCTTTTTTTGATTTTCAAGTAATCCCTGTTGTCTTTGCATGCTACCTCTCAGGATTGAGGTTGATTAGTTTCTGCTTCATTTCTGGAGAGGCCATCGAGGGGCCTGCAGACCTTTCTACAGATAGGGCAGGAGTTGCTTGAATGGATGGGTGGTGAGCATTATGGGAGGAAGAGTCCTTTTCCTGCCTTTTCTGACAGACTTCTGAGCACTTCCGACATAATCTCATGCTGTCCATTCTTTCCCAGAAGTTGCCTCTCAGTTTTGATTAGCCATTAGGCAGAGATTTCCATGAGTTGATGCTGATTTTATGCTTTTACATTGAGGCTTTGCGAATGTTCCCAAATTATCTCCTAGAGTCTCCGGGTGACGTTTTGAAATACCTGCTTTGGGAAATTGGCATTTGAACGATGTGGCATGTTGAGTTTTGTAAGATTTTGCCTTGCATGTGAGCTTATTTCTGCAAGTGGACGGCAGATTTAATGGAGATGTTGTGGATCGTTCTTCTCAAGTATTTTGAGTTGCCCTCATGTTTTCAATGCTATCATTCATGCAGAAAGGTGGGGATTACCTTTGCGATGTAAACTGTGGATCTGGTGCTCGGATTGAGGCATTAACCTTCAAACATTCTTTTCTTCACATTGGACTTTGGTCTTTGGACATTGGTGATGTCTTTGCTGAGATGAGGTTCCTGCGATGTGGAAAATGATCCACATTTTATAGGAACTGGTCATGGGTATTCTAGTAAGAGAGGGAATTATGCAGGAGAGGCATCTTGGCAGAGGACATTTGTTTTTTACAAATGGTTAGGGTAAGGCCTATTTTCTGCTACACCTCTGGGAATGAGTCGGCAATGACTTTGAAGTCAGCCTGCAAGCGTTGCTCATGAAACATCTGTAAAACGATGACTCAGATTGGTGTGGCTTTGGTTCTGGAATGGAAGCAATGAAGGATGAACAACTTCTCATTTGCCTTATAGATTAGTTGTGCTCTAACAGGAAGCTTGTTAGCGGTGAAATGCAACATTTCATTTAGAAAGATTGAGATGAGAGTTGAAATGGTGTCCCAGCCATGCTTGACTACAGCTTGTGTCAATGTTGGACCTGTTTGGAACAATGGGTTGTATGGCACAATGTAGCAACTATAGGAAGGACTAGATGTGTAGAGGTGTAGAGAGGCTACAGCTGGTGATTCTGAGCTGGGAGATTGGATCTGAATATCTGCATTCGATAAAGTTCCATGTGGTAGACTGCTCTGGAAGGTTAGAAACGTAGAAACATAGAAAATAGGTGCAGTAGGAGGTCATTCGACCCTTCGAGCCAGCGCCTCCATTCATTGTGATCATGGCTGATCGTCCCCAATCAATAACCCATGCCTGCCTTCTCCCCATAACCCTTGATTCCACTAGCCCCTAGAGCTCTATCTAACATATCGGGTGGGATCCAGGGAGAGCTAGCCAACTGGATAAGAGATTTGGCCTCATGGAAGGAAGTAGAGGGTGGCGGTGGAAGGTTGGGTTTTGGATGAACGCCAATAACTATTGGTATGCCTCAGAGAGGTGTCTACTGGTCAAATCTCGGTCTTAGCACAACTTCCAGTCACCCCAAGCTGCTTGACTCCCCTGCAGTTCCAATGTCTGTCAACCTGCCTTGAACACAATCAATGACTCCATCTCAACAGGTCTTTCTGATGGAAAAATGAAAAGAATCCAGGTCACTTCAGCAGTGAGAGGGAAAAGTCCCAGCTTTTTTCTGTCTTGAATGGGTGACCCTTTATTCGTAAATGTTGCCTGCTTGTTCTAGTCACCCCATACTAGGTGGAATATCCTTCCAGTTTATTTTTGCATATTATATTCCATCTGCTGCATCCTCCCCATTTACTTGTCCTGCCTATGTCCTTTGCAACCTCTTCACAACTCCCACTCACAACCAGTGTTGAAGTGTCCTGAGGACTCATACTCCTGAGCTCATCTTCATCAGATGGCGTACACCGTATCTTCCAAACACATCCCATGGCTTTTGTTTTGTCTAGCTTGGGGAAGAGTGTCTCAGCACCTACTCTGCCAAACTTCTCTATTTTAACTTGACCAAGTGGACCCATTGGGCCCAAACCTCTCCTGCATTGGTGCAGCACCCTCTCCTCCCCCCCACCCCTCTTTCCCCTCCCCCTTCCCCTCTCACCTCTCCCCTTCCCCTCCCCTTCCCCTCCCCTTCCCCCTCCCCTTCCCCCTCCCCTCCCCCTCCCTCCCCTCCCCCTCCCCTCCCTCTCCCCTCCACCTCCCTCTCCGTTCCTCTCCCACCCCATCCCCTCCCCTCCGCCCTTCCCCTCCGCCCTTCCCCTCCTCCCCATCCCCCTCAACCCCCCTTATCCTCCCTCCAACCCCCTCCCTCCCCGTCCCTCCACCCCCTCCCCCCCCCTCCCTCTCCCTCCCTAGGAGGTAGATTTAAACTTTAAAATGTGAATCTTTAAAAATATAACACCGATTTCAATGAAACTTCTTCCATTAGCACCAAAGGGACAAAGGTAAGGTGGGCATAAAATTGCCGAGCTATCGTGTACCGTTTTGGCTGTAGTTCAGGAACAAACAAACAAACAAACAAGACTTTTAGTATATAGATAAGATCACCTGTATATATTCTAAATCTCTGAGTATGGGCTCATGTGCTTCAATCTCTCCTGATAGCTCTCTCCCCTTATCAGAGCAGTCAGTTTAGTAAACTTTAATTGTACTGCCTCAGTAACTTTCCTGCAAACGCCATCTTTCAGAACCCTTGCACAAATGCAGCACATCTTCATTACTCTTGTACTCCACCTCCCTTGTAATAAAGGCCAACGTTATTTATAGTCGTATAGCAAAAAACTGTTTACATTTTAGGAACCAAAGAGGAATTGGTTGCAGTGTAGGAGTTTCTATGTCAAGAGAGCTCGGTGAAAAATTGCCAGCTAATGTGCCATTCCAAGTGGGAGGATGCAATTCCTCTGGGACCAATTTGCATCGGCAGTTTCTGTTACAGCTGTCGATGTTAATATATTTTAAAGAAAACATTGACGCCAAAGTATAACAAAATAGGATGACAAAAAGCAATATCTTGGTAGGCAGGGTAGAAAATTAACGATTATTGTAAAAAGGATCAGTTAATTATCAATGATGACGAGTCCTAGCTTTATACATGGAAAATGAAATTGGTTTGTCCTTCCCCCACTCATGATGCATGCGGCTGCAAGAGTGCATGTCTTGCATTGCTTCACCTGTTTGCATGAGTGTAATTTAATAATACTGCAATTCCAGCTGCAAGTTTTAAACTGGTAACTGTAGTGTAGCACGGTGCTGAGAAGGTGTGGGGGGGGGAAGGGGGGTGGGGGAGTGTTAGGATTTACGTTTGTGCAGCTGGTTTTCTGTCACACCACCCCGATCCCATTTTTGTCCAAGTGTGGGAAGTGCCTAACAAATTGGCGAAGGAAATGCTGAGTTGAAGCATTGGAGGGGAAATTGGGAATCAAGTCTTCCGAAGCAGCAGCCGCAAAGCAAAATTAGTAACATTTGTTGAAAATGTTTAAAAATGGTGTGGAAGTCTGTGAAAAGACAGGTAAACATTCCAAAATAAACCTCTGCAGGATCTTTGGCTCAACCAATTTTTAAAAATGTTTTTTATGAGTATTTTGACCTTTACATCTTTCACTTTTCCATCAAATTGGAGCCGCAGAATTAGTTAGCACAGAAGGAGGGTTTTCATGCCATTACAGTGAATGGCATTCTCTGTTGTGCCCTCTAATGAATGCTTGTAGTGCTGATGTTGTTGGGAAATCAGCTCTTAAATCTAAGTGAGAATGCCATTGTTAAGCAGCATGTTATTATGATCTTTCTTCAACTGATTACAGTTATTTTGTTCCTCAGGGTGGACGATTTTCTGCCAAACATCTCTCTCACAATTGTCCCAGCGGGTGTGTAGGTTAGCAGGTTCATTCCTGTGCCAAATACAACAGGGTTTCTGAGCGGAGGCACCCGGCCACGTAATCCACTTTCACCATGAACCTCGACCCTCTCTTATTTTCTCTCATTGCTCGTTGCACGTTAGCATTCCAGTAAATGTCACCAGGTGGTAATTCAGTGGCAGGGGATTGAGTCACAAATCTTGTATCCAGGTTATTTAACTTTGCAGATGGCCGATGCCTATCTGTAACCCCAGTTGCAATTACCGAGACTCTGTGGATCTGAAAATAGAGCCCCTTGGAAACTCCCAACTCCCTCTGAAAGCACATCTATCTATAGTTATAGGAGACAGACACAAAATGCTGGAGTAACTCAGCGGGACAGGCAGCATCTCTGTAGAGAAGGAATGGGTGTCGAGACCCGAAACTTCACCCATTCCTTCTCTCCAGAGATGCTGCCTGTCCTGCTGAGTTACTCCAGCATTTTGTGTCTATCTCCGGTGTAAACCAGCATCTGCAGTTCCTTCCTACACATCTATAGTGTACTTTATTTATAGATCTGTGCGGTATTTCCACTCCGACTGAATGAAAATAATGGGCACACTCTGTTCAGCAGGGTGTCAGAATTAATATAAGTTTGATAAACCAATAAATAAACTCGCAGTACACACATTGTGTTGTACTACACACGTTGATTTAAATTGCACCATTCCTCTGTCCTATGATTTGTTTTACTGTTACCACTGTCAGCTGTGCCATGCCCCCTCCCATCTTTCTCAGTCAGCTTGTTTTCCACATTCATGTACCATATCCAACAACCTTGTCCAAGACATGCAATCGTACTCTGCATTTAAACTGGAGGTGCTTCACCTCTCCAGCCCTCTGCTCCTGCTCTGCTTCTTAAGTATAACTTCACACTGGGTGCAGAGTAGCACAGCGAGCAGACCTGCTGTCTCATTGCTGCAGTGACCTGGGTTCACTCTGGCCCTCCAGTGCTGCCTGTGTAGAACATAGAACAGTGCAGCACAGAAACAAGCCCGTCAGTTCACTCGTTTACATATCCTCCCTGTGACCACGTGGGATTCCTCTGGCTGCTCTGATTTAATCATACATCTCAAAGACGTGCAGATTGGTAGGCTAATTGGCCATTAGGAATGTGTTGGTAGAATCTGGTGGGAGTTGAGGGGATGTGAGGGGAATGAAATGGGATGTGTGTGTAAGGGTGTTTGATGGTTGTTGTCATGGAGGGTTGGGCCAAAGGGGGGACTTCCATTCTGTTAGACGACATGATTCCTGCCAATGCCTGTCCTGAACGTCTCTCGTCCATTCCATTTGTCTATTTATCCTTTCATGCCTATTTCTATTCAATTGATGCAGTCCCATATGACCAAATCTCAGAGTATCCCACTGTTTGTGAACCTCCTGTCCCTGCCCCCCCCCCCCCCCCCCCCCTCACTCTAACGTTCTGCTGAAGTATTTGCTTACCCTAGCACATTCTGGGGAACACTAAGTAAAACTCCTCACCTTCTATCTACATATTGTGCTGTCTGTGTGGAGCTTGTGCCTTCTCCCCGTGGCTGCATGGGTTTCCTCTCCTGCTTCCCGGGGACCTGTGCGTTTGTGGGGTGAGTGTCCTCTGTGGATTTCTCCTGGTGTCTGGGGGGTGGGCTGGCGTGGGCTTGGAATGGGTGGGTGTGGACTTGGTGGACCGGGGGTGGGGGGCCTGTTTCCATGATGTACCTTTCATTCAATTAAAATAAGGGAAAACGTTCTGCCTACATTCATCTAAAACACCTTATAAAATTCCACTGCAAAAAAACATTTTAAACGTGTAAGTTATTGCTCCCGTGGTCTCTGGGGAGTTAGGTTTGTATGGCTTTCCATTTAATGACTGTGTGAATTATTGCGAGAATCTCCTTACAGCCATGTACAAAAGCAAGTAGAATCCTGGAGGTTGCCTTTTGTAACATTACAATCAGTAATCCAATCATAAATCCATAAAACGATGTAGACAATAGATAGACAATAGGTGCAGGAGTAGACCATTCGGCCCTTCCAGCCAGCACCACCATTCAATGTGATCATGGCTGATCATTCTCAATCAGTACCCCGTTCCTGCCTTCTCCCCATACCCCCTGACTCCGCTATCCTTAAGAGCTCTCTCTTGAATGCATTCAGATAATTGGCCTCCACTGCCTTCTGAGGCAGTGAATTCCACAGATTTACAACTCTCTGACTGAAAAAGTTTTTCCTCATCTCCGTTCTAAATGGCCTACCCCTTATTCTTAAATTGTGGCCCCTGGTTCTGGACTTCCCCAACATTGGGAACATGTTTCCTGCCTCGAACGTGTCCAACCCCTTAATAATCTTATATGTTTCGATAAGATCCCCTCTCATCCTTCTAAATTCCAGTGTATACAAGCCTTGCCGCTCCAGATCTTTCAACATATGACAGTCCCGCCATTCCGGGAATTAACCTAGTTGTTTTATGTGTGGTCACACTGTCTATGCAATGGTATTTCTAAAAATAAATTAATTTTAATAAAGAGCAGAAGACATGAAAAGGGAATATTGGGTAAGGAACAATGAATCACTGTGGCCATTGTATACAGTTACACAACTGCTTGTGGATTAGATAACCAATTCCACAGATTTTACAGAAGTCATTTATGGAAGCAACATGAAGACTGATTTGTTTATTGATCAATCTGCTACTTGTGAGGCAGAGTCTTGGCTAAATGTTTGCAGGTTTTGTTTTGGTTTAGTTTGGTTTAGATTGGTTTGGTTTGGACATATGGTGTTGAAGCAGGCCCCTTCAGCCCAACGTGTCCACGCTGACCTTGGATCACCCGTACACGAGACCTATCCTGCACACTAGGGACAATTTACAGAGGCCAATTAACCTACAAACCCTGCACGTCTTTGGAATGTGGGAGGAAACCGGAGCACCCGGAGAAGTCACTAGCTGTCATCGGAAGAATGTGCAGACTCTGTAAGACAGCACCCAAGGTCAGGATGGAACCCGGGTCTCTGGCTGTAGAGACAGCACCCAAGGTCAGGATGGAACCCGGGTCTCTGGCTGTAAGGCAGCACCCAAGGTCAGGATGGAACCCGGGTCTCTGGCTGTAAGGCAGCAACCCTACCGTTGTAGAGACAGCACCCAAGGTCAGGATGGAACCCGGGTCTCTGGCTGTAAGACAGCACCCAAGGTCAGGATCGAACCCGGGTCTCTGGCTGTAAGGCAGCAACCCTACCGTTCTAGAGACAGCACCCAAGGTCAGGATGGAACCCGGGTCTCTGGCTGTAAGGCAGCAACCCTACCGTTGCACCACTATGCCGCCACAGGTGTTTGAAATGTGACTGGACATCATCTATTATTCGTAACTGCCCTTGCGATCGTAATCACCTTTTTTGATCCGCAGCAGTCAGTGTGGTGAATGTACTCCCACTGTGCCGTTGGACAAGGAGCCAGGGATTTTCATGCAGATACCGTGAAACAACCACAATATATTCCCAGAAACAAGGAACTGTGGATGGTGGTTTACACCAACCCAAAACATCACCTATACATGTTCTCCAGAGATGTTGCCTGACCTGCTGAGTGACTCCAGCGCTTTGTGTCTTCTTCGATGATGTGTTTCCAGGCAGGAATGGTGTGTGATTCAGAGGGGATTTGAGGTGATATGCCTGATTCTCTTGGTTTTTTCGATGTATGTGTAAAGGATGTTGATTTTTCACCTGACACACTGGAGAAATGCATCTGACTTGTACACATCAACCAGTTCTGTTTACAAGGTTCTGTTACTATTGCTGAATAATCAGACAAAGAGACAGAATGTAACAGAAACAGGAAGTAAGCCATTTACGTATTATCATTTCAAATAGAAAATGTCATCTTAGTTACAGGTTATATTCCCCGTTCCCCAGTGAGGGTTATCTAAAAATATATGGTGCAGATGAATGTAATTCAGAAGGAAGGAAAGATTCGATATTCAGTACAAGATGCATTATCCCGCAGCTCTGCTGGTGCCTGCCATCGTGCCCAGAGGTTGGTTGGAGCAGAATTTGTGTCCACAAAAGTCTCCTAAGCAATGTGTCTATGTTCCAGTCAGAAAAGGGTAACATTGGACCTCCTATGAGTAAATCAGGCTGGGTGCATGACAGAAATGTCATTGGGGAGACATGTTGGGACCAGTGGCCATAATTCTACTACTCTGTTATGGAGACTGGTGCACAGTTAAAATCCTAAAATGGGGCAAGACGAATTCTGAAGGCACCAGACAGAAACTTTCAACGGTTGATGCGGAAGCGTTGTTTGCAAGTAAAGGAACATTTGGAAAGTGGAAGGCTTTTAAAAGTCAGAGCGAGAGAGAGAGAGAGAGTTCATGGTCAACAAATTCTGGTGAGAGTGAATGGAGAGGCTGGCAGCGTTAGGGAGCCCTGGATGATGAAGGATATTTAGGCTCTGGTAAGGAAAAAGATGATGTATGAAAGGTGTAGGCAGCAGGAAACAAGCAAATCCCTTGATGATTACAGGGAGTGTAGGAATACACTTTGAGAGGAAAATCAGGAGGACACAAAGAGAATATGAGCCAGCTTTGGCAGAAAGACTAAAGGAGAATCCTCGAGTTTCTACATTAATATTAAGAGAGAAAGGGTAACCAGGGGGAGAATAGGTCCTCTTAAGGACCAATGTGATTATGTGTGGAGCCATAACAGCTGGGCAGGGTCTTAAAGGAACGTTTTTCATCTGTATTTACTGTGGAGTAGGTTATTAAAAGTAAGGAATTGTGAGAAATGAATAGTGATTTCTTGTAACATATTCACATTATAGAGGAGGAGGTGCCGGTCATGTTAAAGCATATTAAGGTGGATAAATATCTTAAGGCCTGACCAAGTGTATCTTAAGACTAGGGAAGAAATTGCAGGGGCTTTGGCAGAATATTTATATCATGTTCAGCTATGGGTTAGCTGGCAGAAGATTGAAGGATTGCTAGTGTTGTGCCTTCATTTAAAATACACTGCATGCATCGACGTCAAGGAACTTTAGATGGTGGATGAAATTTAACGGATGGTGGATGAAATTTAAATGCTAAACCAGATTGGGACTTACACATGTAATTTTAGGGTCTTAGGGAATGTTATAGAGTGGAGAGACCTGGGTGTACAAATACACAGTCTCCCATAAATAGACAGACATGTCAACAGAGTGGTGAAGATGGCGTTTGGCACACTCCTTCATTGGTCAGGGCATTGAATACAGAAGTTGAGACATTATGTTGTAACTGTACGTCCGATAGTCAATAGTATTTTATGTCACATGTACCTAAATACAGTGAAATTCTTTGTTTGGAATGCAATCCAGTAAAGTCATGATATTCACAAGCACAACCATACTAAATCACAAGAGTATAGGAACCATAGTGTAGAAATAGTAGATTTCTTCTGAGGCAATACACAAAGAGTTGTAATTTCTGGTGCCAACTTGTATCTTCCAAGTATCATGTTCTTAAAAATATTGAGTGTGATTTTGGCCTTGAAGGCCCATTGTCCTGGCAGCGGCACTGGGTCGGAGATGTGGGTGTTGGCCTAGCGTGGTGATGCTGTCGATGTCCTCCACCGCTGTGCCATGCTGCTGCAAGCTACTGTACATTCAATCTGCACGCTCTTCTGATCTCTGCAGGGCCTCCAGTGGTGCCTGATCCATGCGATATTCCAGCTGCTATAGGGCCTCCTCCATCCACCCACTCCACCAACACCTTGACCTGTCAATGTGCAGTCCTCTCGCCACCCGCAGCAACTGTTCCACTTCCGTGCAGCAGCTTCTGCCTCCCGCAGCTGAGCGCAGAAACCCAAGAGCAATACCAAGCTCACAGCCCGTTCATGGGCACTGATATTCTCCGCCCGCTGCTCGTCACCCAACGCTTTCCACCCTCCATCCTCCATCACCCTCCACCATCAGTCAGTTCTGCCTTGGGTGAGGCCTCATTTGGGGTATTGTGTGCAGTTCTGGTCACACTGTTGTAAAGAAGCACATTATGAAGCCTGAAAGGCAAAGTATGTTACCAGAACTGGAGGACTTTAGTTATAAGGAGAGGCTGGTTAGGCTGGGACTTGTTCCCTGAAGTGACGGAGGCTGCAGGGGTGATATAAATTCATGAGGGGAATAGATCAGTCTTTTTTCCCCAGGGTGGGGGAAATCTAAAACTAGAGTGCATAGATTTAAGGTGAGAGGAGAAACATTTAAAAGGGACTTGAGAGACATGTTTTTCACACACAGCGGGTTTTGTATATGGAAAAAGGTGGCAGCAGAGGAAGTTGTAGAGTTGGGTGTAATTGCAATGTATAAAAAGATATTTAGACAGGTACATAGATAGAAAAGGTTCAGGGGGATATGGGCCAAATGCAGTCAAATGGGAATAATTCAGATAGACATCTTTGACAGCATGGATGTGTTCAGCCGATGGGCCAGTTTCCGTGATATATAACTCCATGGGTCTAGGACTCTGTAACGATTATGGGTCTAGCGTGTCCATAAGTTCATAAGTGATAGGAGCAGGATTAGGCCATTTGGCCCATCAACTCTATTCTGCCATTCAATCATGGCTGATCTATCTCTCCCTCCTATCACCATTCTTCCCATAACCCCTAACACCGGTACTAACCAAGAATCTATCTATCTCTGCCTTAAAAATATGGCAAGTGTGGCGCTAGCCACTGACATGGCCTCCACAGCCCTCTATGGCAATGAGGTCCATGTGTTGGAGCGTGCTGTGGCTGATGTATAAGAAACAGATGACAATTGTGGAACATTGCCACTCTTCCACTTTCAAATTAGATTTTCTGGGATATAGAAGTTGAGAGTGATCATTGAAAGTTGCTGCCAGACAACTGTGTTTGAGACACAGATGGGAAGCGTAGCTATTGTATATTTGTCTGATATCCACTTTCCAATGTTGACAGCTGACAACAGAATTTGTGCACTAACTTTTGGAGTTTGGTAGAAATGCCCACATTTTTCGACCTTATTTTTAATTGGTTTCCTTGATTGAATTTACTAATGAATGTCACTAATGAGTCTGCTAAGGATTTTGATAAAATTCAACCTAAATGCTTCAAACACAGCAATTCTTTAGTTAGCACTAGATTTGAAGAGAGAGTATCCTTGTTTGTTGTGTCAGCGATGTCCATGAATATACTGGCTGACACTGTCTAACATTGCAAGTTATGAAGACTGTAAACGACTCCACACAATGAGTCATTCCTCAAAATCAACCCCATCATAAAATGGTGCCGCTCTTAAGTTATGGCTGACTGACCTGTTCTTTTTTTTTGTACATGTAGTTTAATGATACAAGTTGTATCCAAACTCATCAGTGCAACACTTTGGCAAGATTGAACTCTTCCAGCATCTTGCCATGTTCTTAAAATTCTTCCAACTCGAGGCACAATCGGCATGATGTTCACCACATATGTACTTCAAAAGGAATGCAAGGAGCAGCATCTACCACTGTCCTGGTCCATTATTGACCTCACTAAAGCCTTTAACCCTCGGGAAGAGTTCCGACCCGAAACATCACCTATTCCTTTCCAGCAGAGATGCTGCCTGACCCACTGAGTTACTCCAACATTCTGTGTTTATCTTCGGATAACTGTTGACTACCCTTCTTACATTTAATTGTCCAAAGCATTTTTGCTCCAGCTTATGTTCTCTTCACCTTGGTTCTAACCAATTCTAACCAATGGCTCCACAACATAATTGACCTCAGTGCAAATTGGTGGTAAGCAAGACTACATCATTGCTCAAACCTTTCTCAGTTTTCTCTCTCCACAATGCTCCACCTCACTTCAAACAAGCATCGTGTAACACTTCCCTAATTTGTAGGCAATCCATTGCGATTGCTTGCTAACTAAATTCTTGGAGGCAAAGAGGGGAGGCCTTCCTCAAGCCAGCTCATGGGAAACAAAACTCTGCAATTGGCTTCAGTTGTTGAGACAGTTGGGGTTTCTTTGGTTGTTTCCATTACTGTAATGACCTGCAATACCTCGTGTCAAGAACTCTTCAGTGCTGTGGAGGAAAAAGTCAGAAGACGTACAATGGCCACGTCCTTGATAAATTAAATATTTTAAATACATATAAAATGTGAACATTGGTGCCCATGTTTCCAAAAGAATGAAAGCAATTGGAAGAGCCTTTCTAAACAAGTGGAATGACTGGAATTGTACGTTGGGCTGTGGCCAGTTTTCAGGTGGGCAAAAAGAGCAATCGGTCTGAAATGTCAACTATCCATGTTCTTCAGAGATGCTGCTTGACCCGCTGAGATACTCTAGCACTTGAGTCGTTTGAGTAAACTCAGCAGCTGCAGATTCTTGTTTCTAGTTTTCATGTGGGATCTGATTCAGTGTAAGACAATCTTTAATCAGACCACAGAAAACAGGCTGCAAAATGATTTTAAGCCTGATTTGTTTATTTTTTAAACTCTGCACACTTCTGCATGGCTTGGCTCATTCTGCAATGTTAACGCCCACGTTACTCAACAAACTGATTGGAAATTCTCCTGGACAATGATAAACTCCAACACTGACAAACTAAAATATCTTGTTTCTATATAAAGGCAAGATCCTTCCAGAAGCAAATTCAACGGTTAAGTTATTCTTTCCCTGTGCTGATCTCCCTGTACTTGCCAATTTGCTTTTACGCAGTTCATTTAATGTGAGAGCAACAATCAACTGAGGTTGAGCTTCACAGTTGGAAATAATATGCTATTATCATTTAACTAGCTCTCGTAGTGATGAGCTGCACACCTCTGCATCGACTGCAACATGGAGATACTAACATGCTGCATTTAATTAAAGGAGCACTGCATTATCTTTAAATTGACAGGCAAAGCAATAGTAAAGGTTTTGTTTTCAATTTGTCCTTGGTATGCAGATGATCGTGCCACAGCAACATTTGTTCTGCTTCACTGGCTAAACAAACGACGAGGTTAAAGGGGCATTAACAAGTAAGTGTGTAGCGCGGTTTGGAAACATATGGCGACCAGGCATGTATTTATAGTTTTTTAGTTTAGTTTAGAGATACAGTGCAGAGACAGGCCCTTCAGCCCACTTAGACCCCACCAACCAACGATCTCCACATGCTAGCACTGTCCTACACACGAGGGATAATTTACAATTTTTACCAAAGCTAATTAACCTACAAATCTGTACGTCTTTGGAATATGGGAAGAAACCAGAGCACCTGGGGAAAACTCACACGGTCACAGGGAGAATGTACAAACTTCGTACAGACAGCACCCGCAGTCTGGATCGAACCCAGGTCTCGGGCGTTGTAAGGCAGCAACTCTACTGCTGCGCCACTGTGCCACCGAACCCAACCAAGAAACTCGTGGGGCTTTCGCATTGAAACAAAAATCTTAATATCCATCTTTTTCCAGGTCTTCTTCTTCTTTTGTGTCCATCATCTATGTTTCAAATGTTACATCACTGTCTTCGTACGTCCTGAAAAGGACGCAAGCTTCCGGTGGCAGTCAGTGGGAGCCATCACTTGTACAATAGATTGTGGTAGCAGAATTAGCTCGGGACACTTCCAGTTTCCAGCCCCGCGACGTGGCGCTTCTGCTATGGGGTCCAGGTTAATCAACAAAAGACCCCATATTGCAATTTTCCAATGTGATTCTGGTCTCAGCATTTTAAAAAAAAAGTAATGCAGTTCCTAATTTCCCACAAATTTCACACACCTTGAGATTAACCATAAGAATAATTATTGTAAAATTATTATTTTATATTTCAATGGACCTCTCCTGGTATATTAGTAAAAGGACACATCATGCTGGAATAACTCAGCAGGTCAGGCAGCATCTCTGAAGAAAATGGATAGGTGACATTTCGGGTCGGGACCCTTCTTCAGGCCCCCACAGTATACCTATTTTGAAGAAGTTATCCAGTCTGAAGAATGGTGTCACCTACTCAACCCAATTACGGCAGATTTTAGGCTGTGTATTCTGGATATGCCTAAAGTGGAAACTTCATGCTCATACAGGGAATGCATTTCTAAAGGTGGCACAAGAGATTGCAGTTGCTGGAATCTGGAGCAAAAAGATAGAGAGGTGCTGGAGGAACTCAGTGGGCCAGGCTGCATCAGTCGAGGGAAATAGAGTTGACATTTTGGGTCTTCAGCTGCATTTATAAAACTGACTACATGACTCTTTTACAATGAATCAAAACATTTTGTGAAATATTTGTGTGTACTCTTTAAGCACTAAGATGACAAGAGGTGATTAAATACATTCTCAATGGTTACAGTTGCACAATTTATTTGCATCTCCACTTTAGAAACTCAGCAGCCAATCTGCACACAGCAAACTCAAACACAGCAACGTGATAACCAGTGATTGTCCTTTGCCTGAAACATAAATGACGGCCAAGTCACAAGGGATAATCTCAAAGATAGTGCCATGGAATATCTAAAAAAAACATTCAATGCATGAGTTTAATACCTCAGCAGGAAGTAGGGACCCCAAATCTGCAGCCAAATGCCCTGTACACAAGGTCAGACTTTATTTTTATGCTTGTGCAAATGGTATTGGACTTGAACCAGAACCACTACTGATGCTGGATTCGGTTCATATATTCAGTAATAACCAGATGCCAGTTATGGTGGACTGCATAAGTTGTGGACACTCTGAGGCTTCTGTTGGCTGATAGTTTAAATGTTATGGTATGGTACTTCATTTGTCACATGTACCGAGGTACTACAGTGAAATTCTTTTTTTGTATACAGTTCAGTACAAGTATCACGAAACATAAAGTTTTAGATAAGCATCTCAGATCCAGTACCAATGTACAGCAGTAGTACACTGAGACAGTACACAGAGTTGCCAGTTGGCACCATTTCCAAGTCCCAGTTGTTGTAAGTGCAGGGATCTTGGCCTGACCATGAAGGTTTGTTGTCCTGGCGGCGTTGCAGGGTGGGCTTGGCCAAGCGTAGCCATGGTGTCCTCCGCTGCAGCTCCACCACTGCAGGCTGTGTCTGGTCGTGCCCGTCCTCTTGGAGCGATGCCCAGTCCGGCCGAGCCCAGGCAGCTACAGGGCCTCCTGTGCCCACTCCCCCTGTCGAGGCCATGCATTGCCTCCCACAGCCGTTCTGCTTACCGGCCTTCCACGTGGGTTCCCCTCCTCAATCCGCAGCGGCCGTTGTTTGTGCACTGCTGTCTGAGTAAAACTACTTTGTTGTGGATTGTTTGGCTGCTCAGCCAGTGATCTTCAAATGGCAGCTGTAGTGGTTGACTACATTGTGGTAGAAAGCCACTTGGTTTGTCCTCTCTCTTGCATGAGGAAATAATTGAGGAGTTGCTAATTATCCCAGTGTTGGGATGAAGAAATAAACATTTTATTTCTGGAGCGACTAGGCTTGTATACACTAGAATTTAGAAGGATGAGAGGAGATCTTATCGAAACGTATAAGATAATTAAGGGGTTGGACACGTTAGAGGCAGGAAACATGTTCCCAATGTTGGGGGAGTCCAGAACAAGGGGCCACAGTTTAAGAATAAGGGGTAGGCCATTTAGAACTGAGATGAGGAAGAACTTTTTCAGTCAGAGAGTTGTGAATCTGTGGAATTCTCTGCCTCAGAAGGCAGTGGAGGCCAATTCTCTGAATGCATTCAAAAGAGAGCTAGATAGAGCTCTTAAGGATAGCGGAGTCAGGGGGTATGGTTAGAAAGCAGGAACGGGGTACTGATTGAGAATGATCAGCCATGATCACATTGAATGGCGGTGCTGGCTCAAAGGGCCGAATGGCCTCCTCCTGCACCTATTGTCTATTGTCTATTTTAAGTATAATGTTTACAAGTAACTGCAGTTTTAATGTGAAACTTAAACCTCATCTTTCGGTTTGAAATAAGGTTTTGGGTTGTTGAAGGAAGGTCTTGTGAGTATGATAAGAAAAAGTTGCTGTCAACAGTAAAATAAAGATTTTGTTGGACCTTTCAAAGCTTTTGGGCATTCAAGGACATTTTACAGCCAGTGGGTTTTTTAAATTGCAATGTCGCGATTACTTTGATGTAGGAGATCAATACCCCAGTGGGAAGCTTGTCTCTTTGGGAAAAGTTGGGTGATAATTAATTCAAATAATTGGTTGGAGATTGTTTGAGGTCCAGCTCCAATTAAAAGTGTAATCATGCAGATTTTTAATAAACTGATTCAATTGTTTTCTGTCTTTGAGCCAGTTTGCTCAGGAGCTCATTACGGCATAATTGCATTGAATCAGATCTGCTGAATCAAGTGACAATTGAAACAGGACCTCTGCGTAATTGTTGACCATATGGAATGATAAAGTGAGGCACGGAATTGTCTCTTAAACGTGGACTTTACAAAGTCTTTGTGAAATCAAGTCCTTTATTTAAACCTGATGTACACAACCAATTTTACCAACAATTCATTTGTTCTTTGTACCTTTGGATACCTGTAGTTTCCCTCTCCCCTTACTCTCAGTCTGAAGTAGGGTCTCGACCTGATGCGCTACCCATTCCTTTTCCCCAGAGATGCTGCCTGACCCGCTTAGTTACTCCGCCATTTTGTGCCAATCTTTTACCAACAATTAAATTGCTAACCAGAGCAATCAGGTATCTGCTGTATTTTGCAGAACTTCTTCACATACAATATTTGCTTTGTGTTTGGAGACACACGAGACTTCAGTTATTGGAATTTTGAGCAAAAAGCAACTGCTGGAGGAATTCACCAGGTCAGGCATCATCTGTAGAGGGAAATAGACAGATGACATTTCGGGTCAAGAACACTTATTCACTCTAGCCCAGAACACTGTCTAACCATTTCACTCTTCGGGTGCTCTGCCTTCCTATTCTTACCACCAAAGTGGATAACCTCACACTTATCCACATTAAACTGCATCTGCCATGCATCCGCCCACTCACACAACCTGTCCAAGTCACCCTGCAACCTCATAGCATCTTCCTCACAGTTCACACTATCACCCAGCTTTGTATCATCTGCAAATTTGCTAATGGTACTTTTAATCCCTTCATCCAAGTCATTAATATATATTGTTCCACCAGTACTTTGTTTTTTGCATTGCATTATATCTGGGTTTTTTTTTTTGGTGACGTAGGTATCACTGACCACCAGCATTTATTGCCCACCACTCACTGCCTTTGAGAAGATGATCAGGAGCTGCCCTTTGGAGCAGCGGCAGTCCTTCAGGTTAATAATTTCTTGGATTTTGCCACATGACAATGAAGGAACAGTGATATCTTTCCAAGTTGGGATCATCTGTGACCTGAGGGGAAGTGTGCAGGCCATGGCATTCCTGAGAGCCCACTGCCCTTATCACTCTCCATTGGAAAAAGTAAATGCTTAGGAAGGTGGATTGGGTGCCAAGTACTGTAAGTAATATTATGAGTCTCTGCATTAGTATCACCATAAACTTGAACTCTATTCCCCAACCTAGTGCATTGCTCGACATCCCTGAAAGCATACTACAGACAGCTGTGGAGGCCAAGTCAATGGTTAATTTCAAAGAGCAGATTGACAGATTCCTCATTTGTAAGGGTGTTAGGGTTTATGGGGAGAAGGCAATTAAATGGGGTTTCGAGGAAATGTTAGATCAGCCATGATTGAATGGCGGAATAGACCTGATGGGACGAATAGCCTAATTCTGCTCCTAAAGCGCATTGACATGAGAATATCCAGGACCAGAAGCAGTCCAACTCTGAACTTGCCTTCAGTCTATTCTTTGCAGTGAGAGTGAAGGCCAGCTCCACCTCAACGCATGCAGATACAACCATTTCACAGGCCCTGGTGACTTGTGTCTCACTTTCATAGGTTCACAAGCTATAGTAGCAGAATTAGGCCATTTGGCCCATCAAGTCTCCTCTGCCATTCAATCGTGGCTGATCTATCAACCCCATTCTCCTGCCTTCTCCCCATAACCCCTGACACCCGTACTAATAAAGAATCTGTCAATCTCCGTTTCCCTCCAGAACAAGAGGAAGCCACCCAATGTTTGAGCAATGCAGTGGCAGTTCTGAGATCGCTCACACGGGCACTGCATGCTAAAACTGCGGCTACAGTGACTTTGAGTAATTTTGTCCCGGGGTCTTGAGGGCTAAACGTCAAGTTATCCATGCCTGATTGAAATATGATGCCAGCTGGAATATCATGTAATGATTCCAACAGGCATGAGTGATGCACTCCAATCTACCAGATGCAAAATTGTGCTAAACTTGCACTTTATACTGAAAATTGAAAGTAAATTAGCACCAGCAGTACTGAAAACTGCCACTGAGCAGTTAAATCTTCCAACCTCTTTCTCATCAGGACAAATCGGGATGTTTTAACCAATCTACAAAATGGACCAACCCTTTAAGTCAAATATCACCTGTAAAACATGCCTGTTGAATGTGGCATCAAATCATTCCATAATCTTCCTCACTACTTGATGAATACATCTGCATTATAAGTAGAAACAAGGAACCGAGGATGCTAGTTTATACCAAAAATAGACACAAAAATGCTGGAGTAACTCAGTGAGTCAGGCAGCATCTCTGGAGAGAAAGGATGAATTGTGGCGGCTCCCAAAGGTCGGGCCATACTACTACCGACCCCTCGGCACGGGAATGGACCAGTCCCGGGAGGCGGTCCTGGACTCAGGAATATAAGGACAAGGTTTGGGCGCCAAGCCATTCCGGCAGACTAGACCCGTCTGAGACCCACGAACCAATAAATATACCTTCCCGAAATACCTGGCTCCTTGCCTTTATCGACGCGCTACATTGGTGACCTCGACGGTCCATTCATTAGGATGGACAGAAAAGCATATTCCGACCGCCCGTCCGGCTCGCAGGCCGACCAGGCCCCAGCTGTCGACGCGGTAGGAATTAAGCTCCCGACCTTCTGGACCACCCGGGCTCGCATTTGGTTTTACCAAGCGGAGGCCCAGTTCCAGCTGCGGGGCAACACAACGGATGACACCCGGTTTTTCCACCTGGTGGGAGCCCTTGACCAGGACGCGGCCGAAGAGGTAACGGAGTTCCTCCAGGACCCACCGGCCGACGGTAAATATGAAGCCCTTAAGGAGCTGCTGCTCCAAACCTACGGGCTAACCCGAATGGAGCGGGCCGAAAGGCTCCTCCACATGCCAGGCCTCGGTGACCGGCGCCCATCTAGCCTCCTGAAGGAGATGGTCGCGCTGCTCGACGGGCACAGACCGTGCCTGATGTTTGAATATACGTACCTGCACCTGCTGCCGGCCGACATTTGCCTGCAGCTCACCGACGCCTCCTTTGCAGACACCCGGGCCCTCGGCAGGCGCGCGGACGCGCTGTGGGCGGCGCGCCGTGATGACGTCAGTGCGCTTAACGTCACTCGAGAAGCGCCCGATTTTCTGCGGTCGGGCGGGGGAGCTGTGGAAGGAGTGACAGCTACGTCCCGGAGGCCTGCGAGATCGCCCCCGGTGGCCATTGCGGGTCGTGCACCTGCAGTCCCACACCAGCAGGCTCCAGCCAGCACCAGCAAGAGGTACTGGTGTTATTACCACCAGCGCTGGGGTGCGGCAGCCCGACAATGCCGCCAGCCGTGCACATTTCCGGAAAACGCCCGGGCCGGCTACCAATAGTCCCTGCGGTGGCCGGCCAGATTCACCGCCTCTTCGCCTGGGATCGGTGGTCCGGGAGCCGCTTCCTCGTGGATACCGGGGCGGAGCTGAGCGTCCTGCCCCCTTTGCCGCTGGACATTCGTTCTGGGAAGCGGGGGCCCATCCTCACCGCGGCAAATGGGAGCATTATTCACACATATGGCGTCCGCACGGTCCACATCGTTTTCGGTGCCAGTCATTTTACGTGGCTGTTTACGATCGCCGACGTCTCCCAGCCGTTGCTCGGGGCCGATTTTCTGCGGGCGCATTCTCTCCTCGTGGACGTCAGGCAGCAGCGCTTGGTCCACTCCGCCACGATGGAGCCCATCGCGTTGCGGCTGAATGACCCCATTATACGCCCGCTGTCGTCCGTGGACTCCCATTTCGCTCGGGTGCTGGCGGACTTTCCGGATATTATGGCCCCGCAATTCCGGTCGTCGACCCCCAAGCATGGGGTGTACCATTATATCACAACTACCGGCCCACCCCTCCACGCACGAGCACGCCGACTCCCGCCTGAGAAACTACGCCTGGCACGACAGGAGTTCCGCACGATGGAGTCCTTGGGGATCGTCCGCCCTTCCAACAGCCCATGGGCATCTCCACTCCACATGGTCCCCAAGGCAAACGGGGGCTGGAGGCCTTGCGGGGATTATCGGCGGCTGAACGTCGCTACCGCCGAGGACCGATACCCCGTGCCCCACATCCAGGACTTCAACGCCCATTTGGCTGGGGCCACGATATTTTCAAAGGTGGATCTGGTGCGAGGTTACAACCAGATCCCGGTCCACCCGGAGGATGTACCCAAGACGGCAATCATCACGCCGTTCGGACTCTACGAGTTCGTACGAATGCCGTTCGGCCTCAAGAACGCCGCGCAGTCATTTCAGCGGTTAATGAACGGCGTGTGTCGCGGGCTGGATTTCCTATTTGTCTACCTTGACGACATATTGGTAGCCAGCCGCTCGCGGCAGGAGCACTGTGCCCACCTCCGGCAGCTTTTCCAGCGGCTCAGCGAACACGGGTTGGCCATAAACCTCGCCAAGTGCCGCTTTGGCGTGGCCACAATCGACTTTCTCGGCCACCGTGTGTCCTCGCAAGGAGCGGTTCCCCTGCCGGACAAAGTAGACGCCATCCGCCGGTTTCCCCGTCCATCCTCGGTGCGTGGCCTGCAGGAGTTCGTCGGCATGGTGGCATTTTATCACCGGTTCCTGCCATCCGCGGCCCACATCATGCGGCCGCTATACGAGCTGCTGGCGGGCAAGCTCAAGACCGTCGTGTGGACCGACGAGGCCGTAACAGCCTTTGACGGCGCGAAGGAGGCCCTGGCTCGGGCTGTGCTGCTTGTTCACCCACGGGAGGATGCCCCGACAGCCCTTACGGTGGACGCCTCAGAGTTGGCGGTTGGTGCCGTACTGGAGCAACTCACGGACGGGGGTTGGCGCCCCCTGGCCTTCTTCAGCCGGCACCTCGACAACGCCCAGAAGAAGTACAGCGCTTTCGACCGCGAGCTCCTCGCCCTGTACCTGGCCGTTCGTCACTTCCGCTATTTTCTGGAGGGCCGCCCGTTCACCGCTTACACGGACCACAAGCCGCTCACTTTCGCCCTGGCAAAGGTCTCCGACCCATGGTCCACCCGACAGCAGCGCCAGTTGGCCTACATATCAGAATTCACCACCTCCATCCGCTTTATCGAGGGGAAGGAAAACCGGGTGGCCGACGCATTGTCTCGCCCCGCCATCAATGCCGTGTTAGAAGTGGCACCCGGCATTGATTATTCTGCCCTGGCGGAGGCCCAACTAACGGACGGGGAGATGCCCGCCTACCGGACTGCCATCTCTGGCCTCCGCCTTGAGGATGTTCCCCTCGGCCCTGGTGCGACGACGATACTTTGCGATGTGTCGGCAGGTCAGCCGCGCCCCATCGTCCCGGCCGCGTGGCGCAGGAGGGTTTTCGACGTGGTCCACGGGCTGGCTCACCCATCCATCCGGGCAACGATCTCCTTGGTAGCTGCGCGGTTCATGTGGCATGGTCTGCGCAAGCAGGTTGGCCAATGGGCCCGCACCTGCATTCCGTGCCAGACATCAAAAATTCAACGCCACGTCCGGGCGCCACTCCAAGGGATCGGTCTACCCTGCCGCCGTTTCGACCACCTGCACGTGGACATTGTGGGCCCCCTCCCGCCGTCCCGGGGCATCACCCACCTCTTCACGGTGGTGGACCGCTTCACGCGGTGGCCGGAGGCCATACCATTGGCTGATACGTCTACAGCCACATGCGCTCGTGCGTTGGCCGCGCACTGGATTGCTCGCTTTGGTGTGCCGGTGGTCATCTCATCGGACCGGGGGCCACAGTTCACCTCCGAGCTGTGGTCGGCCATGGCCCACCTGTTGGGCGTGCGGCTGCACCACACCACGGCCTATCACCCGCAGGCAAACGGCTTGGTGGAGAGGTTCCACCGGCAGCTGAAGGCAGCGCTGAAGGCGCGACTCGCCGGCCCCGACTGGATGGACGAGCTACCATGGGTTTTGCTGGGCATCCGGACTGCCCCCAAGGAAGACCTGGCTTCATCCTCAGCGGAGCTCGTATACGGGTCTCCGCTCACGGTGCCCGGGGAGTTCGTGCCCTCGTTGCCGGGGCGAGAGGAACCGCCCTCATCCACCCTACATCGCCTCCGAGAGCGAGTTGGCAAGCTCGCACCCGTGCCGACGTCCCGCCATGGGACATTCCGCCCTTACGTGCCATCGGCCCTCCAGGACTGCGCCTTTGTTTTCCTGCGCCGTGACGCCCACCAGGCGCCACCCCAGAGGCCGTATGAAGGCCCGTACCGGGTGCTGGAGCACGGACAGACAACCTTTGTTTTGGACATGGGGGGCCGGCCGGAGGCCGTGTCAATTGACCGCCTGAAGCCGGCCCACTTAGACATCGACCAACCGGTGCGGGTGGCCCAGCCTCGGCCACGAGGTCGCCCCCCTTTGCGGGTCCCACCGCCTGTCCCTCCAACTGTGCCTCCGCCGGCCCCTCTGTCGACCGATTACCGTACGCGGTCAGGTCGGGTTGTGCGACCACCAGTGCGTTTCGTGCCTCCGGATCTGGGGGGGGGTACTGTGGCGGCTCCCAAAGGTCGGGCCATACTACTACCGACCCCTCGGCACGGGAATGGACCAGTCCCGGGAGGCGGTCCTGGACTCAGGAATATAAGGACAAGGTTTGGGCGCCAAGCCATTCCGGCAGACTAGACCCGTCTGAGACCCACGAACCAATAAATATACCTTCCCGAAATACCTGGCTCCTTGCCTTTATCGACGCGCTACAGAATGATGTTTTGGGTCGAAAGTCTGAAGAAGGGTCCTGACCCAAAACGTCACCCATCCTTTTTCTCCAGAGATGCTGCCTGATTCGCTGAGTTACTTGGGCATATTGTGTCTATCCCTCTGCATTATGACTTTAGGGGAAATTATGACCAGGGGAAATGCTGACATTCAAGGCTGCCGTCAACACATATCACAAAAGAGCAACTCTGACCGAATAAACCAGTTGGCACAGCGGTCGAGTTACTGCCCTACTGCCTGAGACCCGGGTTCAATCCCGACTACTGGTGCTGTCTGATAGGAGTTTGTACGTTCTCCCCGTGACCGCGTGGGTTTTCTCTGAGATCTTCGGTTTCCTCCCACACTCTAAAGACGTATAGGTATGTAGGTTAATTGGCTTGGTGTATGTGTAAATTGTCCCTAGTGTGTGTGTTAAATAGTGTTAATATGCGGGGATCGCTGGTCGGCGCGGACTCGGTGAGGCAAAGGGCCTGTTTCTGTGCTGTATCACTAAACTAAAGCAAGCGAGAGTTCGGGACTAACCATACGGATACTCGTTGAGTGTGACAAGGCTTGCATGCTCTAATGGGCTACAGAACAACGCCGGGCAGAGTCTCAGCATCAGTGCATCCCTCCCAGGCAGGCTCAGTGCATTCTACGCTCGAAATGAACGGAAGGTCAGTGGTATAACATCACCCTCCGCGGCAGCTTCGTGTGTACCTCTACCCTGCGGTCTCCATCGCAGACATCAGAGCGGTTTTCCTGAAAGTGAACCTGCGGAAGGGGACTAACCCGCATAGATTCCTCTGCTGCGTCCTCATGACCTGCATGGACCATTTGGCAGAGGTACTCACGGACATCTTTGACATCTCACTGCTCCAATGCGTGATTCCCAGCGGATTTACGAGAGCCGCTATCATTCCAGTGCCAAAGGTATCATATCATATCATATCATATCATATATATACAGCCGGAAACAGGCCTTTTCGGCCCTCCAAGTCCGCGCCGCCCAGCGATCCCCATACATTAACACTATCCTACACCCACTAGGGACAATTTCTTTTTTTTTCTTCTTTTTTTTTTACATTTACCCAGCCAATTAACCTACATACCTGTACGTCTTTGGAGTGTGGGAGGAAACCGAAGATCTCGGAGAAAACCCACGCAGGTCACGGGGAGAACGTACAAACTCCTTACAGTGCAGCACCCGTAGTCAGGATCGAACCTGAGTCTCCGGTGCTGCATTCGCTGTAAAGCAGCAACTCTACCGCTGCGCTACCGTGCCGCCCGTAAACAAGATAAAAGTCTTAATGACTGCTGAAGGGCCTCCAGAGGCCGGTCATGATGCTCATCACCTCCAGCCTTGAACCACGAGGTTGAAAAACAACTTCTTCCCCAGTGTTATCAGACTCCTGAATGGACCTCTCACATGCGAAGGATACATTTCTGATCTCCCAATCTACACCATTGCAGCCCTTGCACATTTTCTTATCTCCATTTTCTTTGTAGCTGTAGCACGATATTCTGCACTCATCCCTTTTATCTTTTGAACAATAAGTCTACTCCAGTATATTATCAGTAGTATAAGAAAATAACTGCAGATGCTGGTACAAATCGATTTATTCACAAAATGCTGGAGTAACTCAGCAGGTCAGGCAGCATCTCGGGAGAGAAGGAATGGGTGACGTTTCGGGTCGAGACCCTTCTTCAGACCCTTATATTATCATTTGGCCAGACAGCCTGCTAATGAACATTTTACACCGTATCTTGGTACATGTGGCAATAATAAACCAATAACCAATACATTCCCACTCATCTCCTTTGCAAGAAAACATTCCTTAAGATACTTAATAAAAGATAAGCAAAAATGACGGAGGCAGCAAGGGCTGTCTATTTCCTTCAAAGCACTTTTTGAGTTTGTGTCTCCCAATGGTTTTCTGTAAACTGCTCTGATTAGTTCAGATCAGTCTGTAACCAGCTAGTTGTTTCTCTTGGGAGAAGCTGCGATGTACAATGTCAAACAAGATCTTTAATGAGATGTGGTTGTCGGGGGGTCCTGGGTATTTTAATACATTAAATGCTAACTGTTCAATCTTGATGGCATGAAATTAAATATTTCAAAGGTACATGGCACTAAGAAACTGGATAGGAAATGTTGATGAAGGCAAGCTGAGTGGGGCATTCTCAAATTTTCCAAATCTTTCATACCTGATACGAATTCTAAAGTGTGAATTAACTTGACTTCTGAATTTAAATATCTTCTGACAGGCAAACAGCACCCATAGGTCATGGAGCTGTGAATAAGTTAAGGAGCAAGGAGAAGCAGCATTGAGTGATAAAGTTAATTGAAAATGGGGCCCACTCCATGACCCTCACAAGAAATGTTGCCACAGGCAGAAGGAAACTGAAGTTCATCTTGTGCTATGGTGCTTGTTGCAAGTATAATGGACAGAGTTAGTGACAGAAACTTTCCTTGCCGTAGGACATGAATTTTATGGCCAAATCTAATGATAGTAATAGCCATGAATTGACTAGATAAATCTTCCTGCGCATTACATATTTCTGCCAACCTATGGCCTTACAGAAGATGGAAGACCAATGTGATGAGATTTTTTTTATTATTGCCCTGTGGGATGTGATATGCCTCCATTTCACCTGATTACCAGATTACCAGAAATATACAGCCTTTTTATTGTTATCACCGTGGCAGCATAGAAATGATGGAATAAAAATAGATAGGAGTAAATATGTTAAGCTTAAATATGAAAAATTCACTGCAGGGGCAGAGAGACATCAATTGAAAAATTGTCAGAGCGTGTCTTCTTGCAGATAAGCTGTGGAGATCTTTTTTTCTAAATTCCGAGTCTTAACCTGGATCCAGTCTTCATCTGTCCGCAGGCACTGAGAAATCGGATCAAGCTCACCCCTAGTATGGAAAGCCAGGGAGATATAACATTTTTAATTTGTATCTTTTTCCCGAATAGTTGGACGAACATTCGCTGAGCCATATAAATTGAATCATTACAAGTGCGTGACTGAGATGTTATCGCTTTCAGTTACGCCATATAGTTGTAAATTGCGAGTGTAGGTTTGTCTTGAGATATGAAATCCAGAAAGCAAGCCAGGAGTCTGTTGATCACATCATTGTGATTCCCACTGTCGTTATTCATACCGCTCAACTTCGAATGTCAATCTAAATTGAATGTGACCCTAAGAATGCTCCTGTGTCAACTTTCAAAACAAACAAAACAAAAATGTCAGTGCACCATCCATGCCTGTTTAGGCCACAATAATCTACCACCTACCAAAAGCAATCAAAATGATTTACTCCTGTATTTAAATGAGATGCCGTTCACCTCTCTGGTGCCTGGATCTTGTTATCTGCTGCAGCTATGCATGGACTTTTCAGAATGCAGTAATATTATTTTGCAGCAATACAGGTTGCACATCTCCAGAAAAACACATTAATATAAGGATATTAAATTAGTTAGCCTAAAGAAATTAATTTAAATTTCATTCAAAGGTTGTCCTCTTGGGAATTATTTTCTCGCAAAGTGCTCTTAATTTGTAACTAAATTTTGTATGAGTTGCTATCAAAAAATGATTCATTGCCTTACAAAAATAGAAAGCATTCAAGTGCATCTATGGTGACTGTCGGGAGTGCAATGTTACAGAAAATCATTCTATAATATTCCAGCTCATTCCATTCCATCTACTTATACATCTTTATGTGCATGACGCTGTAGGTTATATATGTATGAAAAACACGTATTCAATGATTTTTTTTAGGTACTGGATGCATTTTAATATAAGACTAAATGTGGTCAGCAGCTTCCAGTTGCAGCTGAGATTATGTGGGGACTCAGGGGTGGTTAGCTGTCATCTGAATCTATCTGCCACACTTGGGAAGACTTTTGTCACTTAGAGTCAGAGAGTGATACAGTGTGGAAACAGGCCCTTCGGCCCAACTTGCCTAAACCAGCCAACATGTCCCAGCTACACTAGTCCCACCTGTCTGCGCTTGGTCCATATCCCTCCAAACCCATCCTATTCCACCGATGCGCTATACAAAAAGGGCCAGAGCAGACTTTATCTGCTAAGGAGACTCAGTTCCTTTGGAGTGCAGGGGGCACTTCTAAGGACCTTCTACAACACGGTGGTTGCATCAGCCATTTTCTATGGAGTGGTCTGCTGGAGCAGCAGCATCTCAGCAGCGGAAAGGAAGAGACTTGACAAGCTGGTCAGGAAGGCCAGCTCTGTCCTGGGTTGCCCCCTCGACAGTGCAGGTAGTGGGAGAGAGGAGGATGATGGCAAAGTTAACATCGTTGCTGGACAACGACTTCCACCCCATGCAGGACACTGTCACTGCACTGAGTAGCTCCTTCAGTGACAGACTCCTTCACCCCAAATGCGTGAAGGAGAGATATAGGAGGTCCTTCCTTCCCGCTGCTGTGAGACTGCATAACCAGCACTGCTCCCAGCAGCCGAGTCAACAATAACAGCTAAGGAATACAATTTATCCTTGTCTTTACTTTTATTTATAATGAATGATCTCTTGCTATCCACTTTGCTGCTGTAACACTGTAAATTTCCCCGGTGTGGGACGAATAAAGGAATATATTATTATTATTATTATCCATGTACCCGTCCAACTGTTTCTTAAACGATGGGATAGTCCCAGCCTCATCTACCTCCTCTGGCAGCTTGTTCCATTCACCCACCGCCCTTTGTGTGAAAAGATTACCCCTCAGGTTCCTATTAGAACTTTTCCCCTTCACCTTGAACTTCTTGGCTCAGCAGCTGGGTGGAAAGTTTCATGCAGGGATACATTGGTGGAAAGGGAGCCCATTAGAACATGTTCTTGACAAAATTCAATGGCAGAGCTTTAACTGCTCGGGGCTGGATGTTAGCAGTTTTCTCTCTCAAAGGAAACACCTTCTTTTGTCCTGATGACAAGAACAAAAAAATCAATCTAAAAATTAAAAGGATGTCAATTTTAATATTAAATTGTTACTGAACATAATGGTGCTTTTTGATTGCGGGCTAACGTAGAGATATAAAACTTAATTGTTGGGAAATTGGAATTGGAGCTCAGGCGTAATGAGAATAATTGGTCTGCGGCTCCTCTCTTGCCTTCAGAGGCAGCTTGTCAGTGGAGCTTCTTCCAATTTCATCTGTTTGTCTCATTGGAAATGTTGGAAAATCTACAAGCTATGGAGCTCAGCACTACCTTCGGGATATTTTCCATCAGACATGCTCAACACACCCTACTGTGCTCGATGTTGAAATCTATTCCGTAGACTTCAATGGCGGCTTGTATTTTATTTTGAAATGTCAAACCGCGAAAGGCCGATATTTCACTTACTATCTGCTATTTATATCCTCCCTGCCTTCAACCTTCTAGATTATCATTCTTCCCTTCAGCTTGTCCTGTTATTATTTACTTACAGAGATGAGGGCCAATTCTGCCTGTTGTTACAGAGGAAGTAGGAATGTTGGAGATGAAGGGAGTTACTGCAGATGCAAACCTGCCAGCTCGGTTGACATGAATTTTCAAGAGAGCAAACTACTGCCAAACTTGATCTTTGAGTTAACTGTACACCATGCCCTTACGCCACCTGATTGGCCTTTGAGCATATTGAAATAGTTGCGCACATTTATTTTCCAGCTGTTAAAATGATTTGAAATTAAATGTAACAAGCAGCCACATTTCCTATAATCTACTTTTTCCAATGATTTGTATCCACTGCCTTCAGCTTGCAGCAGGAAAGCCTTCAATCGATTTTCAGGAAGAGTTAAATCTAACCAATTCAATCAAAAGCAAAAGAGATTCTTGATTGTACCCTAAAATTGGGAAGTTTCTTTCCGAATGTAAGCTTCGACAATTATATATTCAAGTTTTGCAGATGATTATGAACGTAATATTTGGAAGTTTGATTTGTACAGTGGCAATGTTGTGCTTCATTTCCCTTCAAGAAGCTTTCTGACAGGTTCTTTACCAATGCGTGTAAAGAGCAGGTTGTACTATAGGGAACTGATAGACGTATAATGTTAAGGTCATATGTCATACAACACAGAAACAGGCCCTTCAGCCCAACTTGTTCATGCCGACCATGATGCCCCGTGATTGGCCCATACCCCTCTAAACCTTTCCTATCCATGTACCTGTCCTAGTTCCTTTTAAATGTTATTATAGTACCTGCCTCAACTACCTCTTCTGGCAGCTCATTCCATATACCCACCACCCTTTGCGTGAATAAGTTACTCATCAGGTCCCTATTAAATGTTTTCCTTCTAACCTTAAATATCTGTTCCCTGGTTCTTGATTTCCCCTGCTCTGGATAAAAGACTCTGTGCATCTACCCTTTCCAATACCCAGCCCAGCAAAACAAATTTAGAGAGGATGTTCTACGAGTGGGAGAGTCTAGGACCAGGGGTCATAGCCTCAGTATTAAAGGATGTTCCTTTAGGAAGGAGATGAGGAGGAATTTCTTTACTGAGTGGTGAATCTGTGGAATTTATTGCCACAGAAAGCTGTGGAGACCCTCAATGGATATTTTTAAGGCAGAGATAGCAGTAACGGGATCGTTCCGAGTCAGCATGGATTTACGAAGGGGAAATCATGCTTGACAAATCTACTGGAATTTTTTGAGGATGTAACTAGGAAAATTGACAAGGGAGAGTCAGTGGATGTGGTGTACCTCGACTTTCAGAAAGCCTTCGACAAGGTCCCACATAGGAGATTAGTGGGCAAAATTAGGGCACATGGTATTGGGGGTAGGGTACTGACATGGATAGAAAATTGGTTAACAGACAGAAAGCAAAGAGTGGGGATAAATGGGTCCCTTTCGGAATGGCAGGCAGTGACCAGTGGGGTACCGCAAGGTTCGGTGCTGGGACCCCAGCTATTTACGATATACATTAATGACTTAGACGAAGGGATTAAAAGTACCATTAGCAAATTTGCAGATGATACTAAGTTGGGGGGTAGTGTGAATTGTGAGGAAGATGCAATAAGGCTGCAGGGTGACCTGGACAGGTTGTGTGAGTGGGCGGATACATGGCAGATGCAGTTTAATGTAGATAAGTGTGAGGTTATTCACTTTGGAAGTAAGAATAGAAAGGCAGATTATTATCTGAATGGTGTCAAGTTAGGAGGAGGGGGAGTTCAACGAGATCTGGGTGTCCTAGTGCATCAGTCAATGAAAGGAAGCATGCAGGTTCAGCAGGCAGTGAAGAAAGCCAATGGAATGTTGGCCTTCGTAACAAGAGGAGTTGAGTATAGGAGCAAAGAGGTCCTTCTACAGTTGTAACGGGCCCTGGTGAGACCGCACCTGGAGTGTGCAGTTTTGGTCTCCAAATTTGAGGAAGGATATTCTTGCTATGGAGGGCGTGCAGCGTAGGTTCACTAGATTAATTCCCGGAATGGCGGGACTGTCGTATGTTGAAAGGCTGGAGCGATTGGGCTTGTATACACTGGAATTTAGAAGGATGAGGGGGGATCTTATTGAAACATATAAGATAATTAGGGGATTGGACACATTAGAGGCAGATAACATGTTCCCAATGTTGGGGGAGTCCAGAACAAGGGGCCACAGTTTGAGAATAAGGGGTAGGCCATTTAGAACGGAGATGAGGAAGAACTTTTTCAGTCAGAGGGTGGTGAAGGTGTGGAATTCTCTGCCTCAGAAGGCAGTGGAGGCCAGTTCGTTGGATGCTTTCAAGAGAGAGCTGGATAGAGCTCTTAAGGATAGCGGAGTGAGGGGGTATGGGGAGAAGGCAGGAACGGGGTACTGATTGATAGTGATCAGCCATGATCGCATTGAATGGCGGTGCTGGCTCGAAGGGCTGAATGGCCTACTCCTGCACCTATTGTCTATTGTCTATTGAGATAGATAGATTCTTGATTAGTACGGATGTCAGGGGTTATAGGGAGAAGGCAGGAGAATGGGGTTAGGAGGGAGAGATAGATCAGCCATGATTGAATGGCAGAGTAGAGTTGATGGGCTGAATGGCCTAATTCTGCTATTATAACTCATGAACTTATGAAATGTTAAGTGTTTCTAAATCTCGGAACTGTCCAGACGGTGCCATTAGTAGATTTTTTTTTGCATAAAAACGTTATTCTGGATCTTTGGGATAATAGTTTGGTGCTCAAAAATAGAGTTATCATGCAGATTTCCTCATATAATCTATGGATTTACATGTGTGTCAGCAAAATAGATGAAAGATTTAAAAAGTAGCTTAATGGAGCAACACAATCGGTTTGGAATGTGGAGAGGCATCACAGATGATTTTCTGATTCAGTTGCTGAATTTTAGATATTAAGGTACATTTTTTAAGTTTTTGAAAAATAAAACATTGCCACATGAACATATGATCATATGAATAATGATTGTTATTTGCTGAGGATAATTTCCCTGGACAATGTGTGCACCATAATGAAGTTCTGTAAATTTTCCTCGGTATCAAATTGTTATTATTTTCTAAAGTATTAATATCTGAAGCTCTGAAGGCCTCTCTGAAATGATGGGGAGAACAGAGAAATTTGAAGGCTGCATTAAGAAGTTTTATTGAAGTCGCAATTTTTAACTTATCTTTCAAGACATACTGATACTTTGACGTCATTGAGTGAATAAGAAATAACACTGATTTCATTGTCACAGATGTTAGACTTTCCTGGTGGGGAATCAATAGTTTGAGCAGCTTCCATTTCTACCATGCATTTCACTGATGGACTCTTAGGGGAATGTTCAATCCATCATCTTATATTGTACAGTTGGCAAAGGATCACATTTGTACTTGTTGGTTTGCTGTATAAATCATCCTCCTCCAACCTGCCACTTAAGTGTGCTAGATCCGCAGAAATAATTGCATCTAAAAAAGATGCTAGCTTTAGAAAGGAGCATTACTGCTTGCTCTTTGTTTTAAAATGACGGGATCATTGAAATTCCCATCAAAGAATGGAGGCCATTGGGCCCATTCTGCCCATACCAGATGGGTCGTGATTGATGAGTGCTGTAATTATTGAGCCAAGACAAATTCATCTCAGCCTCTGAATAAACGAGGCTACGCTTAGTGTTGAAGGAAGCTTATTATGGAATGGCAAGGAGAGTGTGTTCGACATATCCCTGAAGACACTAGCATTCTTGTATTGTTTATATTCCAATGGTAACTTTTCTGTCATTGGTACGTTACAGCTGCAGTAATCTTAAAGAGTTAACAATTTCCGATCACATCTGGTTTGGGGACTGTTGTATTAGTTGCTGCACAGTGGTGGTATGTTCATTTCTGTGCCATAATGTTATTGGTTATAGTCTTATGTAAAATCAGGCTGGTTTTCCAGTGCAGTACTGAGAGAGTATTTTAGCGTTAGGGTTTGTTCTCTTTGGGTCAGATGTCAAACCATCCTCCCTTCAGCGAAGAGGAGGCGGTGAGTTCACCTTGGCGACCAGGTCATTTGATGAAAATAAATGTACATGGCCACAATTTATTTCCTGTGTATGCAAACTGTGCGCGGATTTGTGGTCACATTCCCACCTTACAGTTTAGGGAAGACTGTCATTGATTCAAAAGACCATTTTGAAATATCATTTGAAATAGAAAATGATCAACAAATGCAAAACGTTTTGTTATATCTTGCAGAGATCATTTTCTGATTAGGACATTGCTGGAGACTCAGTCCAATTCTACATATTTTGTTGCATTGTACGGAACGTCTTAGGAAAGGAATAGACTTTGCAGCAGTGCTTTACCAATAACGTGTCTACATGCTGGGATAATAGTTACAGGCCGCCAGACTGAATATTGTTTTTCCGCCACAATCCTGTGTATTCTATCAGTAAGCCAGTTCTGAACACATATGGTCAAGTCACTGTTAATTCTGTGCATCTTAATCTTCTGGATCAGCCTACTATGGAGGACTTTATTAAATGCCTTACTAAAATCCATGTAGCCAATAACCACTGCCTCACCCTCATTGATCACCTTCGTCATCTCCTCCAATAACTCAATCAAGTTAGTAAGACATGAACTGCTGTGACAAAGCTACGCTAATTGTCCCTTCCAAATGGGAGTAAATCCTATGCCAAAGAATCCTCTCCTATAGATTCCATACCAGTGCGGTCAGACGCACCGGCCTATAATTCCCTGGATTATCTCTATAAAGAAGGGAACAACATTACCTACTCTCTAGTCCTCTGGAATCTGACCTCTGGCTCAAGAAGATGCAAAGACCTTCATCAAGGCTCCCGAAATCTCATCTCTTGCCTCTCTCAATAACCTGTCATAGATCCCATCAGACCCTGAGGATTTATCCACATTAAGGCTCTTCAAGAGCCCCAGTACCTCCACCTTTTCAATCTCAAACTGCCCTTGCATTAACAGGTGTCTGCATTGCTCAGAAATATGAGAATTTCAGGGAACATAGAGGTAACAAAATTCAACAAACTGATATGGAATCTGGGTAGAATTATCTCAAGGGCCGGCATTTGCCTATGTTCCATGTTCCTCTACAGATGGTCATGTTTTACTGCACATTGAAGTGGTGCTTGTGTCAGCAGGTAAAGGTCCTGACCAGGCAGTGACGTTCAAATCCAGTGGATGTTCCTCGACAGAGGATAAGTACAAATATTTGCAGGTAAGATTCCAGACATGGGGACAAGGCTCTGTACCAGAAACCCAGACTAATGATAAGGTTCTAGGTCAGTTGAGTTGAGTTCATTGTCACATGTACCAAGGTACAGTAAAAAGCTTTTGTTGCGTGCTAACCAGTCAGCGGAAAGACTACATGATTACTATCGAGCCATCCACAGTGTACGAACAGACACAAAAAGCTGGAGTAACTCAGCGGGACAGGCAGCATCTCTGGAGAGAAGGAATGGGTGATGTTTTGGGTCGAGACCCTTCTTCAGATCCGAAACATCACCCATCCCTTCTCTCCAGAGAAGCTGCCTGTCCCGCTGAGTTACTCCAGATTTTTAATAATAATAATAATAATACATTTTATTTATATAGCGCTTTTCATATACTCAAAGACGCTTTACAGAGATTTTGAGAACATAGGGAAATTAATAAATAGATAAATAAGTAAATAAATAAATGAACAGAGAAAGGAGACAGTAGGTGAGGTGACCTTCAGTGGTTGAAGGCAGTACTGAACAGGTGAGACTTCAGCGATGTTTTGAATGTGGTGAGTGTGGGGGAGTCTCTAACGGTTTGGGGTAGTGAGTTCCATAGGGTGGGAGCAGCGATGGAGAAAGCCCTGTCCCCCCAGGATCTGAGTTTAGTCCGGATGTGGGGGGATAGGAGATTGGCAGCGGCAGAGCGGAGGGTGCAGGTGGGAGTGTGCCTGTGGAGGAGGTCGGTCAGGTAGGATGGGGCCAGGTTATGGAGGGCTTTGTAGGTTATGAGGAGGATTTTGTACTGGATTCTCTGGGGGATGGGGAGCCAGTGGAGTTTATAAAGGACGGGGGTGATATGGTCACGGATCGAGGTGTGTGTGAGTAGACGGGCAGCGGAGTTTTGAATGTATTGAAGTTTATTGATGATTTTTGAGGGTGCGCCATAGAGGAGGCTGTTGCAGTAGTCCAGACGGGAGGTGATGAAGGCGTGGATGAGGGTTTCTGCAGCTGTGGAGGAGAGGGATGGACGGAGACGGGCAATGTTTTTGAGGTGGAAGAAGGCTGTCTTTGTGATGTGTTTGATGTGTTTGTCGAAGGAGAGGGTTTGATCAAGGATGATTCCAAGATTCCGGATGTGAGGTGAGGTGGATACTGGGAGACCATCAATGTTGAGGATGAAGTTTTGGGTGGATTTGGTGAGCATTTTTGGACCAATGATGATGATTTCAGATTTGTTGCAATTGAGTTTGAGGAAGTTTGATTGAAGCCAAGATTTTATTTCAGTAATGCAGTTTGTCAGTGTAGAGTGTGTGGTGGAGGAGATTGACTTGGTGGAGATGAGGAGCTGGATATCATCGGCGAAGCAGTGGAAGTTGAGACCATGACGGCGGATTAATTGACCAAGGGGGAACAGGTAGAGGATGAAGAGGAGGGGGCCAAGGACTGAGCCTTGGGGGACACCTTGGGGGAGGGGAGCGGTGGGGGATTTACAGTTGTTAATGGAGATGAACTGGTGTCTGTCAGAGAGGTAAGATTTAAACCAGGATAGGGCTGTGCCGGTGATGTTAAGGGAGGTTTCAAGTCGGGTGAGGAGAATGGAGTGATTTATGGTGTCAAAGGCAGCGCTGAGGTCAAGTAGGATGAGGATGTTGAGGTTGCCAGCGTCGGAGGAGAGGAGAATGTCGTTTGTGATTTTGAGGAGCGCAGTTTCAGTACAGTGGTTTGAGCGGAATCCAGATTGGAAAGTTTCATACAGGTTATTGGTAGAGAGGTGGTATTTTAGTTGGGAAGCTACAGCACATTCCAAAACTTTGGACAGAAAGGGTAGGTTGGAGATTGGTCTGAAGTTGTTTTGTGTCTATCTTTGGTTTAAACCAGCATCTGCAGTTCATTTCCTACATTGTACAGATACGTGATAAAGCAGATTCTATGCAAAGGGTAATGTCCCAGGGCAGTGAGTGAGGGTTTTCACAAGGGACAAATCATCTGGCCAAAGAGACTGGCTTCCAGCAAGGGTGTTGACTCCCAGTTGTAGGTGAAGCCTTCAGCTTGCTGGGTTGTGTGGAAAGGTTGCAATGTTCCCAGCCATCGGTGGGCACTTCTGCACATACTCACCACAAGTAACCTTGGTTTTGTACCTCCTTAAAAATTATTCCCTAAAAGCAACAACTAGCATTTAAATAGCATCCTTCGTTTGACCAGACTTCGCAAAGTGCTAAACAGGAGTCAAATCAAACACATTAGCACTGATCCCAACAGAAATTAGGGCTGCTGAGCTAAAGCTTGATTGTTAGCTGTCAATGACATCAAGTATTCACCAACACTGCCTGAATGATCATTCCCTAGTTCCACTATAGCTTTCCCAACCCGTTTTGGAAGATTAACATTTAGTGCTGACTGACTCCATATTCTATCAGATTTTGTTTAACCATCAAGAACTAGAATGAAAGTAACTCAATTTATTCCAAGCAGAAATCTCATCAATCAAAATGGAATTCACATGCTTGTCTAAGACACGAAAGGACACTGTTCAAGCGAGCTGTCCATCTTGCTTCACTTTACAAAATTACAATTTACCATAGTTCAACTCTTTAAGGATAATTCCTGGACTGCTGTTGTCTCCACTAGTTTCCCTTAATTTCTTTTGGATGTGATTTATAGTTCAATCGTCTGTCTTTTCAAGGGTTGCTTTTTAAAAATCTTTCTCCCCATCACAAAATTGGTTGGCAAACTAATTTTAACAGTGCTAAATATAACTCTAAATTCTTTACAGTGTGGAACATCTTCCACTGTCAGCAGTTACTAAAATCTGGAACAGAAGCTGATCTTTAAGTGCAATTGGCTCCAACTCCAGTCTGTCTGCACATTTTCTTCCAGTGGAAATGGGAAGGGATCAAGACTGAAATAAAAATCTCATCAACTTCCCACAGAGGATAACCCATTTTCAAGCCTGCCTCAATTTTGTAGCCAGTAGATTTTCTATTTATAGTGAAGCCTCAGATAACTCAACACATTAAGCTCCTGTGATGTTGCTTGGATACTTTCCCCATTATGTTGGGTCTCTTCACTTCCCCCAACAATGCTGGAGCTCCCCACAGTCATCACTAGCACCACTTAAAGGAACCACTGGAAGAATAGCTATGTGTGTTTGCCAGATGTGGGCCTCAGTTTTTCAATGACTGCTTTCAAAAAAGACGCAAAGTGCTGGAGTAACTCAACGGGTCAGGCAGCATCTCTGGATAGAAAATGGATAGGTGACGTTTTGGGTCGGGATACTTCTTCAGACTGATTGTGGGGGTAGACGGTGGGAAAGCAAGCTGGATGGGAGGAGGGGCTGGGCAACGCCTGGTGAGAGAAAAGTGGGTACAGGAGAGGAGGTGGGGGGGTTTCGGGGGTTGGTAGACAGATAGTTGTACAAAAAGCACAGATGAAAAGACTAAAGGTGTGTGAGATGAGGATAGAAGTGTTATGAATTGCGTAGCCAGAGAAAGGAATGGAGTTGGAGGGGATGGAAGAAAGGTTGAGAGTCCAGGTTGGGCAGAGGGTAAAGAGGGAGGAAAAGGTGGGGGGGGTGAAGAGAAAGAAGTGGGGGTGGGATGGGGTTTTCGTAAATCACCTAAATTTGGAGAATTCATACCATTGGGTTGTAAACTACCTGAAGCAGACAATGAGGTCTTGTTCCTCTAGTTTGCAAGTGACCTCACTCTGCCAACAGAGGAGGCGCTGGGAAGAAACGTTAGCATGGGAATGGGAGGAGGATTTAAAATGATTGGTAACCAAGTGATCCAGTAGACCTTGGCGGATCGAGCATGTATTCGGCGAGACGGTGGCCATCTGCCAATCCTCATTTATAATTTTGCATCTGAATTACCTGCTGATTTCCAAAAGGAAGATGGTGGCTATTGGTTGTTTGGGGGTCAATTGTCACAGCCTCAGGGTATTTATTGCAAGACTTCCTCAGGACAGTGTCCTGGATTTAACCATCTGCAGTTGTTTCAACAATGACCTTTCTTCCATCTTTAAGATCAGAAATGTTCTTTTTGTGCCACGTTTAATTCCACTGGCACCTCCCCAGCAACTGAAGCAGTCTATACCTCCCTGCAGCTACTGAGGCAAGACAACGAGGGCTGATGAACGGCAAGTGCAATCATGCCAGATAATACCCATCTCTGAGAAAAGAGTCCAGTGAATTATCTTTAATGTTCAATGGTATTACCATTGCTGAGACTCCACTTATCAACACTCGAAGGACCCAAAACTCACCCGGACCAGCCACAAGCACCATCAGAGAAGGTCAGAGTCTGGCCTCATTTGCTGACAGACTCATTCGTTGACAGTATAAAAAAATTCTACTACCTGCAAGGCTCAAATGATAAGCTTGATAGATTACTCACCAATTGAGTGGATGAGTGTAGCACCAACAGTCGGGAAACTTGTCACCATTCATAAAAGAAGCCCGTGTTATTGATATCTCAACGTGTAGCCTCTTCATGCATTCCTCTCAGTTCGGGCCAACAATGACTGTTAGCCTGTTCCATCCACAAAATGAACCCCAGTTACCCACCCTGTCTGCTCTGCACCCCTTGTACTCCACCACAAGGGCAGCCAAGAGCTTCAGATGCAAAGGCACACTCTCATAAAACATAATTGTAGTCAATTAGCTACTTAAGATGCATTCTCACTCTGGAATGCTTCTAATATTTATTTGAACTCACGAGTTCTTAATGATATATTTGTACAGAACTGGAGTAACAGCACCTCATATTCCATTTTGGTAACTTTCAACCTTACCACTCAACAGTATGAACATTGAATTCTTCAATTTTAGGGAACACCCCTCCCTGCCATGTCCACTAGTCCCCTTTCCCTGTCTCTTTCCATCTATATCCCTCCCTCTGGTTTTACAATTTCCCCCCTCTTCTCTCATTTGACACCCTATTGTCTCCTTATCATCTCGAGCCTCTGTCCACCTAGATGCCAATCATATCCTCCTCACCTGTGTCCACCTATCACTTGTCAGGCTTTGTCCTGCTTTGTCCTGCCCCCACCTCTTTTCCAGCTTTTTCCCTCCACTACAATTAGACTGAAGAAGGGTTCCTGATCTGAAACATCACCTATCCACCTCTAGAGGACATGGATGACCTGTCTGACCCACTGAGATATTCCAGCACTTTGAGTTTTATTTGTAAACCAGCATCTGCAGTTTGTTGTGTCTCCAGAGGTTCTTAAGATCTTATTGACATTTTCACTGAGGCTACAGAAGACCCAAACTCGCATCAACTGAATCTCTAAACTAAACTAAACTGGAGCTTCCTGAGATCCATCAACTATCAGCACATCTGTTCGTAGTCTGGAAGTCTTTTCTTATGTGATTGATTTATTTTCTATATTTGCAACATAAACGCTCCAAGCCAACTAATAGAATCAGTGGATGCTTCATTCACAATGGGAATCATTGCTGCAGAATGAGGCCTTTTAGCCCATTGCATCTGTATCACACAAGGAAACGAGAATGAGTTACTCAGCCTAATCCCACCTTCCAGCTTCAGGGCTGAAGCCTTGCAGGATATGTACATCTAGACGTCTAATGGTGTTTCAATATGATGAGAGCTTCTGCCGCTCTCACTGTATCAGACAGTCAGTACCAGACCCAGCAACCATCTGCATGAACAACTGTATTTTCACATTCCACCCAATCCTACCACGGAGAGACTGCAGATTCTGGAATCATGACCAAAAAATACTGCTGGAGGAACTCAGTGGGTCAGGCAACATATGTGGAGGGAAATGGATTGACAAATGCTGTATGACTCGCTGAATTCCTACAGCAGTTTGCTTTTAATCCTTCTACCAATTTCTTTAAATCTGTGCTTGTGATTTTTGACTCTCTAAAGGAAATGACCTTATTTGTGCCATTCATAATTTTTATTCTCCTCAATGAACTCTTCCCTTAATCTGCTATGTTCCAAAGAAAATCTACTCCGGTCAACCCAATCTTTTGTAAAAGTCACGATTATTTGATCTTGGCAACATCTCTAAGTCACATCCACGTCCTCTTCAAGAACATGCTAGCACATAAACTGGGAGCTGGTGGACACCATGTGTTCCTCAAGTCTGTTCTGCTATTTAATAGCTTGGTGTCACAATTCCATTCCTGTCTATAATATTTCACCTTCTTGCTTTTGAAGAATCTTGTGTATTTCGGCTTTAAAAATATTAAAAGAATTTGCCTCCATTTACCTTTGAAGAAGAGAGTTCCAAAAACTTCCAACACTTTGATAGAAAAGATATATAATCTATCTTCACAATGACCTCCTGCTCCAGAATCTCCCACAAGAAGAAATATCTCCACATCCGTTCTGCCAAGACCTCTCGGGAGCTTACAGTATATGTTTCAATCGAGCTGCCTCTCGCTCCTTCCAAAATCTAAACCAGTTCCTAAATTCCAGCTGTTTGTTTTCTACAGATAAATTTAAAGAGTGGCCAAGCTGTCCATCTTAGATTAATAGGATAATCATAATTTATTGATGTAATTTGTGGGATCCTATTAATCACAATGACTGGCAGATTGAAAAGCATTGTCAGAGCTCGGAGTACTTTAATACGGAAACGACCTTTTCCACTTCAAACATTTCTAACCTTAATAATGAAACTGGCTGTGTGAGCAAGCTTGTTCCCCCACCATCAAATAAACGGCAAGACTTGCCTCCCTGCAGCTATTGGCAAGGAAAGATCAGCTTTTAAATATGCACAGAGGATTCTCATGGATCAGTAGACACTGAGGTTTGTTTGCAGTCATTAACTGTATTGTGGACTCAGAATGGAGGACTGATTGACTCCGAGTCAGAATCAGTCATCAGATTGTTCTTTAAAAACGTACTTTCATGCATCCCTGTATTGACTCCATTTGTACATTCTATGTTCTACAATTGGCATTGCTTATGGGTCAGCATGTTTGACTGTTTAATGCATATGTTCAAAGTGAATAAAACAAACCTTCTAAAGTGGCCTTTTTGTTTGCATTTTGGTAAATTGTACTTTCATCAAAAGCGTGAGTTACACTGAGGATGGTGCATTCTTGCCTGAAGAAGTAATGCTGATCTCCAGTGTAAGAGGATGCCCTCTCATTTTGCAAGATGCAGAGTATTCATCAGGCTACAATACAGCCCTTTACCGTTTACAGCCCGGAAAACCGTTCATATCACGATTTTCTATAATACAAACTCTTGACAAAAATGGACTATATTTGCTGTTTCTTTTGCATTTTGTGTTTATATAGTTATTTTACCTCACATACATCCCAAAGGTGTGAATTACTATTATGCGTCTCATATATTTGGGGAGTGATTTGTGAATTCTTTGATGATATTTTCTGCCTTCTCGAGGCAGCACCTCCTGTAGATCCCATAGACGGTGGGGAGGACAATACTCGTAATTATATCATTCTTCCAAACACCTGGAGGGGTGCCTGGATTGGGAGGGCAGTCCCTCAAATGGTAGGTTGACATGGCCATAAAATCCTCCCCCTTGGATAACATTGCAGCCAGATCTGTCATTATCCCGGGTAAGTGCCGGCTTACTGATGCAACAGGCCAATGGTTGCAGCACTGTGACATCCAGTTGAGAGCGACGAGAGGCGGTTCCCCTTATTGACTCCGGATCCCTAGTTATCTCAAGAAAGGCATATAAAAGGAATAATCTTTGAAACAGGATTGATTCTGAAGAGGTAACAGCTGCAAATTGGTGGCCCATTTGCTGTGGGTTATCAGCAGAAGCAGATTTCTGTCACTGATTTCATCTCCATTAAGCCAGGGTTCTAGCCCGGATCCAATGAGCAACAGGAGATCCTTCTTCCATGTGGTTATCAAACTGTACAACTCCCCCCCCCCCCTCCTGTCGTGGGGTAGACTGACTCCCCTCCGCATCCCAAATCTTTGCATATCCCCAATCCTTTTCACTCGTCACTATAATTTCATGTTTCATGTATCTTGTGTTTTATGACTGTTGGCAGATCAATTTCCCTCCTGGGATAAATAACGTTCTGTCCTATCGTATTGTACGAGAAGTACCGAGAAGCCCGTCAAGTGTAGCATCAGTGGTAACCTACATTGAATTCCAAGTGTGGTAAGGCTCCAATATAGGATTGTGTATGTTGTATGGGACCAGAACCTCATAGGACTTGTGAGCTCATGACAGCAGAATACCATTGGAGTGGGGATTGTATGGGCCCAGCAGAGGTTGCACCAGATTCTTCCATGTACACTTGGGATTAGTGGACTGGAAGGGGGGCTCTGCTGGAAATGCTGCAGTATCTGATGTCTAAGGGAATTAACAGCAAATGTTATGTGGTAGAGCAGCATTAACTCAGCTCTGTGCAGCTTGTGCAACGGTGCCAGTACATAGGATTTGACTGCATGTCAAGTGTGTAGTTTAGTTTTATTTGGTTTACTTTAGAGATACAGCATGGAGACAGGCCCTTCAGCTAATCGAGTCCTTGCCGACCAGTGATCCCCGGACACTTACACTATCTCACACACACAAGGGCCAATTTCCATTTTTACCAAGCTAATTAGCCTACAAACCTATACGTCTTTAGAGTGTGAGAGGAAACTGGAGCACCCGGAGAAAACCCACGCAGGTCACGGGGAGAATGCACAAACTCCGTCTGAACAGCACCCATAGTCAGGATCAAACCTGGGTCCCTGGTGCTGTGTGGCAGCAACTCTACCGATGTGCCAGCGTGCCGCACTTACTTACTTCTTGTGGAACCAATTTTTAAACTTTCCTCACTTTACAATAATCTCGAAGTGGCTGATACTTTATTCTGCGATTGCCCTTGTGAAACATACTCTTTCATGTGATGACACAAAAAAAAACAGTTTGAGCCATTGTAGATTGTTATCACATTGTGTCGATGTTAGCCATTGGATATCGGATTGCTGGTTGATTGCTTGCATTGTCAGCGTTGATAATGCTGCACGACATGGACATTTCAAATTTGTCCATGGAGCCTGTCAGACTTTCATATTTTAAAGTACTCACCAACAGATTAAAACATATGACATGAATAATACAGTGTCAATTCACACAATAATTGCCTCCTTTCCGCATCTCCTGCATTTGCCTGGAAGGAGAGCGAGAAGGAAGTTTAATCTTTATTTCATTGTCACCAGGAGCCCGGTGGTAATGTTGCTCTTTGCTTCTGCACCACTGCACTCCAGCAGTAAATCAGCCAGACCTTGGAGCTCTGCGGCAGCAGCACCAACTGCTCATTCACCCCTTCCATTCTGCTCAATGGATGTGCAGTGCTCCATCAATGGATATGCAGTGCTCCATCAATGGATATGCAGCGCTCCATCAATGGATATGCAGCGCTCCATCAATGGATATGCAGCGCTCCATCAATGGATATGCAGCGCTCCATCAATGGATATGCAGCGCTCCATCAAAAACCCTGGATTCTACTGTGCCAAGGTGGTTTTATATCTTTGCAAGAGAAATTTCTGTGTCCTCTGTCCCCCTCTGTCCCTGTGCTCTCTCACTGTCCCACATTGTCGTCTGTGTCCTCTGTCCCTGTGCTCTCTCACTGTCCCACATTGTCGTCTCAAGCACACGTCAACACTCAGGCATTTTAAACACCCTCCTGGGAATTATTCATTCTCTCCAATATTCCTTGAATCAGTTGATTCCTTGATCTAAAATCTGATCGACTTTTTTGAAGAAGTAGCCAAGAAGATTAATGAGGGCCTGGCTGTAGAGATAGTCTATATGGACTTTGGCAAGATCTTTGATAAGGTTCAGGGTGGTAAGGCTGATCTGGAAGGTTAGATTGCATGGGATGCAGGGAGAGCTAGCTAACTGGTTATAGAATTGGCTTCATGCTAGGAAGCAGTGGGTAACAGTAGAATGTTGTTTTTCGGCTTGAAGGCCTGTAACTAGTGGTGTGCCTCAAGGGTCTGTGCTGGGCCCATTGCTGTTTGTAATCTGTATCAACGATTTGGATGAGAATGTATAAGTTTGCAGAAGATGCTAACATTTGAGATGTTTTAGTGAAGATGGTTATCAAGGATTACAGCAGGATCTTGATGCATTTTGGGAAGTCAAACCAGTGCAGGATCTTCACAGTGAATGGCAGGGCCCTCGAGAGCATTGTAGAACAGAGAAATCTAGGATTACAAGTACATAGTTCTCTAAAAACAGTGTCACAGATAGATAGATAGATAGGGTGAAGAAGGCTTATGGCATATTGATCTTCATTGGTAGGTTTTCTTACCCCTGCCGCAGAAGATGCAACACCTGTCGCTATATCTCCTCCCTTGACTGTCCAAGGACCCTGACAGTCCTTTCAGGTTAGGCAGAGGTTCACTTGCACCTCTTCCAACCTCATTTACTGTATCTGTTGATCAAGATGTGGACTCTTATACATCGGTGAGACCAAATGCAGACTGGGCGATCATTTCGCAGAACACCTTCCCTCAGTCCGCGTGAACCAACCTGATCTCCCGGTTGCTGGACACTTTAGTTCTCCTTCCCATTCCCACACAGACCTTTCTGTCCTCAGTTTCCTCCATTGTCGGAGTGAGGCTAAACGCAAATTGGAGGAACAGCATCTCATGTGGAATTCTCTGCCTCAGAAGGCAGTGGAGGCCAATTCTCTGAATGCATTCAAGAGAGAGCTAGATAGATCTCTTAAGGATAGCGGAGTCAGGGGGTATGGGGAGAAGGCAGGAACGGGGTACTGATTGAGAATGATCAGCCATGATCACATTGAATGGCGGTGCTGGCTCGAAGGGCCGAATGGCCTCCTCCTGCACCTGTTGTCTATTGTCTATTGCCTATATTTCACTTGGGCAGCTTACAGCCCAGTGGTTCGAATATTGATTTCTCACTTCAGGGATCCCTTGGCATTCCCTCTCTCTCTATCCCTCCCCCACCCAAGTCGCACTAGCTTCTCATTTTTACCCTACAAACAGCTTACAATGGCCTGTTTCCTTTATCATCGTTACTTTTTTGCATATCTTTCATTCGTTGTTCTTTATCTCTCCACATCATCGTCTATATTTCTCGTTTCCCCTATTCCTAACCAGTCTGAAGAAGGGTCTCAACCCGAAATGTCACGCATCCCTTCTCTCCAGACATGCTGCCTGTCCCGCTGAGTTACTCCAGCTTTTTGTGTCTAATTGAGTACAGAAGTTGAGATGTTATGTTACAGTTGTACAAGACATTGGTGATGCCATATTTGGAGTATTGTGTTCAGCTTTAGTCATCCTGCTATTGGAAAGACACCATTAAACTGCAAAGGGTGCATTGTAGATTTATGAGGATGTTGCTAGGACTCGAGGGCCTGGGTTATAGGGTGAGATTGGGCAGGCTTGTACTTTACTTCTTGGAGCACAGGAGGCTGAGGAGTGATCTTATTGAAAATCATGAGGGGAATAGATAGGGTGAAATCACAGAGTCCTTTTGCCCATGGTAGGGGAATAAAGAACTAGAGGGCACAGGTTTAAGTTGGGAGGGTCTAGATTTAGTAAGAACCCGAGGGGCACCTTTTTCTTACAGAGGGTGGTGGTGGAATGAGCTGCTCAAGTAGTTGAGGCAGGTACAATAATGACATTTAAACGGCTTTTGTACAGGTTTTCTGGATGGGAAAGATTAGGAGGATATGGGGGCAAATGCAGATAAATGGGACTAGCTTAGATGGGGCATCTTGATCGGCATGGATGTTTTTGGCCAACCGGGTCTGCTTCTGTGTTCCATGACTATATCTGTGACTCTATTCTCTTTTTCCCCCAGTGCAGACAAGAGTTTAATTCCTGATGTGGCAGCAAAGCAATTTAAATTAAGTTATTATACGAATCTGGAATTGAAGAAAAAGCAGATTGAGCATTGGTGAGCTTGAAACTACTGGATGGGCATGAGTAAAAACAAAATTCATCTGATTCTTTAATATCCTTCATGGAAGGAAATTTCCCTTCCTTATTGGTCTTATCTAAATGTGACCTAAGACACCCAAAGTTGTGGTTGACTTGTACTTCCCCTCCGAAATAACCCTAGAAGCCACTTATTTCAGAGGCAAATAGTGCTAACCTGATTATCAGGATGGACTAATAAATAATAAAGAAACCATGAGAAGTCAAGTAAAAGGAGTGAGAATGATTGTCATGAACATTTTCAACTGGGCGGCACAGTCAATAGTCAATAGTCAATTTATTTGTCACATACACATAAATGTGCAGTGAAATGAAAGATTACCCGCAGTCCAACGATAAGACCAATAAAAACAAGCAATAAAAATATGCAATAACACATACAATCATAACCAACACCAAACAAAAGAAACATCCATCACAGTGAGTCTCCTCCAGTCCCCTCCTCACTGTGATGGAAGTGGCACAGCGGTAGAGTTGCTGCCTTACAGCGCATGCAGTGCCGGAGACCTGGGTTCGATCCTGACTACGGGTGCTGTCTGTACGTTCTCCCCGTCACTGCATAGGTCTTCTCCGAGCTCTTCGGTTTCCTCCCACACTCCAAAAACGTACAGGTATGTAGGTTACTTGGCTTGGTGTATGTGTAAATTGTCCCTAGTCTGTGTAGGATAGCGTTAATGTGCGGGGTGATCGTTGGTCGGCATGGACTCGGTGGGCCGAAGGGCCTGTTTCATCACTGTATCTCTAAATTAAACTAAACTGTTACTGTTGGTGAAATTATATTGCGTTTGAAACTTAGGTTAAGCTTGGATTGAAGCCTTCAAAAGCCATACCAACATTGGAGGAAAAAAAATCTTATATTTATGTCTTTCATAGTTTGTTAAGTCATAATCATTTTAGGCTTTAATTGTGAACAGTCCTGAAAGGATTACAAGCACAGCCATGGTGAGAGAGGTTGCAGGGCTGTGTTGCCTTGTTATTCTCACTTCAGTTGCTAGATGGCAATCTACCACTGAAAGAAACTGAAACACAAAGGCACCTGGATGAATTTGGACGATTGCATCACTTAACACATTGTGCTCTGTTTGTGCTATTTCCAGTATATTCTGGGAAATGTGATGCTTGACGTTTTCTTTCAATTTCGGAATGATACAAAAGCCAAGGCCTTGTGTTAATAATCTTAAACCTAGCATTGATACAACACGAAGCAATACATGACTATTGTGTAGGAAGGAACTGCAGATGCTGGTTTAAACCGAAGATAGTCACAAAGAGTTGGAGTAACTCAACGGGACAGGCAACATCTCTGGAGAGAAGGAATGGGTGACGTTTCGGGTCGAGATCCTTCTTCAGACTGGTTAGAGATTAGGTAAACAAGAGATATAGACGATGATGTAGAGAGATAAAGAACAATGAATGAAAGAAATGCAAAAAAGTAACGATGATGATGGAAACATTTCATTGTTAGCTGATGGTTAGGTGACAATGAGAAGCTTGTGTGACTTGGGTGGGGGAGGGATAGAACGAGAGGGAAATGCCGGGGCTACCTGAACTTAGAGAAATCAATATTCATACCACTGGACTGTAAGCTGCCCAAGCGAAATATGAGATGCTGTTCCTCCAATTTGCATTTCGCCTCACTCTGACAACGGAGGAGACCTTGGATGGAAAGGTCTGTGTGGGAATGGGAAGGAGAATTAAAGTGTTTGGCAACAGGGAGATCTGGCAGGTTCAGGCGGGCTGAGCAAAAGTATTCAGCGAAATGATCGCTCAGTCTTTTAGTAACAACTTTCCTCTCCTTGTGTTTGGACATAAAGTTTCTCTACCTTTGGCGCAAATGTGTGATGACTGTTTATTTTATGTTTATTTGTTTATTTTATGCTGTGGTTGAATTTTACAGTCAAATCATTTAGGCTGCACATAATGGCAATACCAAAACCAGCCAGAATGGATATGATCAAATTTCACAGTGTGTGTGAATCCGATTGATTTAATGGTCAGAATTTATACATAACCATCTTCCACACACTGTGTTTTTCTGCTTTTACTGGCAGAACACACTGTACTTTCCCTGGTCTTCAAACAGATTTTTTACAGTGTTTGTTTGGGGTGTAATAAAATCTTTGCCATGAACCATAAATCCCATTATTTACCAGCGGACAGTGTCGCGGTAAGTACCCTGATCATAACATTGCAATCAGCCCCTTATTCAAACATTACCAAGCATTTTACAGGACTAAAACAAACAATTTGACCCAATGAGTTTGCCCTCCACCTGTGAGGGAGGTGAGTGTTTCTGAAGGTGAACAGGGTGGAACAATTGAAGGCAGACATGAAGCCTGGAATGTGGGCACTAACATGAAATTGTTCTAAATTACAGACAGGTCCGAGTATTTCAGACAGGTCGACACAAGAAGCTGGCGTAACTCAGCAGGACAGGCAGCATCTCTGCAGAGAAGGAACGGGTGACGTTTCGGGTCGGGACCCTTCTTCGCACTGAATATTTCAGATTGGATTTAGTTTCTGGGAGGGTGAAAGTGTCGTTTAAAAAAAAAAAATCCTGGATACTGGAGAAGCTGAAATAAAAGGCTGAATTTTGCAAGTAGTTTTCCTAGATTGGGAATAATTTCCTCCTTTTGTCAAGCAGTGCTGCAGGCCCCATGTAACTGACAAGGCAATAGTGAATTCTTGTTTGAGAAATAATGCAAGTCTTGATAAATTGTATTCTGCCCAAAGGAGGAATTGTCATCTGCACATTAAGAAGATAAAGGAAATTACTTGACACAGGAACAAATTATGGTTAAGGACTATGGAATGAATTTCATATCAGGAACAATGTATTCGAAGAGTCTTTTCACCGATGCTGCTCGTTGAATTTGTATGCTGATGAGACAACTGGAGCAGTGGCATAGATGCTGGTACGTTGCTGTGTGCAGTGTGTTCAAGCACACTGTAAATTGCCAAGTCACACAATCAGAATCTCAATTGTTATATGGAAAGCAGGAGGATTTATTTTCTTTCATCACTGGTGCCCACAATAACTTTGGTGCTGGAACACTCCTCGGTTCTTATACAATGCAGAAATTTCACAAGTGTTTCATTTTTTAACGAAAAATCATAAAAGATCTTTTGAGCAAAGCTTTTCAATGGACTTTGCTCTGTATATCTGATCAGTTTGTAGCTAGAGAGAGATCCTGTGGGCATTTTGAATTCCCATGTTAGCACGGAGAGCCTTGCATCTTTTTTAATAGTGCAGACTTATCCTGCAGTTCTTGTGATAGTCCAATGAGATTTCTGAAGAATAAAAATATAAAAGGGATTAATATAACTCAAGGGAAATTACCAATTTCTCTGTACTTAGACTCCTAGATTAGGCATGGACCATCAAGGACCATGATGAAAAAGTCTTGCAACTTTCAACTTTGTACCAACTTCAGGGTAAATGCAAAGAGTGAAATATTAACTTTCATCTGCTCCCAGTGAGTTAATCTATTTAAACATCAGTCAAAATATCTCAGGAATAGAAAGGGCCAACAGTAACAACTGCCCTTTGAACGTGCTACGTTAAAAATGTAACCTTCATTTTCAGAACTAGGGAATGGATCTGTGGCTTTGCAGAAAAGCAGACCCGCCCACAAACTTACTTTCCCTGACCACAGAAAGAGCATGAAATCAGCACTGATTTGTACCAATTTAGTTTAGTTTATTGACACATGTACCACGGCAGAGTGAAAAGCATTTTTGTTGCATGCTAAACAGTCAGCGAAAAGACTATACATGATTACAAATGAAAGTGCCTGACCTGCTGAGTTACTCCAGCATTTTGTGAATTGCCTGACCTGCTGAGTTACTCCAGCATTTTGTGAAACAACTTTAGATAGTTCCTCTGTCCCTCTCTTCCCCTCCTCCTTCCCAGATCTCCCTCTATCTTCCTGTCTCCACCTATATCCTTCCTTTGTCCCGCCCCCCTGACATCAGTCTGAAGAAGGGTCTCGACCCGAAACGTCACCCATTCCTTCTCTCCCGAGATGCTGCCTGACCTGCTGAGTTACTCCAGCATTTTGTGAATAAATACATGATTACAATCAAGCTGTCCACAGTGTACAGATACACAATAAAGGGAATAATGTTTAGTGCAAGATAAAGTCCAGCAAAGTCTGATTGAAGATCGTCCGAGGCTCTCCAAGGAGATAGCTGGTAGGTCAGGACCATTCTCTAGTTGGTGACAGGATGGTTCAATTGCCTGATAACAGCTGGGAAGGAACTGTCCCTGAATCTGTAGGTATATGTTTTCACCCTTCTGTACCTCTTGCCTGGTGGGATTGGGGAGAAGAGGGAGTGTCCGGGGTGAGATTCATCCTTGATTATGCTGGTAACATACTCACAGTAAAGATTTTTGCTTCATACCAATGAATTCACCCACTCAGCACATGGTTTACTGATATCCAGTCAGGATATGGATTGACACTAAAATAAAAAAAGGCCGGAGATTTCATGGGTGAGACAGTCCCATTTGTCTCTTAGGAGTGAACTCAGCTCCTAGACTCTAAGACGATGCTTCACAAACATAGCGTTGCTGTAAGCACTGAAACAACCTTGCATTGACACCACATGTACAGTATGAAGCAGTATTGATGCCAAACCAGTAATATGTACATGTGTAATCTCAGGTCCTTAACCTATATATCAGCTTGTCAGCATTTTACAAGAAATATCAATTTATTTTATACTGGGGTAGGAGGTTGTCATTTTCAACCAGTCATATTGGTTGATGGTCGATCTGAACACTAATAGAAGCAATTAATCAAATCCTTACCTCCCTCACTTGCACACAATTTTGAACAGATATGTTTTCAAGTGAGCCGAGGGTTTCTCAGATTTTCAGACATGTAATGTTTGACACGGGTAATGTTACCCGTGAGACTACACGGATAATATTTCACTACTAATACTTTGCATTGTGCTTTAAGCATGGGCCAGTTTTGAACATTTTTTTAATGGTAATTGTTCGATCACCAAGGGTCAGAAATAAAACAGGGAATAGACTGGGAAATAAAGTACATCATACTTTTAATTACACTGAGATTCTTATCTTTAGGATTTTGCTGGTGTAATGTTTATCCTCGGCAGCTGGTTTGCATGTGGGTGATTTGTTGTATCTACTAAGTTCTGTTGTAGTCCTTTGCTGATACGTAGAAACATAGAAACATAGAAAATAGGTGCAGGAGTAGGCCATTCGGCCCTCAGAGCCTGCACCGCCATTCAATATGATCATGGCTGATCATCCAGCTCAGTAACCTGTACCTGCCTTCTCTCCATACCCCCTGATCCCCTTAGCCACAAGGGCCACATCTAACTCCCTCTTAAATATAGCCAATGAACTGGCCTCAACTACCTTCTGTGGCAGAGAATTCCACAGACTCACCACTCTCTGTGTGAAGAAATGTTTTCTTATCTCGGTCCTAAAAGACTTCCCCCTTATCCTTAAGATGTGACCCCTGGTTCTGGACTCCCCCAACATCGGGAACAATCTTCCCGCATCTAGCCTCTCCAACCCCTTAAGAATTTTATATGTTTCTATAAGATCCCCCCTCAGTCTTCTAAATTCCAGCGAGTACAAGCCTAGTCTATCCAGTCTTTCTTCATATGAAAGTCCCGCCATCCCAGGGATCAATCTAGTGAACCTTCTCTGTACTCCCTCTAAGGCAAGAACGTCTTTCCTCAGATTAGGAGACCAAAACTGCACACAATACTCCAGGTGCGGTCTCACCAAGGCCCTGTACAACTGCAGTAGAACCTCCCTGCTCCTAAACTCAAATCCTCTTGCTATGAATGCCAACATACCATTCGCTTTCTTCACTGCCTGATGCACCTGCTAAGTTCTGTTGTAGTCCTTTGCCGATACCTGCTTGCCATAGAGCTCCCTTTGTCACGACAGAATGATTGGGGAGAAAGCCTGCACCATACATATGATGGGTGTGTAGGAAGGAACTGCAGATGCTGGTTTAAACCGAAGATAGTAACTCAGCGGGTCTAGAGAAAAGGAATAGCTGACATTTTGGGTCGAGACCCTTCTGCAGACTGAGAATTAGGGGAAAGGGAAACGAGAGATGTAGACGGTGATGTTTAGAGATATAGAACAAATGAATGAGAGATATGCAAAAAAGTAACGATGATTGAGGAAACAGTACATTGTTGGCAGTGGGCTCGGTGTTAACAAGTTATAACTCTTATCTTTCATTCATTTGTGCTATATCTTTCTAAATCACCATCTATATCTCTCATTTCCCATTCCCCTGAATCTCAGTCTGAAGAAGGGCCTTGACCCGAAAAGTTCCTTTTCTCCAAAGATGCCGTCTGACCCGCTGAGTTACTCCAGCTTTTTGTGTCTATCATGCATATGATGATGGTCAACGTTACAGTATGTTTACAGACATATGTCAGGAGAGATATTAACAATCAATAAAGATCTCAAATTCATACTGATGTGTTTGATGTGTTTTCAGGTCAGGGCATTCCCAAGCACCAGCTGCACTTTTCCTTTCAGGCTTTTGGGTTTAAAGCTTTGAAATGCGATGTGCTTTGTGTTTTATTTTTGAGAGAATTGAGAGCACAGATATGTCACAGACTACTGCTGATAGTAACAGCAGTTAAGTAATGAACACGCTGGACTGACATTAATGAAGGCCATTAAACCACTTATTTCAAAATGTTAAAAATAGCGGAAAGAGGAATGCTGTTATCACCATCAGTAATTACAAGCCCAATGTGAGAAAACATTTGAAATGCACAGGCTGACCAGTTTCTGAGAGAGGGGAAAAATACTGGCTACTGTTTGGCTGTGAATCTTTCAGGTTGTGTTGCGATGATATTGACCTACAGAAGCTTCCTTCAGAAGCTGCTTAAACATAAAAGTTATCCAGTTGAAAAAGTGAAATCAGCATGCTCTCAATTAATGTTACCCTGTGGATAGACACAGATAGCTGGAGTAACATCAGGTCAGGCAGGATCTCTGGAGAAAAGGAATAGGTGATGTTTCGGGTTGAGACCCTTCTTCAGACTGAGAGTCAGGGGAATGGGAAATGAAGGATATAGACGGAGTTTGTACGTTCTCCCCGTGGGTTTACTTCGGTTTCCTCCCACTCTCCAAAGACGTACAGCTTTATAGGTTAATTGGCTTGGGATAAGTGTAAATCGTCCTTAGTGCATGTGGGATAGTGTTAATGTGCGGGGATTGTTGGTCGGTGCAGACCTGGTGGGCCGAAGGGCCTGTTTTCGCGCTGTATCTCTAAACTAAACTAAACATGTAGTATCTTGTAGACACAAGTAACTGCAGATACTGGTTTATAAAAGAGGACACAAAGTCCTGGAGTAATTCAGCAGTCCAGGCAGCATCTCTGGAAAACATGGATAGACAGTGATACTGAAGTATCTTGCTGAAGTAACCCGTATTAAATTTCTGAAACAATTATTGTATTGTTATTTTAAATATATGTAATCCAAGATTAATTTGATTTGAAAGGAACATTTACAGACAGCTTCAAATCCAGAGATTGCTCTGATTATCAAGGAAAACATAAGTGCACATGCTACCAGGTGGAGGCACCAAACAGTAAATGTTAAATCGATCGTATCTCCGAATAACTATTATCTCTCCTCCTGTGTGTATCTAGAACATAGAACATAGGATATAGAACAGTACAGTACAAGAACAGGCCCTCCGGCCCACAATCCTTGTGCCAAAAATGATGTTAAGACCAATTCATATCTGACTGCATATAATCTACACCCCCTCAGTGCTAGAAATTTTTGGGATGGGTGATTGCAGGTTAAACCAATTCTGGACAGTTAGAAGAATGGTGAGATGAATGTAGTAGGTCTGAGGGATTACAATACTTACAAATTGGAAACACCATTCCTTACAACGTTAATAAAATGCTTATGATGATCGTCTTTCTGTCCCTACTGAGATAGAACCAGATTGGCATCCGGAAGAACGTGTTCCAACATCTAAAGCTTTCCCTCCTGCAACATCTGTTCCGCACTCTCCATCTCTGGTGCATGATAATTATTTTTAAATTCTTCTCTATCTCCTGCTGATCAGCCGACAGGACCTCATCCTTCCTCTGACTACATTGTCTTTGATCGGTCTCCACTGGCATTACCTTTCACCGAACATTATTCCTTGTATCTATACACTGTAAATGGATCGATTGTCATTATGTATTGTCTTTCTTCCGGCTGGTTAGCACGCAACAATAGCTTTTCACTGTACCTCGGTACACGTGACAATAAACTAAACTCCATTGGTACTGATATGGGCCACGGGCTCTGGCTCCTCACCCTGCTCCTGCAGAATACTCTGTAGTCAGTCAGAGACGTCCTTGACCCATCATGGAAGATATGTATCAGACACACCCATCCTCACTCCTCCACCAATTACTGAATCCTCTAACCCCATACCTGGCCTTCCTATGCCCCTCTGTCCCCCATGGTGAGCTCATAAGATCATAAGCGATAGGATCAGAATTGGGCCATTTGGCCCCTCAAGTCTACTCTGCCATTCAATCATGGCTGATCTATCTCTCCCTCCTAACCTCTTTCTCCTGCCTTTTCACCATAACCCCTGACACCCTTACTAATCAGGAATCTATCTATCTCTGCCTTTAAAAATATCCATTGACTTGGCCTCCACAGCCTTCTGTGGCAAAGAATTCCACAGATTCTGATGGACTGGACTTTAGCTCACCCTTGTGGAACCAATGTTATTTCCAGTGTTTAGAGCTGAACACTAGTAAAAGAATGCAAAGTGCAGAGACAATGCTTGCTTTACCTGCCTAATCCTCCTCGTCTGCCTGACAGTCACCAATTCCCTCAATGCCCGCGCATGATTCAGCTGCAGAGAAATTCAGGAGCCGCATAACCAGAGGCCTCCCAGAGGCAGCTGCTGCTAGGCTGGTGCTTAGACCCCGAGCACGATCCTGCAGCCGATGCCACTACTTGCAGACGTGGTTTGTTCAGAATGCGAGCAGGATCCCATCGCTGGTGGGGTTTTGCATCACTACGCACCTTATCTACCAGAGTAATAGGTGAGAATATTCTGTCCATTGTGCCTTATCACCCTTTGGAGAATGGCCAAATTATCACCACACGATGAATGACTTTCAGGAGTCGCCACCGCAGCGTCCAACCCGTGAGCAACAACTGAGTAAATCGCCAGCTGATCTTTTTAAACACAGTCCTTGCAAGCTGCTTCCTTCGAATGAAAATCTTTCTGCCTAATGTGGTTAAAGTATCATTTACATAGAAATTACAAACTGCACATGAGTGGCCACATGAAAAATAACTCAGTTGGAGTAAATTTGTGTATACTTTTCTCGTAGCACCATGGACCCAGCAAGACATTTACCCCACTGAGAATGTAATTTAGGAAAGAGGATAATGGGCATTTCTCCATAAGTGACAAGACACTGGGAGGCCCAAGGGAAGCAGTTGCGGTGAAAGATTAGAGACCCTTAGTAAATAACAGGTATAACAGGTATAACAGAGCTTTATTTGTCGTTCGGTACCGAAGTACCGAACGAAACTACATAGCAGTCATAGAAAAAAAAAAGAACACAAGACACATAACCCCAACACAAACGTCCATCACAGTGACTCCAAACACCCCCTCACTGTGATGGAGGCAACAAAACTTCCCCTCTCTTCCCCACGCCCACGGACAGACAGCTCGTCCCCGACCGACCCGCACAGTCCCCGCACCGGGCGCTGAAACGTCCCGCGGCCGAACCGGGCGATGAAAGGCCTGCGACCAAGCCTTGCGCAGCTAAGTCCCGCAGCCGAGCCGCACTAGCGGTGAAAAGTCCCGCAGCCGAGCCGCACCGGGCGGTGTTAAGCCCCGCAGCCGAGCCGCACCGGGCGGTGTTAAGTCCCGCAGCCGAGTTGCACCGGGCGGTGTTAAGCCCCGCAGCCGAGCTGCACCGGGCGGTGTTAAGTCCTGCAGCCGAGCCGCACCAGCGGTGAAAAGTCCCGCAGCCGAGCCGCACCGGTCAGTTGTAACACTTGCATGATTTTATTGCAGTCCTGAATCTAGCCCTATGCATCTTGCTCTATTCTCTCCTGCCATACCCACACATCCAGTTCCATCTCCTGTTACCACCTGAATCCATTCCCATTGTACCAAAGCTGCCCATACTCGTCCCACTTTCCTCCAGTCTGCTCAACTCCCAATTCCGAATACAACTCTGTAATATCGCTGTCCCCAAATAGCTGCCCTCCTAATGTTATTTAAATTTAGCACCTCCAAATGCTTTTTTTTGACCAATGTCTACCCTGTGCTAATTGCGTCCTCCCATTCCAATTCTAGATACCACATTTGTAAATGATTTTATATTACACACATTGTCAGAACTGGAGAATGTTTTTTTTTGCAACATGTTTGATTTTGAGATGTTTTCCCTATAACTTGTCTTTTTGTCCCACTTGATATTCACTTGAGGCATGTAGATTGAAATAGATTTGCATGCGACAATTTATTAAAATGTTGTTTTTAATGTTGTTTTATATTTCTGGACATTGAATCCTACAGGTCGATCTCAAATTTTATTCAGTCTTCTGTGAAAAGTTAGGCCTGACAGTTTCGTCATCAGTCAGTTTCTCACTCTTAGCCTCATTGTTTTTGAGTCAGATTGATTGACACTTTATTGTCACATGTACTTGGCACAGCAGCATTCTTTGTTTGCATACGCTTCACAACTATGCAAAGGGTCGCCACGCCTAGGACGCCAACAAAGTTACAAAAGTATTCAATGTAGTTCCGATGGTCCCTCTTCCTTCTCCCCTCCCTCCCAGGTCCCTCTTTGTTCTCGGCGCCCCGCCACACCGGCTTCCTCTTTGTTCTCAGTGATCCCCCCCTTACACCGGGTCCATCTTTGTTCTAGGTGACCCCCCCCCCCACCCCCAGGCTGGGTCCCCCTTAGATCTCGGTGAAGCCCCTCCCCATGCCGGGTCCTCCCTCTTTGTTATAGGTGCCCCCCTTTGTCTCTCTTTTGTTCTCGGTGACCCCCCCCCCCCAACGGCGGGTCCTCCCTCTTTATTCTAGGTGCCCCCCCATCCTCCCTGGGTCCCTCTTTGTTCTCGGTGACCCCCACCCCTCGCCAGGTCCCTCTTTGTTCTTGGCGACGGGTCCTCGAACGACCATCGGCACTCAGGCAGGCATGACCTTGGCCGACTGACGACACTCCCACGGGCAGCGTTGGCCTCCTCAGTCCATCCGACTAAAGGGAGGAAGAGTCATCTCGATCTGTGGACAAAACATTACAGCTTCTTTCAAAGGCCCCATTCATCACTATTTACCACCTCTAAGAGACAAGGATGCGAAATAAAAACAGGAGCATGCACAGTTTTTGCTTCAAATAAATGCTTTTAAATGTCATGAACACAGTAAAATTGAGGAGAATTGTAAATAATTCTACAAATAAACATTTGGGAATGAAAATCTTTCAATAGTATGAGAGCTAATTCTAAAAAAGCAATAACAATTTGACAACAAAACAAAATAAAATTAAAAATTTGATTAAAGAATTAATTTTAAAAGTCTGTGTTAGAGATTTTATTGGAGATCAACTAGAATTTACAACGATCAGTATCGTAATTTTACACATTCCAGTCTGCCACAGAATCTGTCATTTTATGGAATATTAGTCACCCTCATAAATTGTGTGCCTTATTTTTATGAGAGTTGATTTGCAATGCTCCATGCCTATTTTCATAATCACAAAATGATATTATCCTGTTGTGACTTGAACCAGATATTTACCATATTTGTGCATGTTCTTTTCAATCTTGCTAAAGGGGAACCAAGCAAATATTTACTTAGAATGGGCCAGATGCCAATCATTATGCGGCTCATGTTAATGAACACCTCATGAATATACAGAGATCCAGTCCCAATCAAAAGTTACTCTTTCCATCTCATCTCGTTTAGCTCCTCATACAGAAAAAGGAAACAATGAATTCATCGTGTTATACAAGGCAGAATACAACTAAGATTGTGTAGGAAGGAACTACAGATGCCGATTTAAACCAAAGATAGACACAAAAAGCTGGAGTAACTCAGCGGGGCAGGCAGCATCTCTGGAGAGAAGAAATGGGTGATGTTTCAGGTTGAGACCTTCCACAACTAAGGTTGACAGGCTAAAAGAGAAAGCAAAATAAATGAGTAAATATTGATTAAAAGATGTCAGCTTGGTGTCTCGATCACAGAAGCAAGTATATATTAAGTGGGAAAGAATGAAATGAGAGCAGAAGACTCCACATTGAATCTTGATTTCATCGTATTCAACATATGACATTTGTAAAATTGATTGGGGTTCAGCACTTAAGAGCCATGTGAAGGATTGAACATGACTAATTACTCCCTGGAAAGTCAGTGTTTGTGTCCAGTGAATAGTTTCTGTAAGAAAGGCAGTGTTGACACTAAGCATTTTATTTTATTTTATATTGTTAGATTGAATTTCTGACTATTTTCCAGTACCTTGGTGATATGAGACAAGAGCATGCTGAATTTGAAATATAAAAGTCGAGAATACCAAAGTTCGGTGCTGTCCTGAGGATAATACTATCAGTCAAATGCAGAAAAGCAAGGGAGAAAGAGACAATAGATTATAATTGAGCACATGATCCACTATCAGGCAAATCTTGCTTAAATCCAGGCTTTGTAGAGTATCAAGAGTTGAGGGCGAAGGAAGATCAAAGGGAAAAATAAGCTTTGTGGCTAGATGCTTTGGAGAAAAGGCAGTTGCAGAGTTCCACAAGGTCAAAAGAGATAGGAAGATCAGAAAAGTCAATTGATAAAGAAAATCTAAGTGCCTAGCACTGTGATTCAATGGTTAATTTATGAAAACTGAGGTTGTCAGGGTGCAGTGATTCTGCGATTATATTGGAAAAGATTTCTTCATCCTGAGTATCAAGGTGCCCGATGGAAATTGATGCCCACAAAAACATCAAAAGAGATTATTGATATGAAGAATGAACTTAAGAGGCAAAAGTGTGGTTCCAGAGGTGTGCAACAACGTCACTAGTGGAAAAACCCATGTCAGAAAACGCAGTTGGCATCTGTCCATCTGCGAGAGATGATGGTGCGGCTTTGACGTTGTGCTGCTTGGAGAAGGGAATGTTCCATCTGTGGTGGCATTTCCTGCTGTGGCTGACTAGGCCTATCCTTGGCAGGCAGACCCTCCCACCGCTTCCACGGGTTAAGTTGTCTCTAGCCGTTGGATTGGGGACTGTGTTCCTGTTGGCTCCTGGCCTCCAGGGTCTTGAACCATATGCTGTTGTGGTGCTTCATACCCGCCTGGAGGTCCTTTCTGCACCTCCACCAGTCCGCTGTACCCACTTCCCAGTTGTCAGTGTCAATGTTGAAACTTGTCATATCTCTTTTAATCATATCCTTGTGGCAAAGCTTTGGTCTTCCTCTTGGCCGCCATGCATCGGTGAACTCCCTGTATAGCCCTTTGGGGCTGCATCCATTTTCGCTCTGGTGTACATGTCCAAGCCAGTGGAGATACCTCTGTGGAGATCATAGGGATGCTAAGCGTGTTGGTCAGGGAGAGGACAGATTCATTTGTGTTTTTGTCCTGCCAAGAAACTCCCAGAATGTGACAACAACAGTGGAAATCATAATTATTCAGGTTCCTTTCTTGAGGTAGGTAAGCCATCTAAGCTTCACAATAACGTGTGCAAGGCGCACACTTGGTAGACAGTTATCTTGGTCTTGATTGTGGGTTTCCTGTTCTTCCATGCCCACTTGGTTAGCCTCCTGGAGATGGTTGCTGCCTTTCCTGTACGTGAATTGATCTACTTATCCAGAGAGAGGCTATCAGTCAGTATAGATCATTAGGTATGTGAATTTGTTCACAGTTCCCATCGGGGGGGGGGGGGGGGGGGGGGAGTTGAGAGCCCTGCCTCATGACAACAGTCTTCTTAACGCTGATGGTTAGTTGGTATTCATTGCAAGAGTGAGACAGTGAAGTCCTTCTTCTGTAGGGGAGTTGAGTGCAGCATCATCAGCATACAAGTGTTCCTTTATAAGCAGGGTTCTCACCTTCGTCTTGTCTTTCAACCAAGCTAGATTAAAGAGCTTCGCGTTGCTTCTGTTGTGAAGAAACACTCCTTTCCTTGTGTGTCGGGAAGGCAGAGGGCAGATAGGAACATGCCGAACAGAGTGGGAGCTAGGATGCAGCTTTGCTGCCCTCCACATCTCACAGGAAATTGTTCGATGAAGAGCCATCAAATTGTACTCTACATTGCATATTCTCAGGGAAGGACTGAATGAGGTTTAGAAAACGTGGTGGGATCCCAATCTCGTCCAGTACCTGGTCAAGGCCACAGAATTGAAAGCTTTCATAAGATCCACGAAGGCGATGTATAATGTAGTTTGTTGCTCTCTGCATTTCTTTTAGTTTGCAACAACATCACTAATGGAAAAACCTATGTCAAAGTCGATCATGGATTAGACTAGTGCCTTTCAACTATTATTTATTTTTTATAGTTAATAGCAGCCACCACAACTTTAGTTCTGAGGTAGTTTACTATGTAAGCAAATTTTCAGGCTGAATGATACATGAACTATAATTAAGCAACTTTAGGAACATTAACTCCTAATTACGGACAATGGGAGAAATATCATCAGTAGTCACAGATACTTTTTCGAGCTGGCAAACTGACCAGAACAAGTGCATGTTGTCATTTACGTAGTTGCAGGTTAAATAACGATCTATTCGTATAGCTATAGGTTTGAGCACCAAGGCGGCTTTATATGAAAAAATATTCAACTAAAATTATTGAGATGCGTATTTATCAGCTGCTTTGGTATTGTGATATGATACAATAAATATTCTACAGTAATTGTATTTCATAAATACTTTGTTGGTTTTGAAACAATTTTTGGAGCATCCTGAGAAATGGAAGCCACGTTATAAATGTGAGCCTTTCTAAATCTTTTGTTTACCAGGGTGCTGTACATTCAGAATGAAAACATAATTGTTTTTCTACCCCAAGCATTGGTTATAAAACAACTTTCACAATTAAAAGAGGAATCACCAATAGACACCAGAGACCATATTCTCTCAACTGAAAAATGCTTCACAACACCAAATGTCTCCTCAAAAATAAAGAATAAATTTATATGGTCCTAACGTAACAATATTTGTTACATTGAGGATCAGAATTTATTCTTAAAAGCAGGATAATATGTCTTATCTGTGCAGTAGAGGATTTGATTCTGATATGCATCAGAAATTATTTTGCCATTATAATTATTCATTCCAATCAACGGTTGTCACAGATACGACCTAAATCCTCAAAAATGTTTCTTTTTTTTTTGGTCCGAACATAACAATATCCTCATTGCAGCGAGGTGATTTAATCATTGATAATGAATAATGAAGCTTTTAAAATGTTAATTTCAGTTGCTTAATTGAGGTTTGAATGTCTTTAATTATCCATCCTTGCACTTCTTTGATGCCTCTTCTCCTCTGCATAAATTCTTCTGGTGACTGCTCTATCAGGAGCAGAGCCTTGTGCCCTTTCACCATCCGTCTCCTTCCCATCCATCATTCCCAGGCGTTAGCGGAGAATTGATGATGAATCCCGCATGTCACTGCCGAAGCATTATTGTAAATTAACTCCAGAAATTATTACATTGCGGATATTTGGTTATTTTTAGTAGTATCAGCTACGGCTAATGGAACCAAAAAAAAAACCACACACAGTAGTTGTAAATTACCCAATCAAATTGTAGCGATGGGAGTTGTTTGAAAAAAGGTGCTCTAGATACAGCCTGTAAATAATCGTGTTACAGGGGAGTTCCATCCAATTAAGAAGTAGTTCATGAAGAAAGTTTCTCAAGTTTTCCTCACGATTAATTTAAATAGCATCTCTGTGCCCGCAGCTGAGAGATGTGATATGTCTGATGATTCCCTCGTCAGTATAACTGATGGTTAACAGTAAAGCAGTTATTCTCTTGTCAGTATTTGCATTCCCAAAAGGTAATTCATCTGGGTTAGAAACAATCATGGTTAATTTATTACTGCAAAGCAGACAGATTGCACTGCCATTAGGAAGCCTCAGCCCCTCAATCCTCCGTCAATATATTTAAGTTAAAAAAAATATTAATCAGGCTGTTTTACTTTGGATATAACCACTTCAAAGTTTGCTTTTTGACAGCGATGATCCAAACTTTCACATCCAATTATTAATTCAAACTTCGAACCCTACTTATTGGTAAAGATAGATGTCTTTTGAAAAGAAAGATGGCGGATACAGTGGTCTGTGCAAAGTATTCAATCCTGTTTCTTTTTGTAAACAAAATGAATGAACAGACAGGCCTACATATCCTTTGCTGATCGCCGACAGTAAAGCTTTCCTCGAAGTCCAGTGCCTTTCCCTTGTCCCTACCAAGGGATTGCATTGTGGGACTGCAGAGCTTGAGTGAGCTGACCTCCACCTCTGACACTGGACTTGCCATTGAGTTCAGGCCACAGCACAAATATCCTGAGCTAATGGACCAAGTCCACTAGCTCGTCCGGCTCCTCAGCTTTACCCCATTCACAGCCGGTGTTTCCAGTGCAGTCCCATTCGTGACAGATTATTATTAATTTTTAACTTACTTTATATAAACTAATAGTTTTATCATTTAAATATGACAATACTTTTATTGTTTTAATGATTTTAATCAGCTGTTTGGAAATGTCTCTGTTTACGGAATAGTAAATGGTCGACGGGATTCTAGAAGTCGAGCTTTAGCATCTGTCAGAGGCAGTTTGAACTCCTGCTCTACTCCACTCTGCTTTACTCCCACTCCCACTCCAACTCCCACTCCCACTCTGACTCCCCACTCCCCACTCCCACTCCCACCCACCCTCTCCCCACTTCCACTCCCACTCCCACCCTCTCCCCACTCCCACTCCCCACTCCCTCTCCCCACTCCCACTCCCCACTCCCCACTCCCTCTCCCCACTCCCACTCCCCACTCCCTCTCCCCACTTCCACTCCCACTCCCACCCTCTCCCCACTCCCACTCCCCACTCCCACTCCCTCTCCCCACTCCCTCTCCCCACTTCCACTCCCACTCCCACCCTCTCCCCACTCCCACTCCCACTCTGACTCCCCACTCCCTCTCCCCACTCCCTCTCCCCACTCCCTCTACCACTCCCCACCCCCACTCCCCACCCCACTCCCACTCTCCACTCCCCACTCCATCTCCCCACTCCCTCTCCCCACTCCCTCTCCCCACTCCCTCTCCCACTCCCCACCCCCACTCCCCACCCCCACTCCCACTCTCCACTCCCCTTCCCACCCCCACTCCCTCTCCCCACCCCCACTCCCTCTCCCCACTCCCACTCCCTCTCCCCACTCCCCACTACCCCTCCCACTCCCACTCCCACTCCCCACTCTCACTCCCCACTCTCACTCCCTCTCCCCACTCCCTCTCCCCACTCCCCACTCTCACTCCCCACTCCCACTCCGTCTCCCCACTCCCCACTCCCTCTCCCCTCTCCCACTCCCTCTCCCCTCTCCCACTCCCTGTCCCTCTCCCGCTCCCTCTCCCTCTCCCACTCCCACTCCCTCTCACACTCTACACCACACCAATCAGCAGGCCGAATGCAGTAGCAATGGCTTCGGCATGTGGACCTGCAAGAGGTTAGTGGGTAACCATGGTTTATTGAGTTGTTGGGTTTATAAGATCATAAGTGATAGGAGTAGAATTAGGTAATTCAGCCCAACAAGTCTACTCTGCCATTCAATCATGGCTGATCTATCTTTCCCTCCTAACCCCATTCTCCTGCCTTCTTCCCATAACCCCTGTCACCTGTTGGGGTGGTGTAACCATGGGGATTATGTTGTTGGGGTGGTGTAACCATGGGAATTGTGTCATTGGGGATGGTAGTATCGGGTGGGCGAGATAAGAAACATTTGTCAGGTCAAATTCAATCAACCCAATTAATCTCCACAATGTAAAAACACCAAGCTGCAAACTGAAATTGTTGCAATAGTTGCACTTTCTTTCTTAAGTTGCTATATCTTAATTTTCATTTTACATTTTCTTTCACTTGGGTTTCCATTCTGCTAAATTAATCTACTTTTTATTGACATGTACCCATTTTAATAACCATTTCTTGGGTGGCTTATTTAAATTTGTTTTCCTTTACAATTTTCTATCCGTCACATGTTGCAGATCTAATTCAATCTAAAAATGACTTTGAATCCAGGGGTACAGGGACACAAGGCTGACGGTGAGAGAAAGCCAAAGGGAATCAAGGAAGAGTGGGCTGGTGGATTGTTTAACATTCCCCTCAATGTTTTTGACTTCACTGTTGGCCATTGTGGCTCAGGTCCAAGATAGAGTTCGTACGTGTTACCTTTGTTACTCTATCCTTCTGACCTTTCAGCTCTGCTTCTGATTGTTTCTTTTGTAATGCCATTAATCTGGACGCAGCATGGACACTCCAAAGAAGTGGGGGACATTTGCAAGAGTGAATTGATTATAAATTCTGTGGCAGTCGTGTGATCTTCATTAAAACTTAGGATGAACATTGAATGATGAATTGGTTGGCCTTATGTCCATTGGAAATGTGTCATTGCAGTCGTATGTGAGCAAAATGGAGACTTATGCCACATATGCGCTGGCTGTGATTTTAATTCCCAGATGGAACTGTTTAGGTCCAGGCCAAGGAATACAGGGAGCTAGCTCACTGTGATGTGAGGTAGTAGAGATGATAATTGAACAGCAAGGGCCCGCCTGGTCAGCAGCAAGAGGTATCAGCTACTCGATGGGCTGGAGATGGAGAGCATCCCAAAGAACTGTGCCAAATAGATAGTTAGGAGTATGTTGAGGAGAGTGGGACGAGGGTGCGCAGAGTTGGGGAAGACCAAAGATTCGATTGTAGAATCCACCTGCAGAAGCAACATCAACAAATGAACAGCTTTCACTTCTGGACTGCCTCAAATCCAGGGACAGTTTGCTGCGAGATTGGCCGAGGTGGATAAGAAGTTATAGATAATTAAACCACCATCTGCATATATAAAGAAAGATAGACCCCAGCAGCTATCCCACCCTGTTGCTCAACGCGAGGTAAAATTACAGCCTCAGAGAAGGCAGGAAGACTATTTTGATTTGCCCGCCTGAATGTTTTCTACCTGGCAGCCTGGTTTCACACACATCCCAAACACCACGTCACCTCACACAGTTAGTGCCCTACGCGTTCTACAAAATCCCTTAACTTTTACGGACAGATAAAAAGATAAATGCATATTCAGCACCTTGCACTAGTATTTTGAATATTGCAGAACGTTTCAAAGTATTTTTTCCTGGCTCTCGCATTCCAGAGATTTTGATTCTGAATAAAACCTGCTTGGTCGCAGTTAGGTGCTTTGATAGAAGGAACCGTAGTCTCAAGTCAAACGCGGGCAGCTCACTGATGCTAAAAGGTGAAGACGGTCGACACAGGATGAGAGCAGGATTAGGCGCAGTTTTGACTCTTTCCCCCGACACATTCCCATGGTAAAAGGAGATGCTGCCAGCTCGCCTTGTCAGGGATCGCAAATGAAGAATGATCATTTGGGCAACATGCTGACAAGCTGGCAGCAACTCTGGGAGGGAGACTTTAGTCAGGCATAAGTCTTTGCCTTAAGCAGGTGAGGAAAGGAGAGAAAATTTGACAGGGAGACACTGACTGCTGTGCATTGGAAGCCAAGTTCAGAGGAACCTGGCTTAAGCACTTTGTCTTTTTGCCCCTGGGCTCTTGCCAATCACAAAGCTGGAATCTGGTACAAAGAACAGAAGTCACCAGCATGGGAACACAAATCACACACGTCTCAGACCCACCGTGGCTGCCAGCACTTTCACAATGGATGGTTTGGAAAAAAAAATGTCAACAGATTGCATTCTTTCGCTCGCACCTGTACAATAGAAAATAACAGAACATTTTGTAACAACTGAGTGATTCTGTAAATTTGGTGATGATTAAATTAGAGTTGTATATGTTATTGGTGTAAAGAATAGCAAAAATTCTTACACTTTCTTTCACTCACAGCTCCATCATCAATTGAAGTAAATGTAAATCTAAAAATAATTGCAAACGCCTGCATTTGTTAAATCACGCTTATCAAAGCATTGTGTAAAAGTACAAATGCATATCTTTTCAAGAAGTCACAGAAAAATTATATTTTCTGTGGAGAGCTTCGACTAGGTGGAACAGGTTCATGGCATCTTTTTATAACTAAGATATGCACCATAATATTTGTGGTTTGTAGCCTGTTCATCGTTTATCATCCGTGAATAGGTCTGATCTCCACCATGAAGACCACCAGCACTGCAACACCCCTAATAAAATCTGCAATGGTCTAGTTTCTGATTCTAAATAGCGAAAAACTTTCACACGTCTTGCCTAACTAGATGAGTTGGAGTCATAGATTCATACATAGAAAATAGGTGCAGGAGGAGGCCATTCATTGTGATCATGGCTGATCATCCACAATCAGTAACCCGTGCCTGGCTTCTCCTCATATCCCTTGATTCCGCTAGATCCTAGAGTTCTATCTAACTGCGTGGAAACAGGCCTTTCGGCCCAACTTGCCCACACTTACTATCAAGTTAACAAGTTAACAATTAGAAGATCCTAAATGATTTAAACTCCAGCCTTTCCACATGTATGTTCCCTCATACAAACAAGCTAGACAATTGCTTGAAGAAAGCAGGGCCCTTTCATAAACATGCAGTTTGTGATTTGAGGACATTATGGGGCCTGATTCCAGCATCCATCATTGGAGTTTATGGAGATCCTGGTGGTCTATGGGACCAGGAATGGCCCAGGTTAGTTTGAATTATGATGGATGATTAGAGTAATTGGAGTACAAATAATTTTTAAAAAACCATTTATGACTTCTTTGTGTTTCTGTTACCTTCCAGAGGTCCCTTCAGGAATCCTGGGTTAGACCTGGGACACTCAAACCACAAGCTTCCAGTTTCTAAGTCACTTCACTGCAGGGAAAATAATGAGCATGCCTGAAATTCATTCCCTGAACAGTCACCATCTAAAATATTGGATCGGAGAAGTGTTCTATTTCCCCTAATATTTGGAAAACAGACAGACAATGCTAGACAGGGCAGCACGGTAGAGCAGTGATGGTGTTTTACCTTACAGCGCCGGAGACCTGGGTTCAATCCTGACTACATGAGCTTGAAGGATAGCGTTAGTGTGCTGGGATCACTGGTCTGCGCGGACTCGGTGGGCCGAAGGGCCTGTTTCCGCACAGTATCTCTAAACTAAACTAAATTAAACTAAACGCCAGAGTAAAACAATTGGCCAGAAGGAATATCCTGGGCCGGAAAGTCTTCAAAGCCCGAAGAGCAAACTTTACTGCACGAGGCCCTAAGGTGCAATGCATGTTGGGAAAGGGCTTGAATGTCCAAGATCTCCAAGGAAGTGCATTGGGGATGAATTCATGGTGCGTCTGCCTTGATGTGGAGTCGATGTTTGTAGGGAAAGACATGTGAGAAAGATTGGGGTTGGAGGGAGAGATGATTGTCATGGTGTACTGGAAATATGTATGTGGATGAGGACTGTGGAGGTGATTGGGAGGCCTGAGAAAATCATCAGGAAGGAGCAGATGGGGAAAGCTTCAGAGGAAAATGGGGAGAAAACTGAGGGGCCATGAGCTCATTTACTAGGAGAGGATGGGCAGGCATTTAATAACAATGGAAAATTAAGAAAAACAGATGACACTAAAGTAGGTGCCATCGTAGATAGCAAAGATGGTTAACAAAAATTACAGTAAACTTGATCAGTTGAATGGTTAATGGAGTTTATGCATGCAAGTGCAAGGTGTTGCATTTTGCGAAGAAAACAAGGGTAGGGCCTACACAGGGAATGACAGGGTCCTGGGGAGCAAAGGGATCTGGGAGTGCAGGTACATAGTTCCTTGAAAGTGGTGTCACAAGTAGATAGGGTGGTCGAAAAGGCTTTTGGTATTTTGGCCGGTCAGGGTATTGGGTATAGAAGTTGGGATGTTATGTTGCAGTTGTGCAAGACATTGGAAGGCTGCATTTGGTATATTGTGTTCAGTTTTGGTCACCCCGCCAGAAAAAGGTTGTTGTTAAGCTTGAAAGAGTGCAGAGAAGATTTACAAGGATGTTGCCAGTTCTTAAGAGAGAGTTTGGGCAGGCTAGGACTTTATTCCTTGGACAGCTGGAAGCTGAGGGATGATCTTATAGAGGTGTATAAGATCATGAGGGGAATAGATAGAGAGAATCCATGGAGTCTTTTATCTAGATTTAGGGGAATCAGGAACCAAAGGATTCTTTTAATCTCGTTTAAGGGTAGAGGGAAAAGATTCACTAGGAACCTGAGGGGCAACATTTTTACACAGAGAGTGGTGGGTATATGGAATGAGCTGCCAAAGGAGGTAGTTTAAAAGACATTTGGGCTTGTACGTGGATAGGAAAGATCTATGGCCAAATGCGGGCGTGGACTAGTGTATATGGGGCACCTTGGAGCAAGATGGGCTGAAGGGCCTGTTTCCGTGCAGTATGACTCTATGGCTCTAAGAACCTTGTGGGGAAGTAGATGGATGTCTCAGACTCCCTGGCAGCAACTCAGGCAGGATGGTACCCCTTTAATTTGCACCAAAGCACGTCTAAATCTCCTGCAAAACCTCATTTAATGGTCAGTAGAAACTCACTCAAGTAAATGTCATTGTATTTGACTAGAAGCACAGTGCATGTGCACTTGCTCACTGTCTGATGGATATTTAAAGGGGCACTCACTGTCTGCAATACCCCCCAGAAAGTTCTTCCCCTTTGTGCAATATCATTGTGTCATTGTGAATGAAATATCTTGGCTGCGTTTTTTAAACCAGCATCTATTTTCTTGTCAAAACATAAATCTTTTAATGCAATTAATGAATGGAAGTTGTTGTTTGAAACATCACAACATTATTTCTCCTTTGTTGACCTGTTTGTCAACTGTTCAATATCTATGAGCTCAGTTCCGATTGATTTCTTTCGATGCTGAAGTTATTATGGGTAAGGCAACATCAGCTGCAGATAAATCAGTTGAATTTTAGGGATTAAAATGACTGGTGTCCTTATTACGTGGCACAAAACGTGTGCTAGCAAGCATCAGAGATTCATACATCAGCATCCCTTGATAAAAAAGTATGTATTTGCATCTAGTAGTGTTTGGAATTCCAATGAAACTTTAATTAAGTGTTTAATTGAAAGGAAACATTTGATTGCTTGGGGGGTTTGTGCAATAGATATGAAGTATCAGGCGGAAATGATATAGTAGTAAAAATGTTATCATTTAATGATGAGAACCAGCATTGAATTTTACCAGGGAGTTGTGTTGTTAGCTTGACACTGACCTGTGAACAACCCTCACCATGGGGAGAGTCATACCCTCTGCAGACAAGGCCATCACCATTCTAAACCTTTATGCCTCAGGCTTATTCCAAACGCCACTGGGGACGTCAGCACATCACCATCGCCTGTGCATGGATGCATTGTGCAAATCACTTACATACTTCACTCTTGCATGGCTGCCAGCAGGAGGAGATTTCGCGACTGGTAACTTCAAGGTGTTGGGCATTGTTAATGGCAGCCATTTTGGTCCTACGATTCTTGTAGCTACACGGAGCAAGGGGATGTAACCTCAGGTGGTCAGTGTGACCCGTAACGCAGTTTTATTCGGGTTAGTCTCACCTTTTCCCGGCAGCAACAATAACAATTCTGAACCCTTTTACAAAACTCCTAGGCCAGCCCTTTCCCTGTCTTTCTACAGCTCACTGGGATTCCACTACAGAGTCACTTACCTTGCCCCTTTTCTGATGACTCTGGGCAGGCAATTGCCTGGTGTACAAGTGAAACCTTGGAGTTTAAATACTCGGAGCTAGTGATTTTCAAGCTCTCCTTTCCTGGGTCCCATGGTGAATGTTGTTCACGGGTCAGTGTCAAGCAAACAAGACAACTCCCTGGTAAAATGCAATGCTGGCTCTCAACTTTAAATGATAACATTTTTACTAATATATCATTTTCGTGCGATATCATCACAAACATGCCCGCAGCTAAAAATAGACCAGAAATACTGTACGGTGGTAGGTTGAGAGCTTGAAAGCATTAACAGCAGGACATTTGGATAAAGAGCGTAGATTCATTGCAGGCTTACAAGGGGGAATTCCTGAAAGTGAGAGATACATCAAGTATTAACAAGCAGTTGAGGATCAGTTATAGTGGGGCAGCTTCTACTGTCTTTTGTAACTTGTTGCAATACCTTTATTGATTTGGGGAGAGTTGCATTTTGTCTATCAAAGGGAATGGTATACACAAAAAGCTGGAGTAACTCAGCGGGACAGGCAGCATCTCTGGAGAGAAGGAATGGGTGACGTTTCGGGTCGAGACCCTTCTTCAGGGAATGCTATATCTGGCAAAGAGGCAGGTCAGCAGTGGACTGTACTATTTCTCGATTGGACCGTCCAGTTGGATCTGTTTATCTGGTACCATCCTGGTTCAAGTTAGAGAAAGGCCTGGATAGAGTGGATGTGGAGAGGATGTTTGCACTGGTGGGAGAGTCTAGGACCAGAGGTCATAGTCTCAGAATTAAAGGACATTCCTTTAGGAAGAGGATGAGGTGGGGGTTTTTTTAGTCAGAGGGTGGTGAATCTGTGGAATTCATTGCCACAGAAGGCTACGGAGGCCAAGTCAATGGATATTTTGAAGGCAGAGATAGATAGATTCTTGATTATTACGGGTGTCAGGAGTTATGGGGAGAAAGCAGGAGAATGGGGTTAGGAAAGATAGATCAGCCATGATTGAAAGGCGGAGTAGATGGGCCGAATGTCCTAATTCTGCTCCTATCTCTTGTGAACATGAACTTACGAGATAATTGTCTGGTTTGGCAAAATATTTGATCTAGAGCAGAGTGCCCAGTTCACCGAGCCTTCCACGTTAATTCTGTGCTCTCTCCCATGATTCACCATAATGATTGAGTACAGAGCTCTTTGCGTTTACCTCAGAATACCTGCTAATGGATGAAACTCTGTTCCATGCTCTCATCTCATCTTGTCCTTCATCACTTCAGCACACACCTCTCCTAGCTTCCTCATTCTCCCTAAAGATTCAAATACCCTGCTAATTGACTTTAATAAAAGTTTAGTTTAGTTCAAAGATACGGCATGGAAATAGGCCCTTTGGCCAACCATCGACCACCCATTCACAATAGTTCTATGTTATCACACTTTCCCACTCCTTGCACACGATACAATACGATACAATGGAACTTTATTTATCCCAGGAGGGAAATTGGTCTCGGGAAACTTGGGGCAATTTACGGGGACCAATTAAAATACAAACCCGCACCACATTGGGATATGGGAGGAAACCGGAGCACCCTGAGGAAACCCACGCGGCCGCAAGGAGAATGTGCAAACTCCACACAGACAGCTCCCGAGGTCAGGAGTGAACCTGGGAATCTGACACTGTGAGGCAGCAGCTCTACCAGCTGCGCCGTTGTGCCACCCAAATTGGACTTAGTAATGGTGACCTTGATTCTTCTGGATGATTAATGAAACAGTTCTTCTGATGTGCTCCAGGGTAAGAAATCTACTGCCCTTCTCCAGTCGGACCCAGTCTGATCCAGTCTGATGGAAAATGGGGTTGAGAGGGAAAGATAGATCAGTTATGATTGAATGGCGGAGCAGACTTGATAGGCTGAATGGCCTAATTCAGCTCCTATAACTTATCAACTTATGACCCAAAGCAATGAGGATGACTGTGAAGTGCCAGCTGAAATGGCCAGTAAAGCTGATTTGCATCACGGCATTTATGGTTCAGACTGCAGCCAGCAGTTGGGAATGGCAAATGGATGGTGACCTTGGCAATAATACCTGCATTCCCATAAGTCGGCAGAGAAAAGTCTTCATCTGATGACCAAGAACACGATAACAGTTCACAGCCCTCAGCATTGTCCCTCTCAAGGGCGGCAAGGTTTTGCTCCGCTTGGGCCTGCGGATTGATGGTTTGAACATGCAGCAGGTCAAGGCACACGTGTGAGGAGGACCAGGTTGTGGCGTTGGAGCAGAGACAGGAAACTGCCGCCTGTCGGTCGCGTGACGCACCGCTATTTTGGAAAAATGTGACATCACGCTGACATTTACCAGTGCTATTTTGACACTGTCGTTATTCAGTGTAACACAGATAAACCTGCTGAATAATTCATCATCCACCTGTGCAACAAATATCTGTGAAGCACATTGATTAATACAATGGTTGATCCCGATGCGGCTGAGAGAAGAGGCGACCTTGCGTGTTTCTGGCAGCGCTGTTTTGTCCACGTGGTATAAGTTGTTCGCCAGCATCCTTGCACCATGTGTCTACGATCATAGTCTTGTATTCACATCACATTGAAACATGCTCATAGGCCCACAAAGTCTGCACCAGAAATCAAACATCTATTTTCACTAATTAACAAGACCAACTCCACTTTTTTTCTATTCTTCTTGCATTCCCATTAATTCCCACCCATTCCACCCCAATCTCCCCCGCCCCCATCTCTCCCCAATATCCCCCCCCCAATCTCCCCTCTAATCTCCCTCCCCGAGCTCTCTCCCACCACTGTCCCCGCTAATCTCTCTTCCCCCCCATCGTCCCATCAATCCCTCTCTCCCCCTTGATTCTAACACTTGGCTGCACACTGGCCCAGTTTATATTGGCCAATTAACTCCAATCTGAAGGTCTATATGATTGAGAGAAAACTGGATCACCGCAGCCAAAGGGAGAATATGTAAACCCCAAAGAGGCAGCATTGAACAATTGAACTTGGGTCATAAGGTCATAATGAATAGGAATAGAATTAGGCCGTTCGGCCCATCAAGTCTACTCCTCCATTCAATCATGGCTGATCTACCTCTCCCCCCTCACCCCATTCTCCTGCCTTCTCCTCATCACCTCTGACACCTGTACTAACCATGAATCTATCTATCTCTGCCTTAAAAATATCCACTTACTTGGGCTCCACAGCCTTCTGTGGCAAATAATTACACAGATTCACCACCCTCTGACTAAAGAAATTCCTCCTCATCTCCTTCCTAAAAGAACGTCCTTTAATTCTGAAGCTCTGACCTCTAGTCCTAGCCTCTCCCACTAGTGGAAACATCCTCTCCACATCCACTCAATCCGAGCCTTTCACTATTCTGTACGTTTCAATGAGCTCCCCACCTCATTCTTCTAAACTCCAGTGAGTACAGGCCCAGTGTCGACAAACGCTCATCATAGGTTTGCCCACTCATTCCTGGAGTCGCTGGAGTTGTAGTAGTTGGAGTCACTGTGGAGTTGGAGTTGTGGACACTACCTGCTATATCCCTGTGCCGTCTCCTGTCGCCTGGCAAGTGGCTTCTTGTTGTCCTAGATTCCACCGAAGCATTCTCATTTCAAGTAGACATGCCGAAGTTTCCAGATATAGTTGATGGCTTAATGGGAGGTGTGGGGAAAGGCAGCGGCTTTACCTGCCTCTGTTCAGCTCGTCCCACTTCAACCATGAAATTCATTATTTTGGGGCATTTCGAAACTGATGCTTCTGGTTAAATTTAACTCGACCTGCCAACTGACATTCAGAAGTACTGCTACCACCTGGATGCCTCATTGCTCAGAACTCTTGAGAAATTTCTGCTGCAAGAGCTTCTTCATAGTGTTCCTATTTTTTTTATAGCTTCTCCACTAAAATTGCTTTAATGTTTCAATTACAGAGAGCTTTTCAGGGATTAGCAGACAACAAATACGGGCTTATTTTAGATTCCACTTAAAAATAACCCGCTGTTGTGACAAGAAAACTACATGTGAACAAAGTGACAATTTGCATAAAATCAACAAAGAATAACAAAATGAAAAGCAGCATTAAGAATATAGGTGAAACTTCCCCTGAATCTGTTCCATGAGGTTTCCCTTCTTCAGCCGCGTGGACAGGCAAAGGCAGCAACATGCAAAGACCTACAATAAATGAATGGAAAATTATGCTGCTCTTGATTAAAATGTACTTTGATACTTAATTGGTGTCGTCAGGGACACGTTAGACAGTCTAAAAGGCCTGCTGGAAGACTGTGTCCAATGCACACACAGGTCAAGGCCATCCAGCTTAATGGATCACTTTGTTCCCCTCCGATCATCTTTATAGTCCTGCCAATCGGCGACCGCGACTGAGAAATGAACCCTCACCAGCGAACAATTGGGAGAAAATTATTCTTTTTTTTTTCAGAATCCCTACTCTTTTGGTTTTAAATTAAATCAAAATACAGCAATCATAAAATATACGATGATAATTTTATTAAAATGTGGATTAAACTTATTACTCGTATGAAATTGTGGAGATAGGTAATATTAAATTCAATCCGAATGCTGCTGCGTTGTGTCACAAATTGTGTTCTCCAGTATCCATCCCATTACTGCCACAAGCACTTTCAAATCGGATTGCAAAGGTTATGTAGTACATACAGAGCAGAGTAGTATGAGTTCATAACACATTGAGAGTCACAGATATTGCTGTAAATCACAGTTTATCATGCTTCCTAATGCCATCATGACCAGGAGAGGCTTGTTTGGCTTAGACCATTCTCCAGCATGTACTTAAGTTAAGCTTGGTGGCGGTGGAGAAATTTTGACTGGTACCAACAAGGCAGTGATGCATCACAGTCTCGGCTCCTTCCACTACTGGAGTATGAATGGCTGAATCCAGTGGGGACACCCCTCTAACAAGGGAAGGCATATCAGCCTGTGCAAAGGTGTTACGCGCAAGGAAAGAAGAGATATGCTAACACCACTTGGCATAAAACTAGCAGTATTGATTGTATAGACAGGCACTAAGAATGTTTAGTTTAGTTTAGTTTAGTTTAGAGATACAGCGCGGAAACAGGCCCTTCGGCTCACCGAGTCCGCACTGACCAGCGATCCCCGCACATTAACTACACTACACACACTAGAGACAATTTACATTTATACCGAGCCAATTAACCTACAAACCTGTACGTCTTTGATGTGTGGGAGGAAACCGAAGATCTCGGCGAAAACCCACGTGGTCACGGGGAGAACGTACAAACTCCGTACAGAGTCGGGATCGAACCCGCATCTCTGGCAGCAACTCTACCGCTGCCGCCCAATGTATTTAGAGTTTTGCACTGTTTGCTTTTGTATATATTTTTAATTATGAATGAAGTTTATTTTTGAAAAAAAAATCAAGGCAATGATGCAATTATTGTGTCCTTCATTAAACAGGATATATGAGGGACATCATGAAAACAGGGACTTAGTTCCCTTGGCTGAGGTGTCAAAAACTAAAGGAAACAGCTTTAAAATAATTGGTAGAGGGATTAGAGGAGAGATGAGAAATGTATTTTCAACCAAAAGGTAGCAGGGACTTGAACTTACCACCTGAATGGGCATTGGAGGCAGATGGCCCGATCGTGTTTAAAGAGTGCTTGGATATTAAGAATGCACAAAATGATACAAAATGCTGGAAACATTCAGGAGGTCAGACCGCACCTGAGAACAGATCAGAATATCATCTGAACTAGGAAAACGATTAAAAAACAAGTAAGCTTCAAGTGTGGAGAGGGTGGAGGAGAAAATGAGAGGATGAGGTCAGAATTGTCCAGGTGATCTCAAGGTTTACAGAGCTGCCTGGTTAGTAGATGAACGAGGACTGTTAGAGAGAGAGGGAAAACAAAGGGACATGTCAAAGCTCAAACAAGCAGGTCAGAACTGTTGCTTAAACGTGAAACCAAAAGGCAAATGTTGGAAATTCCCACTAGATTAGACAGTCCATGGGGAGAGAGAAACCTACAGCGGAACTGGCCTGTTCTGATTAGTTAGACAAAGCAAGTTTTCTGAAATAGTTGAAATGGGTATTGAACCGTGAAGGGGGGGAACGTACACAGATAGTAGTGAAGGTGCTTCCATTCTAACATGCTGAGCTTCTTGGAACAGTATGGGAATCCACAGACAGAGGTCAGTAGGGGAGTGGGATGGAGAATTAAAGTGACGGTCAACTGGGAACTCATACTTGACCTAGCAGGCTGAGTGGAGGCTGCCTGACCTGCGGAACCTGCTGATCTAGCACCTTTCTATTTAATTTCAGACTTGAAGCATCGCCTTTTTTTATTTTCAGATACTTGGACATGCACTTCAAGAGTCACGAGCTGCAGGGCCATGGAGCAAATATGGGAAGATGATATTAAGCTGGGTAGATTTTTTCCCCCGACCGGAACGCACGCAGTAGACTCCATGATTAACTGTGCCAGTATTTAAAGGCTTTGCATAAATGCTGCCTCCGAAACTCACAGTGCGCTGGCCATTGTTGGAAAGGCAGTCAGAGTCATGGGCAGTGGTATCTGTGAGACCATTGGAACCGATATTTAGTTAATCCTCCATCTCATATCCCATGCTTCCTTCCTATGTACAAACTCCTCTGTTTTATGCACGACAATACATATAAGCAGAGAGCTTTCATGTGAATCTTTTAAATGGAATTCATATTTAATCAACTCGATTTGTGAAGTGACTTGATACATGAAGTAAATACAGCTTATGTGGATTTTCAGGCCTTTCATTAGATCTCCAGCAAGAGGTTTTTTGGCAAAATTGAGATAAGCATCACATCCTGGATAGTAAATAGTTGATTAGCAGTAAATACAGAATAAGGTACATTTACAGCTTACATTAGGGAATGGTCTGGGAATGGTATGGCTCCAATATTATTGGGGAAAGCATTGTTCTAAGTATATTTACATAATTTGAATTTGGAAGCACTAGAAAGCACATGCTGGCCATTTTTTTGGAGTTTAGCGAACAGTGAAAGGGATATATAAAATGAGCACAACCAGCGTATTGTGAACAAGTATGGGGTAATATTTGATGCAAAGACATGCAAGGAATAGTGTTGAGTTTAGAAACACTGGGACTCAAACATGAAGTTTTCTGATGGTGTTGGTTGTTTAGTTAAGAAAAGGGACATGAAATGCTGGGACTAATTTTACAGGAACAGGGACAGTTCAAAAAGGAATTGGGCAGAGGTTTTAAAACGATCGAGCGTTTCGAGAAAGCAAATTGGAAAATAAAATGATTATTTCCTTTGGATGGGGACTTACTGATGAAAAATCAGCAATTCAAAACTGTTACCAAGAGAACAAGGATTGAGACAGAGAGACTTTTTATGTGATTGTCTTCTGTTGCGTGGAAATCTTTGCCACAGAGATGCATGGCGTCATGAAAGGTTGGTTGAATAAATATTTAATGAGGTAACCTTGGCTTGTTGGCATTTTAAGAAAGACACAATGCCATTAGTTTGAACTGTTTTGGTGACAAGCTGGTATATACTAAGTGAGCCAGGTTGTCTCCTCCTGCATCTTAGCCATTGTATGATGTTAGATGTAAAGATCGGAAATGAGAGTTAAGGGAATTAGCTATTGGTTAATGACCCACTTATTTGTAGTTCCTTCAATCATAATAATATAAAGAAATGTGATGCACAATTTACCACCTGCAACCTGATTAAACGTTCTCTGATGTACAATTTGGGACAATTAAGAGGCTTAAATCTAGATCTGTGGTAGATGTGCAAATTGTATTAAATTTACTTTGAAATTCAAATTAATATTTAACATATACAGCATGTAATGTGTAAAACATGCCCGATTGGGAACAAATGTGCTGAATTGAAGACCCTTTGGACAAAATGCATGCAGATTTTCATTTATGCGAACAATATTTTGTTGCTACATTTTGATCAGCTCTCTCTCTCTCTCTCTCTCTCTCTCTCTCTCTCTCTCTCTCTCTCTCTCTCTCTCTCTCTCTCTCTCTCTCTCTCTCTCTCTCTCTCTCTCTCTCTCCCTCTCTCTCCTCCCTCCCTCCCTCCCTCCCTCCCTCCCTCCCTCCCTCCCTCCCTCCCTCCCTCCCTCCCTCCCTCCCTCTCCCTCTCCCTCTCCCTCTCTCTCCCTCTCTCTCTCTCCCTCTTTCTCTCCCTCTTTCTCTCTCTCTCAGGTTTTCCTCAGCAGAAAGCTTAAAATCACAAACATTAGATGCTCATGATCAGTCTGAAAATGAATTGGTCAAATGAGAAGTAGCTTACTCCTTCGAATGCAAATATCTTCTCCACTGTTTGATTAAGCAAGTGGCTGGAAAACAAATCTCCCGATTTAAAATGCAATTATTTTAAGAAGGACATTGGAGGAATAAAAACCCGTGGGAGACATCAGTGACTTGTGTTACCCAGAGAGCCGGCTTCTTTTGAATCCAGTAGTTACTCCATGTTTAATTTTGCAAAGCATTACTACTGCGAAAGTCAGGCCCCCCCATTGACTACAACAGTATGATTCCTGAATATACTTATTTTGAGAAACTACCACATATTTATTTGTTTTCAAATATTTATGAATTCCCCGAGTGAAATTGCAATCCTTTTAGGGGAAAAAAACACTGCTGGAGAAACTCAATGAGCCAGACAGCTTCTGTGGAGGAGCGGGATCGTCAGTAATTTGGTTTGAGAACACACACACGCACACGCACACGCACACGCACACGCACACACCTACACATACTCACACATGTACAGACACACAAACACCTACACATACATTCAGACACGTACACATACACCTATACTCACAGCTACACACACACACCTACACACACACACACACACCTACACACACACACACACACACACACACACACACACACACACACACACACACACACACACACACACACACTCACACATGTACACACACGCACACTCACACCTACACTCACATACACATCTACACACACACCTACACACACACACCTACACACATCTACACAGCTACACACACATACACCTACACACACACACCTACAAACACACACATGCCCACGAATACGTGTGTATATATATGTGTGTATATGTATATATACATGTATGTGGGTATATATGTGTATATATATACACACACACACACACACACACGTATATATAAATATATATGCGTATATATACATATGCTATATATATACTGTACATATATATGTGTGTGTGTGTGCGTGTGTATATATATATATATATATATATATTATGTGTGTGTGTGTATATATACACTGATTTTTTTTCTCCTTTATTATATTGTTTTGCATTGCACATGTTCTGTTGTGCTTCTGCAAGTAAGAATTTCATTGTTCTATCTGGAACATATGACAATAAAACACTCTTGGCCTTGCATGAGGACCTAGCCTCTATCCACAGATGCTGGCTGGGCCACTGTGTTCCTCCAGCAGCTTGTCTTTTTGCTTCAAACTACAGCGTCTGCATCCATTTTTTGATGCTTTCTTTGGTCGGGTGGAAATCTTATTACAGTGTCGCAGTTATGTTAAGTTAACACATTGATTTAAACTGACAGAGCCATCCTGCTTTTTTTTTTGCACCTAGCATCTGTGGAAGGCCACACATAATGCTGTCAATCGATAATTTGATAAAAAAAGACGGACCTGAATATTATCTCAATTAAAATGATTTAGAAGGATCTCAGTCATTTAAAATCTAACAATTAAGTTGAATGAAAACCATATCCCTAGGTCAGAGGAAATAAATTCTGGCCTTTCCAAAGACCCATATCATCTTTCTTTATGTCCTCTCCTTATTCTTTGTATGAAGGTACTTATAATAAGGTTAACTGAGCAATAAATGTGCCGTCCTTTGCCCCACCCATACCTTGTCGTGCAGGGAGTCATTATTACAAACCAGTGTATAGTTCCACCTATAACATCAAATTGTCAAGAACTCATAATCAGACTAAAAACTGTAATTGCAGTAGGTCAGGAAAAATCTGTAAGGAATTCATAACAGCTGGAATTTTACCTGTTTCTTCTCCCAGACTGATTGATCTACCGAATACTTCCAGTTCAATCTGCCTTTACCTGATTTCCATTATCAGGACCGTTGCTCATTTGTCAAACAGAATCGGACACCGGTGGATTAGCCTGATATTATGGGACGGCTTTCCATTCTCTCTCAGAAATGAATTCGTACTGATAACATCTATATACTAAAACTCTCGTTTGTTTGTTTGTTTGATCCTGAACTACAGCCAAAACGGTACACGATAGCGCGCCAATTTTAGGCCCACCTTACTCACCGTCGTTCCTTTGGTGCTAATGGAAGAAGTTTCATTGAAATCGGTGTTATATATTTAAAGTTATTCACATTTTAAAGTTTAAATCTATCTCCTTGGTCAGGGAGGGGGAGGGGAGGGGGGGGAGGGGGAGGAAGGAAGGAAGGAGGGAGTGGGAGGGGAGGGGTAGAGGAGGGGAAGGGGGTGGAGGGAGGGGGAGGGGAGGAGAGGGGAGGGAGGGAGGGGGGAGGGGGCGAGCGGGGAGAGGGGAGGAGGAGGGGGGGAGGAGAGGGTGCTGCACCAATGCAGGAGAGGTTTGGGATAGTAACAAATAATTTTGATTGAATGAAGCAGAACTTATTCAAAATCAATCACTTCGAATTCGATCCTTTTTAAAGGCCACTGAATTTTCGTTAAAAAAGAAAGTCAGCAAAGAAAATGCATGACAAGGAAGTCAGATATTCTGTCCATCCTGTTGAATGGGAGCTGTCCAGTCTGGTTGCATCATCTAGCATTGGATCTGTGGATCTGAAAGTCTTGGCTCTTGGGGTACACGTTAAAGTATTTTGTAGTTTAAGTACTGAGCATGATGAGCCTTTCTACTACTAGCTTTCAGACAGAGTTTTAGACTCCTCTGGCTCCCTCCGTGTGTATATTTACCTCCAATCTCACCTCCAATCATTCCACAATTTACAGTACTTTAACTCTGTGTCCACTGGCTTTTTCCCCCTCTGCTTCAAAAAAATATTTTTTTCACATTTCCTTATGACATAGAAGGAGGTTATTCAGTCATTGCTCTATGTTGGCTCTCAGCATATTACCATCAGTCCTATTTCCTCATTTAGTTCCTTGAGGACGACTTGGTCGGTGGCACGGTGGCGCAGCGGTAGAGTTGCTGCCTTACCCAGGTTTCGATCCCGACCACGGGATTTTATACGGGATCTGTACGGAGTTTATACATTCTCCCAGTGACCAAGTGGGTTTTCTCCGAGATCTTCGGTTTCTTCTTACACTCCAAAGACGTGCAGGTTTGTAGGTTAATTGGCTTGGTATGTGTAAATTGTCCCTAATATGTATAGGATAGTGTTAAAGTGCAGGGTTCGCTGGTCGGTGTGGACTCGGTGGGCCGAAGGGCCTGTTTCCGCACTGTATCTCTCAACTAATCTAAACTAAGAGAATGGGTGTGGGAAAAATCCTAGCAAGTAAACTCAAAGTACGAGTACATGAAGACCAAAGGGCTAAACATGGAGGAATAGGACTCATTAGAGACCAAAAATATAACCTTGTGTGCAGCTGAAGATTGAAAAGACCATTTGATTACTTGCGCCAGGTTTTATATTCAACGTGAGCATGGTGCACTAATCCCATATCTCTTTATTACCATCTATCAAAAATTCCACCCATCTCTGCCTTGAATATACTCAGCACACTTGAGTACTGAATTCCAAAAATACACCATTCCCTGGGTGAAGTTATTTTTCTGATCACTGTCCACAATGGCTGACCTCTTATTTTGAGACTGATTGATACCACACCAAGGCCAAAATAAATATTAATTTTGTAACTACCCAATCAATTCCTTTAAGAACTGTACATCAAATAATTAAGTTTTAAATCACAATGCAATCATTATACTGCAATTTTGAGAATCCTTTCTGTTGAATGGTTGTCAAATGCCATTTTCCACTTTGAGAAATAGTTCCTTTGTGTGATCTTGCAAAAGTTGAAACATTTTAATCACTAAATGTAAATTGTGATGATCATAGGTTCTGTATGTAAAATTGGAGTAACCATTCATTGCGGAATGATGCTTTTTGAAATATGCATCTTCTTGTTGCCCACAACACATATATGTTAGAAAATAAAATGCAAATTTACTTGATTCCTTTTCTGTTTGTTTTAAGTGAATTACTTTACATTACTTTAGAAATATTAAAAAACTACAATAGTTCATATATTGGGTCATGATTAAATGAATATTTATTTCAATAAATTCACAGATGCTCTCCTTTCCCCCCCACCACCGCCCACCCCTTCATTGAAATTTTGTTTTAATTATTCAGAAAGTCCAGACTCATCCAGGCCAAGTTCTCCTGACACTACTGGGAACATTGTAATCACCACCACATTGAAATTTACAATCATTCCATGGCTTGATCTTTTTAAAATATTTCCCTGTGTCAAAATAACACTCGGATGTGCATTAGGGATGACTGTAAACATTGTCAGCAAAGGTAATTTGATCAGTTTCTATGTTGTACCAGGAATTTGTGAATTCCCCTTTTTTTTTGCTGAGGTAATTGAAGGAAAAAGACGTACACTTTAGTCCATTGATTGGCTTGAGTAAATGATCAGTTGCACCATATTTTGAAGTTTCAGTGAAAATGCCAATCCTTGCTTGGCAGTGCTGTCTATTAATGAGTTCCTCGGTCATTGTCACTCAGTCTTCCCACAGAGCTGAATACTGAGGGCATCATCCAGCACTACCCTGTCTTATTATGCAGCTAAATAATGATCATGTGTCAAACCAAACTCAGGTTTAATTGGACATAATACTGCTGCTTGAATAGCAATGAGATGATAGTCTTTTTGTCAGGCACAGCTTAATAAAGTTACCTTTCTTGTCAGCAATGTAAATATACTGCACTCGTTCTGTAATAATATAGCAGCAAGGTAGCATTCTGAATATTGGTAAGCAATCACTGTGTGAACTGCCTTGCTTGTTATGATACTGAAGGAGGCCATTTGGCCCATCAAGTCCATGGCAATTCCCAACAGAGCAAACCCATATGTCTGATCCGCCCTCTTACACTTCCCTATTTGCATTTTCTCTCTTACAGTGTCGAAACAGACCCTTCGGCCATCGAGTCCGCGCCGACCAGCGACCCGGCACATTGACACTACCCTACAAACACTAGGGACAATTTACAATTTTACTGAAGCCAATTAACCTACAAACCTGTACGTCTTTGGAGTGTGTGAGAAAACCGAAGCACCCGGAGAAAACTCACGCAGGCCACGGGGAGAACGTACAAACTCCGTACACACAGCACCCATGGTCAGGATCGAACCCGGGTCTCTGGTGCTGTGAGGCAGCAACTCTACCACTGAGCCACCGTGCCACCTCTAGCACTTACCCGCACCGAGAGATTTTATTTTACCACTTACTCGTGCCACAGGGTAATATGTAAATGAGCAGAACACCTTGAGGATGTGGCAGGAAAGCACACCATTCAGGGAGAAAGCCACACAGTCACAGGGAGAAGGTACAAATTGCACACAGGCAGCATCTGAAGTCAGGATTGAACCTGGTCCCTGGAGGCATGGACAATTATTTTCTACCACTATTCGTCTTCGGAAACATTGTTACTAAATATGATCCATTCAACAACCTCACATGTTTCTCCTGGTTTATTTATACTCTCATTGTGTTTCTCCAAGTTACCATGGCTTATCTCAGGAAAGCGACATCCCTTTTCTCGGGCAGAGTTATTGTGCATCAGTGGAGCAGTAAACATTATAATCAAGTAGAACACTTCAATCACATGTCCAAATGCACATGTGCAAGTCATTATTTATTATATTATTTTATTCAAATGATGTGCTGCCTTTTCTTTTGTTAATGGGCCTCTTAAGACTGACGATAATCCATTGGCTGTCTCTTACCCCACAGATGCTTTGACCTGTTGAGTATTTTCAGCATTGTCTGTTTTTATTTCGGATTCCCTGCAGCTGCAATATTTTGATTTTATTTTAAACTTATCCAATGCTTTTGCACAGCTGGTATTTCCACTATTTAATGAATGCTTTATATCCCTGCAGCTGTTTGTACAACTTCTCCTGACTCTTCCCCATTGCCCACTTCAGTGGGATTATTTTAATTTATTTTAAAGTGCATGGACCAAATTAATCTGTCATACTCCGCAAAATGCAACTATTCACATTTTCCAACACTGACTTCCAAAGTGATTTAATTTCATGTACACATCAGGCTTTTCCTTAAATATATCAGTGTTGTTTGTTCCAATCATTCCTGCAGACAGCAAACTCTACATTCTCATGAATCTTTGTGCCAAGAAGTCCATTTGTTTTTTCCGGGGTGGCCCACGAATATCGGTTCCACTTTTGTTCTTTCCAAAGTGTGGCGGCACAATGTTGCAGTAGGTAGAGCTGCTGCCTTTCAGCACCGGAAACCCGGGTTCGATCCTGACCTCGGGTGCTGTCTGTGGGAACGTTCGCATTCTCCCTGTGACCGTGTGGGTTTTCTCCGGGTGCTCCATTTCCTCCCATATCAAGTCAAGTCAAGTTTATTTGTCACATACACATATAAGATGTGCAGTGAAATGAAAGGTCACCCACAGTCCAGCAATAAAAATAAACTATTTCACACACAATCACAACCAACACAAAACAAAAAAAAAGAAACATCCATCATAGTGAGTCTCCTCCAGTCACCTCCTCACTGTGATGGAAGGCCAGAATGTCTTTTCTCTTCCCCTGCCGTCTTCCCCTGCCGTCTTCTCCCGCGGTCAGGCTGTTGAACTTGCCACGTTCCAGGCCGCGCCGGACGGTGAAAGGTCCGCAGCGGGCCGACCCAAGCCCCATGATTCGGGGCGGGCGAAGACGCTGCCGCTACACGTCGGGCGGTCGTGGCTCCTGACATTGAAGCCCCCCCCGGGCGGAAAAAATCCTGCGGCCTATTTCAGGCTGCGCCAGACGGTGAAAGGTCTGCGGCAGGCCGACCCAAGCCCCGCGATTCGGGGCGGGTGAAGACGCTGCTGCTGCTGGAGCTCCCAATGTCGGCCCCCACCCAGGGGCCAGTGCCAAAGACTTGCGGGTTTGTAGGTTAATTATCCTCTGTATATTGCCTCCAGTGTGTAGGGAATGGATGAGAAAGTGGAATAACATAGAACTAAAGTTATCGGGTGATCAATGGTCAGTGTTGACCCAGTGGTTTGAAAGGCCTGTTCCCATGCTGATCCTCGAAACTAAACTAAACTAAAATAATCATAGCTAGGACTTTTCTAGTAGTGGGTTGCATTCTTGTTCTTGTGTCACACTGTCTCTTGAATATATCTTGGCAACTTTATTTATAAGCACGTGGTCAGTTTCCAGTTCATCCATTCCACTTCTTTACCGGGTTTACTGATGTATCTAGAGCCTTTGTGCTCTATTGCTCTTTGTCAAGATAAGCCACAATTTAACATCTCCAATTCAAAATCTGGAAACATGAAGCAATTGTTTTTGGACACTATTACAAACTTTTCTCGGATTAAACTAAATTTGTTTGCAGTCTTAATAATCAATTTACTCCTGAAATTAAATTCCTCAAATTCAAAGACTTCCCAGTTTTCATCTCAGTAATGCGATCCAACTCGACCTCCATCTCAGCTCATTTGTCACTGGAATCTTAATTTCTACATTTCAGACTTGATGTTTCTATTTCTTTTACCTCATGTTCCACCTTTCACATGGAGAAAGCACATGGTGACCAGATTCCTCCTCTTCGTTCCATATTCTAGGTCATAGCTCTCTCATCCATCCTCCTGTGCAAATGACCCACCTTGCTTTCATTTTCCCCATATTCTCAGTATTAACATTTTCTTCCTTGTACCAAAATCCCAACCTATGTTTAATTTAGTTTAGAGAAACAGACCCAGGTTCAATCCCGACAATGGGTGCTGTCTGTACGGAGTTTGTACGCTCTCCCCATGACCTGCGTGGGTTTTCTACGAGATCTTTGGTTTCCTCCCACACTCCAAAGACGTTTGGTTTTGTAGGTTAATTGGTAGGTCAATTTCACCGTCCGGCGCGGCCTGAAATAGGCCGCGGGATTTTTCTCTGCTCAGCGGGGGCTTCAGTGTCGGGAGCCACGACCGCCCGACATGCAGCAACAGCGGCAGCGACAGCGTGTTCGCCCGCCCCGGATCGTGGGGCTTGGGTCGGCCCGCTGCGGACCTTTCACCGTCCGGCGCGGCCTGGAACGTGGCAACGACACCAGCCTGACCGCGGGAGAGGACAGCAGGGGAAGGGAAAAGACATTCTGGCCTTCCATCACAGTGAGGAGGGGACTGGAGGAGACTCACTGTGATGGATGTTTCTTTTTTTGTGTGTTGGTTGGGGTTGTGTAATTTGCTTGTTTTATTGCTTTTATTATTGGACTATGGGTGACTAAATTTCGTCCAAAAAACTTGTTTTTTGGATGACAAATAAAGATATCTTGAATCTTGAATCTTCTTGGTATAAATGTAAAATTGTCCCTCGTGCATGTAGGATAGTGTTAATGTGCGGGGATCGCTGGTCATTGCGGACTTGGTGGGCCGAAGAACCTGTTTCCGTGTTGTTTCCCTACTATATAAACTAAACTAAACTAAGTGGGTAAAAGCATAAGAAATAGAAGCATGAATAAATCCTTTGGCCTTTTGACTTAGTGGGTGCCTCTCATTTCATCATATTTCATGAGAGCTTTATTTTGAGTAAAATGCTACAGTAATTATTTATTTAGTGCCCCTGTTAGTAGAACTGAAAAAGTGATGTGACATGTTAAACATGTGCTAGTTAATATCATCAGCATATCTTCCCATCTTATATTAATAATATTGCTCAAATTATCTTTTGAGGGGAAGCATAGAGCAAATGAAACATTAGTCAACCCACTTTAAAACTAGGATTAGAGCCTTGAGATCTTTGTTTTCCCAAAAATGATGAGATTGTGCATTAAACTGGAACAGATGCAGCAAGGTGTAGAAATTCCCATGATTTATCATAGAAACTCACACTGCACCAAATTGCATAGGTGTTGATGAAAAAAAAGAGAAAAAATTCACAGTGGTATGTTAGGGGTAGCTTCCCTGAGGTTAGATTCACATTGCATTATTCATAGGAGCATGAGTGTCTTAATAAGATTTTGGATGAGTTTTGAGCACCAACTTTATAGAAAAGTCCAGACGATAAGCATGTGTTCACATAAACTTTGAAGGGATTTCAGTATTATTGCACTGCTTAGTATGCAGCACTTAGTCAATAGCAACTGAGAACAAGATAGAATAAGGTTCACTAAAATAGCATTAACCTTGTAAGAATTAGTGATGTCAGAAGAGGTATTGAAGGTTCCTTATACAATATATATCAGAAGATAAACATTTCTTCTGTCCATTTAATATTTTCTCCAGGAGAAAATTAAAGTCTAACAAAACAGTTTTATTGTACACAATCTTTTACTGCAGATAATTCCAAGCTGCTATTTTAATTTTTTTAAACATTTTTTGTATGATCTTCTTTTAAAGACCTTGAATGTTAGAAGTTTTATATCCCTGATGTTTGGTAATAATAATAATAATAATATTCATTTATTGTCATTGCAACGAGTACAACGAAATTAAAACATAGCCAATCCTGACGGTGCGTAAAAACATATATGCAATAAATGCAAAAACAAATAAATACAATTATATTAAGTACAAAAGTTTTAACAGTGTTGCCTAGTGCAGAAGGTAGTGTTCAGTTCTCGTATGGCCCTGGGGTAAAAACTGTTCTTAAGTCTGTTTGTTCGGGATTTGATCGACCTGAAACGTCGACCAGAGGGCAGATGAACAAACAGACGGTGGCCGGGGTGGGATGGATCTTTTATTATTTTGCCTGCTCTACTGAGGCAGCGTAGGCTGAACAGGTGCTCCAGGGAGGGCAGTGACATAATTGCGTATCCAGGGCAGTGGCAATAACATAATTGCGTATCGACACAAAATGCTGGAGTAACCCGGCGGAAGACGGCAGCACCTCTGGAGAGAAGGAATGGGTGATGTTTTGGGTCGAGACCTTTCTTCAGGCTAATTACTCCAGCATTTTGTGTCTATCTTTGGTTTAAACCAGCATCTGCAGTTCCTCCCTAAACATAATTGTGTAGACTATTTGTCAAAGCATTTAAAGATATTGAGAAAACTGACGTTCAGTCCTATGCCTTGTTTTCTACAGGAGAAAAACCCCCATAAATAAGGTTGTTGATTTGTCTTGAATCTGTTGATGTTCTTGCCACCTATTTGGAGATGTATTCTATTCTCAAAACGATCTTGATTAGCAATGATATTATAAGAAAATAACTGCAGATGCTGGTACAAATCGAAGGTATTTATTCACAAAATGCTGGAGTAACTCAGCAGGTCAGGCAGCATCTCAGGAGAGAAGGAATGGGTGACGTTTCGGGTCGAGACCCTTCTTCAGACTGCAATGATATTATTGTCAGGTTAAAATCAAGTGAATGTCAATGAAGAAATGAACTGACATTGACCAAAAGGAGGCACTATTCGCTTAATATTTGATCTTCTTTTGCATTTCATATAGACTAAATTTTTATTTTGCCTTGCAACAGTTTAGTATAATATCATGGTCTCAAGTTTCAGTGCTGCAGTATCTTAATGTACAATTATGTAGTTCCGCAGAAGGGCAAAACCTAGGCTGTGAGTTGCCGATACCTTACGTTCCCGATGTCACCCAGAGCCACCTTGGTCGCTGCCATTCGGAGATGATGTCATTTGGGAAGGTGAGGGAGAATTCCCATAGAACCGTCATGCAGTTCCAAGAAAAGGACGGTTGGATAACCTTTGTGGCGACAATTAGCTCGTCATTTATTAACTTCTTCTCCATTGGCACCTCTTTTTAATTGACAAATGATCACAAGGATATCATTAGCATGAATCTGCTTTCTATGACGTAGCATGCTGGCCTACCATGCATTGTGCGACTGTGCGATTTCAGCCTGACGTGTCGTGTTCATTAAGCTCCAGGATGAAGTGAGTCTTTTCAGTAAAAAGGACACGGTTGCATCTCTAATAATAAGAGTGGGAAACCAGCATAAAACCAATCACATATTTGTCAATGGTGGAGCGGAATAGGATTATGCATTTCAGACAAGGATAGCAAAACAGTGTGGATGGTGTGCATAATCTCGGCAACAATTGTTGCCTGGGATGAAATGGTTCTGTTGTAGGTGGCTGCGGCATATTGCAGCTTTGACTGTGGTAATCCAGCTGCTAAATTGGTGCAATACATCAAATAAAAATATTAGCACAGCATTTGTTGAGGAAGATGAAGGGTTCCACATGGAGCGGTGCCTTGTTGCTGGTGAGATGACCCTGAGCTCGCGTGGCACAGCCGACTGTTGCAAGACTCAATCAATTAGCTCCTCGCCTCAAGACTGTTAAACTCCCAAACACTTTCTGCACTGTTATGCTTTACATACATCCCAGACAGGTCAGATTCACATTAGTTTGCTTTTGAAAGGAAGCCCTATGTATGATAGACGATGGGAGTTTGAGAATTTGGTCATGGAATAATAAACAGATGGTTGCAGGCAATTCTTTAACCAGTCATCTGAAAATGTGGACTGAATAGTTTCTGCTTTCAAAATGTTTGCAAGAACAGTGCTGGTAACCTGTAGCCTAAATGTGATAATCTGTGAAGCTGCCGGGGCTTGTATAACTCTTTGAAAATAAAGCAAACCATACTTCATGAAAATATATCCAGCATCTATTTTCCTTTCTGCAATGCACTTAAGCATAATGTACTTCTCAACTGGACACATAGGTAAAAAAGGATGGCTTGTATTTATATAAGACCTTTTGCAACCTCAGAACCTCTTAAAACACAGCTCACTAAACACAGTTTTTGCAAAGTTATAGTGTAGGAAACATGGCACCCAATGTACTCACTGCAATGTTAGATCAACAGCAATGTTTTTTCAATTGCTGTTCGGTTGGAGATAAATATCAGCCAGGACAAAATGGATCTTTTATATTTGTCTGGGAGGTCAGACATGTCCTTCATTTAATATTTAATCGCAAAGAGCACCACCAAATGAACAACACTCCCACATTACTGTTTTAGAGGGTCAGACAAAATTTTTGTGCTCAAAAATCACTGAAGCTGAGCTTGATCTCAACACATACCCATTTACCACTGGTCCTACCAACTGAACCATAATTGGTGTATTGGCCATAGTTGGTTGCTACTTGCACAGTGGGTTATCGTTGTAATATACCTACATATCTAAGTCACTGTCACCTTCTTTGTCGTACCACCTTTTCTCTTCACCCTTTTCTTTATCTCCCTCCATTACCATGATCCATATTAAATAAAAAGGTTTTAATATGGACTTATTAAGGTTTTGGTTTCTATTGGCTTCTGGAAATGGCCACATGGTTGGACAACCCCAAGGGGTGGTGAATCAACTCAAGGCATTTCTCTGGACTTAATATAAATCATAGGTATCCCAGATCCTAATTTATTAGACAATATATAATGTTACTGCACATGGAACATCTGTAGGAAATGTAACCTACTTACCTCAATTAGGTAGTGGTGAATTATATTTACTTAAAAACGATGATAATATTAGGGCGTTAAAATTATCTTGTTAATGGGTTACTCTGTCAGCGTCCACTCTGTCAATAAACGAGAATGATGAAACAATTCTTAATTAGGCTCTCGTAGAGACATATTTCTGTGGCAGAATTACCAGGAGGTTTGGTTGTCAGTGTAAGATGTATCTGTAAAGAAATGAACCTTTGTTGTAATTTGAGTCTGTAAGAAACCAAAACGGAACAGGTAGGCACCTTCCCTGGGCTGACATGCTTCACTGGCAATGCCTTGCTATATTCATGCTGCTTAGCAACACCATACTTAAAGCTATATTTAAAAAGATTCAAATACAAAGTGGAACATCATTCACGATGGCACCGTGTGCATCCTCTAGGGGTCATTTCTATCAACGATGCAGAAAATTTATGCACGGTTTTGATGCAAGAAAAAAGTTTAGAATTGGGGTGCATGATTCCTCCATGAATGTTAAACACTATGCATAAAAGCCTCCCAAAAAAGTAGATATAGTCAATGAATATTTGAATTGACATTATGAGTTAATGGTCAGGAAACATCAACATCAGCTGATGTCTCAATTCACCTTCAGTCGTAACCTCCACTCTTTCTTTGGTATTGGATTTATAGATATAAACATTACAATCAATCTTCATTTCAAGGTCACTGACTCCATTTTCAAACCATAAGTACGTGTCACACTATTTGGACACTTTTCAAATCATTACTGTTGTGGTTTTGTATTAAACAAAATAAACTACGTATTTATGACGATGCAAATCTTGTAAGGACCCTGTTTGCCCGTAGGTTTTTGGAAGATTCAATTACATCTCATGCTTCTTGTATGTAGCCATTAAAAGTATCACTCAGTCTCAAAGGTCCTCATGTACCTCTTAGCTTCAAGCCCTTCACTATCCTGCTTTTGTTCATGTATTTCTTAGTCACGTGGCATCCATTTACTGCTTTCTTCCATCCTTTTCCACCTCTAACACCATATTCGCAAGATTAAAAAGATTTGGGTGAATGCATTTCTTGCTGTCATTCTTATTAATAACCCTTTCCTGATAACTCTTTTCTGTATAACAAGAAACTAATTGACAATCATACAAAAGCACAATCTAGGCTGAGGAAGCATGGTATATACAAGTAATAGACATACATGCAACTCGATGTAATGGAAATGATTTTTTAATTTTGATTTTAGAGATACAGCGCAGAAACAGGCCCTTCGGCCCACCGGGTCCGTGCCGCCCAGCGATCCCCGCACATTAACACTATCCTACACCCACTAGGGATAATTTTTACATTTGCCCAGCCAATTAACCTACATACCTGTACGTCTTTGGAGTGTGGGAGGAAACCGAAGATCTCGGAGAAAACCCACGCAGGTCACGGGGAGATCGTACAAACTCCGTACAGACGGCGCCCGTAGTCAGGATCGAACCTGAGTCTCCGGCGCTGCATTCGCTGTAAGGCAGCAACTCTACCGCTGCGCCACCGTGCCGAAATGAGGGGTCGGAGTTTCTAGAAAATGGTCTGAATGCCAATTTTCCAGAGTGTGAAGCCGAGTCTTCTGTGCATCCTTCAGGAAATATGTTGGGGGGGGTGGGAATAATTTTGTGTTTATTTATTTATTTACCTTTTTTTCATATCAATTCCATGAGAATGAATTTCAGATTGTATCTCAAAATCACAGGTACTAATCTGTGAATTATTTAAGTGCAAATTTCTGTAACCTGTACAATGGGTTGTAACATTGGGGCTGTCCGAGTGTAGTCTACATATGTCTCGAACCAGTTTCAAGAGATTGACTGGAGGGAAATAGAGCTGTTAATTAATTTTGCCAATTCCCAATCACGAATCGGCAAAATCAATTCATGTAGCCCCCAATGCGGTACTGCTGGATGTGGTTTCACACTCATTGACAACAGCACTGTGTATTTCTTTTTTGCCTTTAACATATCACTAACGGAGGGATTGTGCACTGAAATTCACAACTTTTCACTGAAAGGCAACATATGAATTTTCCACATCATTGATTAACGTGACTGGCCTGGTATATAGTAAATGTGAAAAAAGTATAATGTTACTGCATGATATGATTGATCTGTTTTTTGTTGCCGTGCAGAGCCTGAGAAGATCCTCAAATTAACCAGACATCCTTTCCAGAGTGTTTAATTGTACATACTGTGTGTTCTTACACTGGAAACACAGAGCAGTCATGAATGAATATATTATATTGGTGTCGAGGGGAGTATAGAAATGAATTGAAGCAGGTTAAAATAATGACGTTACCAAACGCATTGAGTAATCATGGTGGTTGGATGAGAATGAACCTCAATAATTCATAATAACTTCAACTTCCGTACTTTGAACAATGACATACGAGTTCAGACTTGAGCACGGGTGAAAGAAATAACACATGCTTATCATTGTTTTAGTTTAGTTTAGAGATACAGCATGGAAACAGGCCCTTTGGCCCACCGTGTGCCAGCCAACCATTGCTCACCCGCACACTAATTCCATGTTATCCCAGTTTCGCATCATGTACACTAGGGGCAATTGGCAGAGGCCAATTATCCTACAAACCTGCACGTTTTTGGAATGTGGAAGGAAACTGGATCACCCAGAGAAAAACACGCAGTCACAGAGAGAATGCACAGCACCTTCGGTCAGGATTGAACCGGGTCTCTGGCGCTGTGAGGTAGCAGCTCTACAGCTCTGATACTGTGGTATGGGTGGGAGTGATACAAAATGGCAGCTCAGACGCAATCTACTTGCACCAGAAGCCTTGGCATTAATGAAAGTTCTCATGCAGAACTAATGATCGGAAAGGCAAACAATACTTTTGAAAATGAGGATTGGGTGTGTTGTGGGGGGGTGGGGGGAGTTTGAAGGGCAGTAATTTGCCTACCCAAATCAAAGTTAACTGAGAGCTACACAAGACAGAAGAATAAGATCTTTTAGTGGTGAGGTGATGGAGGGTTGGCAGAATCACTTTAGTCTGACATCTTTAGAGATCGTACAAAGTCTCAAACCTGGAACCAGATAGGAAAGGTCAGGCAAGGCCATCAGGGTTTACATCAGTGCGTTGAAGTACCTGTTGTTTGGGAGCTTCCTGGTCCAAGCTCCATTGTGGTTCTGCAGATGAGAAGATTAATTTCACATTACCAAATACATAAGATTTACCATTGTACCATTGTGTAAAGCAGGACTTTTGTGGAAAAGGCTTGCAGAAATTCCAAAGAATGCCAGCCAGTGCACAATGTGACTGTTAGGGCTGCGTATAAGAAATTGGCAGCAACAAAGTCAAGAGCTCTAACACTAAGCCTGAGTCACATGAATGATTCTGGTGTGAAAGGCTAGATTGATGGTACAAGCTTCTACTGATGGAATGTTAATTATCCATCATAGCATTTATTTTATCTTTTTCTGAGGGATCTAGGCATCACTGGCAAAGTCGGCATCTATTGCCATCATTACTGCTCCCCTGGAGGTGGAAGTCAACTGCTGGTTTCAATTGTTGCAGTACTTTGGTAAACATACACACATTCAAGTCAAGTCAAGTCAAATTTATTTGTCACATACACATACACGATGTTCAGTGAAATGAAAGTGGCAATGCCTGCGGGTTGTGCACAAAAAGAATTACAGTTACAGCATATAAATAAAGTTAATAAGTTACTATTAGTGTCGACAAAAATTTAGTCTCTGGGGTTATAAAAGTTGACAGTCCTGATGGCCTGTGGGAAGAAGCTCCATCTCATCCTCTCCGTTTTCACAGCGTGACAGCGGAGGCGTTTGCCTGATCGTAGCATCTGGAACAGTCCGTTACTGGGGTGGCAGGGCTCCCTCATGACATTGTAGTTTAGGGTAGGATAATGCAGGTTTCAGATCCAGTGACAATGAAGGAATGGTGAGATATTTTCAAGTCAGGATATTGGGCATCTTGGAAGGAAACCTACAGATGGAGGAGTCCCTGTGCACTTGCTGCCTTTGTTCTTTTAGGCGATGGAGTTTGTGGGTGTGGTAGTTGGTGTCAAAGTAGCCGAGAGGCATTGCTATGGTGCATTTTGTAGAAGGTACACAGTGTACCGGTGGTGACATTCACAAATTGTAAGGGTAATGGATGGAGTACGAATCAATTTGTCATTTTGATGCAGTGAAACACCTCAACTTAAAGAGGCAAGAGGATGTAGCCTCAGCAGGTAAAACTAGGCCCAGGATTACAAGTCAGAGTTATATTAGCCATGTAGATCCTAAATGGAACGTAATGCTAACAAACAACATGTGACAAAGAAGAGGCTTGTACAATATTGAAGTTGAGGAAAAGCATTGGGAGCACATCGTAAATGGCATCATTGCCATCTGTGAGAAGAATTAAAACACCACATCTTTAGAAAGAAAGTAGAAGTTAATGACCAGCAAATGACAGGCATATGTGGGTAGAGCAAATGTACATCAAGACGTTTGGTTATAGACAATAGACAATAGGTGCAGGAGTAGGCCATTCGGCCCTTCGCGCCAGCACCACCATTCAATGTGATCATGGCTGATCATTCTCAATCAGTACCCCGTTCCTGCCTTCTTCCCATACCCCCTGACTCCGCTATCCTTAAGAGCTCTATCTAGCTCTCTCTTGAATGCATTCAGAGAATTGGCCTCCACTGCCTTCTGAGGCAGTGAATTCCACAGATTTACAACTCTCTGACTGAATTTTTTTTTCCTCATCTCCGTTCTAAATGGCCTACCCCTTATTCTTAAACTGTGGCCCCTGGTTCTGGACTCCCCCAACATTGGGAACATGTTTCCTGCCTCTAACGTGTCCAACCCCTTAATAATCTTATATGTTTTGATAAGATCCCCTCTCATCCTTCTAAATTCCAGTGTATACAAGCCTAGCCGCTCCAGTCTTTCAACATATGACAGTCCCGCCATTCCGGGAATTAACCGAGTAAACCTACGCTGCATGCCAATAGCAATAATATCCTTCCTCAAATTTGGAGACCAAAACTGCACACAGTACTCCAGGTGCGGTCTCACTAGGGCCCTATACAACTGCTTACACAATGAGGTACATCTTAACACTTTCCCTGTGGCTATCAAACTGTACAAACCCTCCCCCTTCTGTTGTGGGGTAGACTGACTCCCCTCACCCCCCCTTCTCACCCCCCCTTCCCCCCCCCCCCCCTCTCTCCCCCCCCTCTTTCCCCCTCCTATGGGTATGTAGAATGGACGAGGCATTCAAGAAGCAAATCTTGCAAAGGATGGAGACCTACAAATTTTCGATTCTGCTGTAGATCAAATGGCAGGCTCCAAGACAGGGTACACTCTTGTAAAAAATGATTCATCCAAACCTGGAAGGGAAGGTGAAAGAAAGGTGGTTGAAACGATGCAAAATCATGCTCAAATAGAAGAGATTCAGATTACACGATAAACCTTGTGTGCTGACACCTGGTTGATTACAGATGAGAAAATAGGATACTGACATGTTTGTGGATGTGCATGTCCTGATAATAATCTTATAAGAGGTTGTGAGAGATTTAGAAAGTTTCATACAGACCACTTGATCTATCTGTAAGATATCCAAAGGTTTAGTGGGGAAGATTGTGAGTGTAAATATTCTCATGATGTGAGCCCTACAGTTATTGAGTTGATACCGATTGCGACTGGTGAGAGGCAAGAAATGACATTATTCAGACCTATTGAATATCTAGGATTAACGAAACCAACACCAGCAATTAATCTGAAGAAGGGTCTCGACCCGAAACGTCACCCATTCCTTCTCTCCCGAGATGCTGCCTGACCTGCTGAGTTACTCCAGCATTTTGTGAATAAATCGATTTGTACCAGCTTCTGCAGTTATTTTCTTATACCAGCAATTAGGTTAGTTTAGTTTAGAAATACAGTATAATGCGGAAACAGGCCCTTCGGCCCACTGAGTCCGCACCGACCAGCGATCACCCCGTACACCAGCACGATGGACAATTGAATTTTTTTCTATGGCAGCCAATTAACCTACAAACTTGTACGGCTTTAGAGTGTGAGAGGAAACTGGAGCACCCGGACAAAACCCACGCAGGTCACGGGGAGAACGTACAAACTCCGTACAGACAGCACCCGTAGTCAGGATCAACCCTGGGTCTCTGCCGCTGCAAGGTAGCAACTCCACCGCTGCGCCACCATGCTGCCCTCAATCAGCCGAACGTGTGATATATTAATGTTGTAAAACTAGATTAATTTACTTTCTAATGGGAATCGAATGTGTTACGTTTAAATAAGTGTGACTTAACTGGATGATATATCTTTGTGTGCAAGTGTACAGTTAGACAGGAACTTTACGTGCACAGACATCTTCTGGAATATATTACTCTGCATACTTTACATATTAGTCCTTACGAGATTAGAAATGCACAGGACCATATATTTACACTGGGTTCATCTGAAAGTATTGTTTTAGATCACACATTTCATGGTTATATTTATGAAGGGCTCATGTCCCCCTTTCTGGGATGTATTGTTTTAAGACCCAGGCTACATTGATAGATTCCTTGCGTCCATCCTTCCAACATGAGGGTCCGGCCATGCCATGCTCCATTTAAACTCCGTCAACTCCATTTAAACTCCTCGAGCTACAGAGTCATTCTATATGGAAACAGATCCGTCAATCCGCTGAGTCCATGCACTCGATTAAGCGTACTAACCCTACACCAATCCAATTTTATTCTTCCCATATTCCCATCAAGTTCTCCGGGATTGTAGAACTTATCTGCACTGGGGAATATTATCTTCCCATATTCCCATCAAGTTCTCCAGTATTTTACAACTCATCTGCACTAGAGAATACATTCAATGGCCATTTAACCTACCAACCGTGCGGGATGAAATGGGAGATAGACACAAAATGCTAGAGTAACTCAGCAGGACAGGCAGCATCTCTGGAGAGAAGGAATGGGTGATGTTTCAGGTCGAGACCATCTTCAGACTGAGTCAGGGGAGAGGGAGATACAGAGATAATGAAGTGTAAGATGTGAAAACTAAACAAAGGGGATGGAGATCAAGGAAAATGTAGATTTGATCATTGTTAACTAGGAAAAGTAACAACAAGGCAAACGGATAAAATGTAATTGAGGTCATTCAGACTGGTCGGAGAACTGGGAAGGGGCGGTGGATGGAGAGAGGGAAAGCAAGGGTTACTTGAAATTAGAGGTCAATATTCATACCTCTGGGGTGTAAGCTGCCCAAGCGAAATATGAGGTGTTGTTCCTCCAATTTGTGCTGGGCCTCACTCTGACAATGGACGAGGCCCAGGACAGAAAGGTCAGTGTGGGAATGGGAGGGGGAATTAAAGTGTTTAGCAATCGGGAGATCAGGTAGGTTTAGGCGGACTGAGCGGTGGTGTTCAGTGAATCGATCACCGAGCCTGCACTTGTCTCGCTGATATATAAGAGTCCATACCTGGAACAGTGGATGCAATAGATGGCAGCCTCGCCAACGGTCTGTCTGTCTTTTCATCTTTTTTGTTATTTTTAGTGTGTTTTTAAAGTATGTGTTAATGTTCTCTGGTTTGTTTTATGTGGAGGGTGAGGGGGGGGGGGGTCGGGGGGAACTTTTTTTTCAATCTCTTGTCTTGCCGGAGATGTGATTGTTTTCTGAATCGTATCTCCGGTCGCTCTGCGGCCTAACATCATGGAGCTGGCGGCCTTGCTCGAGTGATTTTGAGCCCCACCGTGGGGCCGTGGACTTACCATTGGAGCCTGCGATCCCTTGCCTGGGATCGACGCTCCAACTGCGGCCTGCAGATTTCAACATCGAGGAGCTCGCAGTCTCGGGTAGAGACCGATGTCGGGAAGCTCCAAAGTCGTAGAAGGTTCGACCAGCCCCAACGCGGGGCCCGATCACCTAACGCGGTGAGCTGAGATCCCCCTGGTACGGGGAGCTTGATTGCCCCGACACGGAGGACCCAACCGCCGACTACGAGAGTGAAGATCGTCCCGTCAACGGAAGGCTCGAGGCCTCTGACCGCGGGAGAACAAAGAAGGGAAGAAGATTGAACTTTTTTTCGCCTTCCATCACAGTGAGGAATGTGGAGGAGTCACTGTGGTGAATGTTTATGTTAAAATGTATTTTGTGTGTTCTGTTGCTTTTTTTTTGGTATGACTGTATGGCAAAACAAATTCCTCGTATGTTGCAAAACATACTTGGCTAATAAAGTATGATTATGATTATGATTAGATGAGATTGGAGGAGAAGCAAGTGAACCTGCCTCACCTGAGAAGACTGTCAGGGTCCTTGGACAGAGTCGTGGGGGCTGGTATAGGGAGCGGTTGCAGGGGAAAGTACCTGGAGAGGGGGTGGCTTGGGTGGGAGGGGACAATAAATGGTACCATCCCATGGAAACCCAGGCACTCATAGGAGAACTTGTAAGCTCCACACTTTCGGCACCAGAGGTCAGGTTTGAATGTGGGTGACTGCAGCTGTGAGATGGCGGTGCTACCTGCTGCAGCACTCCAGACACACACATCATGATTCAGATTCCTCTGCAAATGTTATCTTAAGTTCTTTGTAACTCTAATGATAATCAATATTTCTTTCCATACAATCAGTCACAGCCTCATTGCTGTGTCATCCATTTTTGCTGAATCATGTACAATCATGTATCATACAGATAAAAATGAAATCAGAAATGATTCCACGGGCTGGTAATTGATTTCCCACACCCACCATCTCTTCTGAAAAGTACTGAAATGGACTAATCTTCTTAGTTCATTATAGTGCTAAGTAAGAAGGCACTGACGGCAGAAGGGATTATTGCAAAGACTGAATTACGAAATTGGAACATTTAAGCCATAAATATGATGTTCTTTGCGCATATTTTGTGCATGCAGGGTTTTGTAACTGGAACCATATGGCTCATAAATGTGATTTTTCTTTAAAGTGATTATTGCAAAGAAATACATTTAACAATAAACTGAGGAAACAAATATGGCTGACATACTTGTTCTATTAAACTCATAGCAATGATGTTCATAAGTGTATCTCTTGTTTGTTTTGTTTGTAAGAGTTACTTAATTCTATTGTAAGCAATCTTAACAGTATTACCACTGTTAGTAAACTTAATTCAATTCTTCATGCATGTTCTTATTTGCAGATATTTGCAGCTCTATTTAAAGCTGGTACAAATGATTGCATTTGTGAATTCAACAGGGTGCGAAAAGGTTGTTCAGAGTCCAACAGCTTCACATATTTGTCTTTTGCTATTTGTCCCAAATGACAGATCGTATGAATGGCTGTTGTCCAGCTCTTCTGCAGGCAATAACGTTCACTTATCCGAAAAATACTATTAGTAAATGAATGATTTTCTTTTTTTGCTGAGGACAGAAATGGTTCTGGGTTCCTGCAACTAAAAGGACTGTAGAGATATGATTTGTGTGAGAACGAAAGGAAAAAAAACATTGGGGGGTTTTTTCGTCACAGAAAATGCTTGAAAAGCTCGGAAAGTCAGACAGCATGTATGGAGAGATGAACAGCATTAATGTTTAAGATCAACAATTTTTCTCAGAATGAAGTTCAGATTTCTAGCAGCTGTTTTTTTTGTTTTGCTTTTCCATTTATATGGTGTTTTCCATTTCAGAACATCTCAAAGTGTTTAACAACCATTGAAGCATTGTGGCTGATGTGATGTTGGAAACTGCAGCCAACCTACACAGCAAGTTCTCAAAAATATTGAGATGATAACTCTGATCATATATATTTTGAAATGTGGGTTGAATGATAAATATTGAGAGTCAAAGAAGAATGTCTCTGCTCGCCTTCAAAATAGTGCCTCAACATCTTCTATTTTCACCTGGATGCCAGTTTAATCTCATCTGAAATATTTTAGTGCGTAAGATTTGATGTGGGACTTGCGTCCAGAACCTTCTGACTCAGAGTCAAATATACTCCCATATAAGCCACATAAGTCCCATATAAGCCACTGATATATTGCAGTATATCGTAATGGATCTGGGAAGAAAATCAAACACAAAAAAAATAGATACTGTGTTGATCTTTGGAGGACTGAAGTCTTATTTTATATGTTGTTTAGCTTGCAACAGAAGGTGGAATTTTCTATTTTCACCACTATGGAACATAAATCAAAATATGTCCATAGACTCCAGAGTGTGTTTGCTTCATGTTGTAATAGTAAGTGGGATTGTTCTGCAGAACATATTTCTGAATGATGATTGTCCAGTGCTGCCAATAACAGTAAATGACACAGAGGGCTTATTTAGTACTGATGTGAGAGTAAAATCTTGGCAATATCTACATGCGCTGAATGACTTCCTCCTGTAGATCTTCTCCCTTCCTGTGTACTGTGTATTAGCAGATGTGTTGTTAGTGTCAGGAATTATGTTGATAAAGCATCATACGGTTATGTTCGCCAAACATGATTGTGCTGAGATTGCATTTGGAATTAACTTGTAATTCATCTGAGTTTACCTCCACATGCTGTAAAAATATCCACCATTGCTCTTCATGCCCACAGTACGTGCGTTGTTTACACTGTAACACACAAACAGCAACGTTCATTTCCATGGCACCACAATTACAATATTTCCTCAGGCACTTCATTGCAGTGCTATCGAGCAATTCTATGTTGAGCCTTACAAGCTGTTGGGGCCAATGATAAAAGGCATGGTAAAAAAAAGGCAGCCTGGTGGTGCAGGTGGTGGAGCAGCTTGCTTACAGTGCAAGAGACCCGGGTTTGATCATGACCTCGGCTGCTGTCCGTGTGGAGTTTGCACGTTCTCCCTGTGACCATGTGGGTTTCCTCCAGGTGCTCTTGTTTCCTCCTGCATCCCAAAGCCTTGTAGAGTTTATAAGTTAATTGATCTTTGTAAATTATCCATAATGTGTCGGGAGTTGATGAGAAAATGGGATAACATAGATCTCGTATGATTGGATGGTCGATGGTTGGCATGGATTTGGTGGGCCCGAGGGCTTGTCTCCATGCTGGGCCTTTACACTAAACTAAAGTTTTAAGAAACATCTTCATGAAAAAGAATGTCATGGTGAGGTCTACGGGTTCTCTGTGGGTGCTGAACAGGGGTTACTGACACCCTGTACGTTGGGAGACAGGTGTCATGGAAGAGGATGGATTGGCTCATGATGCGAGGCTGCAGACATCCTTTCCCCAGTGTGAATAGAGCATTTTGCCATGCCTTCTCTGCTTGCCTACTTACCCCTCCATCCCCCACCCAACACCCCACCCCCACCCCCCTCCCCGACTCCAAGCCGCAACATGTAGAAAGGAACTGCAAATGCGCGTTTAAACCGAAGATAGGCATAAAAAGCTGGAGTAACTCAGCTGGAGTAACGCAGGCAGTATCTCTGGAGAGAAGGAATGGTTGATGTTTTGGGTCAAGACCCGTCTTCAGACTAGTCAGGGGAGTAAACGAGAGATATGGACAACGATGTAGAGAGATAAAGAACAATGAATGAAAGATATGGAACAAAGCAATGATAATAAAGGAACAGGCCATTGTTCGCTGGTTGTTGGGTGAAAATGAGAAGCTGGTGCGATTTGGGTGGGGGAGGAATGGAGAGGGAGGGAATGCTGGGGTTACTTGAAGTTAGAGAAATCAATATTCATACCACTGGGCTGTAAAGCTGCCCAAGCTAAATGTGAGATGCTGTTCCTCCAATTTGTGTTTAGCCTCACTCTGACTATGGAGGAGACCAAGGACAGAAAGGTCAGTGTGGGAATGGGAAGGAGAATTAAAGTGTCCACCAACCAGGAGATCAGGTAGGTCCAGGAAGACTGAGCGAAGATGTTCAGCGAAACGATCGCCCAGTCTACGTTTGGTCTTGCCAATGTATGAGTCCACAGCTTGAACATCTGATACAGTAGATGAGGTTTGGAGGAGTGCAAGTGAACCTCTGCTTAACCTGAATGGACTGTTGGGGTCCCTGGACAGTGTCGAGGGAGGAGGTATAGGAAAGGTGTTGCATCATCTGCGGTTGCTGGGGAAGGTACCTGGGGAGGGGGTGGTTTGGGTGGGAACCAGGGAGTTGTGGAGGGAGCAGTCTCTGCGGAAGGCGGAAAGCGATGGAGATGGGAAGATGTGACTAGTGGTGAGATCCCAATGGAGGTGGCAAAAATGTCGGAGGATTATTTGTTGCATGCGACGGCTGATGGGGTTGTCAGGCAGCTGGGTTGGGTCAAGAAGATCCTGGAGGGCTGAGCATAATCCCTCCCTCATACAGTGAGTCGGTGAGGCCGACTGGCAGCCACTCTTCCCACATGCTCTTGCTCTCTCCTCTGATAGCTGTTTCTGTGGTCTCCCTCTCACACACTGTTTCTGTTCAGTTCTGACTTGTGATCAGTTTGGGTTACGAGCAGTTTTAAGGAACAGAAACCTTGCCGTAACCTCCAGTCTTCCCACATTAGAAGAACTGGAGCCAAGACATTAGCAACAAAAGACACAGTCACAAAAGGCAGAGCAATTATATTTGGGAATGATCACGAAGCATGAATTTGAGGGGTATCAAAAGAATTGGAGGAGGGCAGATTAAAAAGGGAGATGCCAGTAAGACCAAGGAGACATTTAGAAATGGACAAGAGAATTTTAGAATCAATCAATTGCTTAACCAAGATCCAATGTAGATCCACGAACACAAAAGGTTATGGGTGTATGGGAGCTGAAGTGAGGAAGGATCTGTGCAGCTGAGTTTTGAATGAACTCAAATATGCAGAGAGTTTCATGAAAGAAATCAACCAGCAATGAAAGGTCTCAGCAGCGGATGAGTTGTGCAGGAACAGAGCTGAAAGAGGTGAGTATAGGCAGTGTGAGCGAAGGCACAGATCTGTAGATCTGGGAAGAAGGCAGGAGAATGCGGGTTGGAGGGAGAGATAGATCAGCCATGATTGAATGGCGGAGTAGACTTGATGGACGACACCTATCGCTTATGACCTTAAAGGTGCAAGTGGTCTGCTTCTGTTTCTGATAGTCAATGGGGCAAGAGATGGAGTTGGTGACCAGGGACCAGTGTTTAAGACGAGAACTGTAGAAGATGAAGTTTGATGTTCCCATCATTTAGCCGTACTTTTATTATTTTTCAAGGTGTTATAGATTTCAAAATAGTGGGTTGGTGCACTTTGGCATGAAACAAAGTAGTGAGCTCTCTCTCTCTCATGAACGTACTTGCTGTATTTCCTGAGCTCTCCCCACCACCATGCTGCTACATGCATTCAACGATCATTTTCCAAATAGAAGCAGGATACATTAAACTGCTGTTAATATTTTAGAGGCAATTACAACTGCACTCCTCTTAGCTCATGTTCTTTAATGTGTTTGTGCTATGTATGAGGTGGTGAAGGGGAAATCTCTTGTCAAAGCTCTCCAGTCACCTGCTTCCGTAAATGGCTGTGAGGTTGCTGCCTCGCTTGAGCTGCAAGTCCCCTTGGTTGAGAACTGATATTCAAAAATACACTTGCAGCGAGTCCATGCATCCCCAGACCATCGCGCAAACCATCCTCCCTTCAATTGACTCCATTTATACCTCACGTTTCCTCAGCAAGGCCAGCAGCATCTTCAAGGACGAGTCGCACCCTGGTCACTCCCTCTTCTCCCCTCTCCCATCGGGCAAAAGGTATAGGTGTGAAAACGCACACCTCCAGTTGCAGGGACAGTTTCTTCCCAGCTGTTATCAGGCAACTGAACCATCCTACTGCAACCAGAGAGCAGTCCTGAACTACTATCTACCTCATTGGTGATCCTTGGACTATCTTTGATTAGGCTTACTGGCTTTACCTTGCACTAAAGGTTATTCTCTTATCGTGTAGGAAAATAACTGCAGATGCTGGTACAAATCGAAGGTATCACAAAAGGCTGGAGTAACTCAGCGGGTCAGGCAACATTTCCTGAGATGCTGCCTGACCCGCTGAGTTACTCCAGCCTTTTGTGATTCCCTTATCATGTATCTGTACACTACGAATGGCTCAATTGTAATCATGTATTGTTTATCTGCTGGCTGGTTAGCATGCAAAGAAACGTTTTTCACTGTACCTCGGTACTCATAACATTAAACTAAACTAAACTGAGCCTGTGGTTCCTTAAAATGAGGTACTGAGATGTTAAAATTATTTCAGACTCCTTTGTTGACTGATTTTTCGCTGGCTGAAGTGAAAGGTTTTCTATCTCGTGACCATCCAGTTAAATTAAGTCGATATAAATTTGTCTTCCATTTATTCACCCAGCACTGATTTAAACTGTTTTAGAAATGCATAGTAGCTTAATTTAAACTCCCAAAAATTAGTAGTTTAGGCAGATAGGATATTGACATTTTCAAAACCTCAAATCCGATTCCAACCAAGCTCAAAGAAAACAACAATGGAGGCACAATGGGAAATGGGCAGCCAACATGCTTGGATCAGACCCTTCTTTAAATATGTTGACGAGGGTATGTGCCTCATTGTATCTATATCGATAACTGATTCTGTTTGGGTTTCCTGGTCCTCAGGAAATTTGACAACTGAAGGGAAGATGGAAGATCTTTGCATCGATATTTGTTGCTAGATGGAGTGTGTGTGTTTCTGTCCTGCTTTCACTAGACCCATAACTCAAGTCTGCCTATATATCGTATCCTCCCACCATCTACCCCCCTCATCCCACCACTACCATCACTCTTTCTAATATAGATCCCTCGTGATGTGATCTATCCCAGGGAAAATGTAGTCTCAACATCACTGAATCACTGAACACCTTCCCCCATTACATTCACGGTGCTCAACAAAGCCCCCACCCTTCCTCCCAATTCACAAAACATGCCTGCAATGCTCCACAATCCTATGTCCCACTGTCCTGCTGTTCCAAGCCATGGTTTGCTCACAACTCTCCTCACTCCCTCTATTGCAACAGCAGGAAATGTACCTTCTCTTTGACCATCGCTATTTTCACAGCATCTCCCATGTTCTATGTCTCTCCACAATCACCGACTATATCTTTCATTTCCCTTTCCCCAGACTCTCAGTCTGAAGAAAGTTCTCCACCTGAAACGTCACCTATTCTTTATCTCCAGAGATGCTGCCTGACCCGCTGAGTTATTCCAGTGTTTTGTGTCTGTCTTCGGTTTAAACGGGCATCTGGAGCTCCTTCCCACACACAAGAAATCTACCAATCAGGATTGATCAAAAGCATAGAAACCTGTAGCATAGATAGAGGTCATCTAAGCTATCGTGCCTTTCAGATGTTCTGTGCCACACGCCCGCCTATTGTTTTAGTCCTGCATGTTCCACATTCTCAAGGATCTATCAAACTCCGTTTAAATTGCATTTTCAGATACAGTGGTTTTTGATTCTGTCAACCTGATTGAAAAAAAAATCCTTTCCGTTAGATCTTTCGCCAATGCTTTTAGACCTATGACCTTGAGTTGTTAACCCACTCACTCGAGGGAACAGTTTTTGTATCATAACCTTTCATTGCTCAGAGAACCTTTACATTCTCTCTTCCAAGGAGAGTAGTTATAGTGTTTCTAACCTAACCTCTCTTCAAAACTAATATCCCTCATCCATAGTAAATCTTCTGCACATCCCTTTTGGGTGGGAACTCCCTTATAGAACAGCCACATGTACAGTGGAGTCAAAACTGCATAGGAGTCAACTTGAAAACAGCCTTAACCACCAACTGCCACTCAAACTCTTATAAATCCCTCTGGTGAATATTAAGGTGAGAAAGTAGATTTTGAGTTTGCAAAAAATGTATAAACTGGATGATTGCAAATTGGGAACCAGATTTACAGTGGTCCTAATTATTTACTTTAATGGTTGATTTGGTTCTATGTGGACAAGGGATAAAGAGTTTAGTCGCAAAATGGAAAATGTGAGATTCTTAATGGCTTTTCATGTTCTGTGTTTCTTCACCTGCATTGATATATTTCCATTTTTTTTGTTCAAGTATTGATGGAGGCCAAGATAGCAAGTGTAATTTTAAATACTCAGAGTTTATATTACTTTTTTATATAATGTTTCTATTGTCAAGAAACATTCATGTCAATGCGAATCAAGATTTGCCACCAGGTAGCTGGTCTCAGGTGAAATCCTTATTCTTCCCATCTGACTTCAAGAGCAAAAAGAATTTCAAAAATAGATGAAGAAGGCTTGTCATTTCCTTCTGTTACAAATAACCTGTTTTTTTCCTCAAGATCTGGAACTGCAATTTACAAGCAATTGCAATTCGATGAACACCATTTTCAGTGACAAATTGACCTCAAGATATTCTAAGTTAGCTCACATGACGTACAGGTATATAGGTTAATTGGCTGGGTAAATGTAAAAATTGTCCCTAGTGGGTGTAGGATAGTGTTAATGTGCGGGGATCGCTGGGCGGCACGGACTTGGTGGGCCGAAAAGGCCTGTTTCCGGCTGTATATATATGATATGATGATATGATATGATATGAAAAAAAAAGTGCCAGAAATAACCTTAAAGGAACAGGATAATTTGAACTTCAACTCCCCCTCCCATTCCCAGTCTGACCTTTCTGTCAAAGGCCTCCTCCAGTGCCATAGTGAGGCCCACCGGAAATTGGAGGAACAGCACCTCATATTTCGCCTGGGCAGTTTGCAGCCCCTTGGTATGAACATCGACTTCTCCAACTTTAGATAGTTCCTCTGTCCCTCCCTTCCCCTCCTCCTTCCCAGATCTCCCTCTATCTTCCTGTCTCCACCTATATCCTTCCTTTGTCCCGCCCCCCTGACATCAGTCTGAACAAGGGTCTCGACCCGAAACGTCACCCATTCCTTCTCTCCCGAGATGCTGTCCGACCTGCTGAGTTACTCCAGCACTTTGTGAAATAAATACCTTCGATTTGTACCAGCATCTGCAGTTATTTTCTTATACAGGATAATTTGACACCACCCCATTTTAGCAGTTAAACAGTGCAACATTCTCCAGAAGGAAGAATAATCAATAGATCATGTCATTGAGTTTAAAACTTTTGATTTACAGCATGAGAATTCAACCTTAGTTTTGTCATTTAAAAACAATGTAAAGTATCTGATCTAATAAGACAGTCAATCCAGGGTTCATTGTCTTTTAAGTCCAAGCTCTTGTACAGTATTGATAAACCACCAGCATGTAATGAAAAAAAATAATGCGCTGTTGCCTTCATTGACATGAATGCAACTCAGTGGCCCAGTAAGAGTCATTTCAAGTTCTCTTAAAATGTTTGTTTCGATCTATAAAAAAGATCTAAGAATGTAAAATTAAAACAAAACTAAATATGGGTGAGAGATTTTAAGGCTGGCGATACACATCACCGGTAGGCAATTCTGGAGAGCAGTATTCAGTGTGAATTGATAGGTTGGGAAACAGATGCTGAGAATGCTGTTTTAATCAAGAAGTGTATCAATGGTGCAGCTAATGTAAGAGACCTTGTCTGCCAAGTTTTTTTTGTCAAATTTTAATAAATGTGATTTTTTTTTTTACAAATCCCTCTTTATTTCTTCCTATAAAATCCTCTGGGTGAAACGGTTATTGGAGTGAGAAAATGAAGATGAAATTGTTTACCATATGTTTCAGTCATGTTTCAACATGACTCCAGACAAGGATTGATTTATCCAGCTGGCATCCATCATTATCAGACCTCCTGTTAATGTGCAGCCCAGAGTTATTTTTGCTGGGCATGTCAGAAAATGAACTTTACAGGAAGAAAGTAACAAAATCGATTAATTATATATTGTTGTAATCAATTAATTATAGGTTCTTGCAGCTAAAATAAATAAATCACTTTACTGCAATGTATTTCCTCAGATTTATCTTCTATTCAAGTTTGGAATAAAAATCGTGTTGGATCTTCAATCTTATGTAAAATGAAAAATCCCTTGAGTAAACAATATCACTTTGACTGATTTGGATCCCACTATTGAGAGAGCGATGGCATTACTATAGAGAATGGAGGTGTTATGCTCTGACCTGACTACATTGAATAATGTAGAAACAAGGAACTGCAGATGCTGGTTAAATACACAAAGGGACACAAAGTGCTGGAGTAACTCAGCAGGTCAGGCAGCATCTCTGGAGAACATGGAGAGATGACAAATAATGGTTCAAATTTTAATTGGATTACTTTCGAACAATGCAATTTACTGAAAGTCAGGGATTTGTATGCTTTACTTAGATTAATGAGTTATGTGTGTCGTATATGGCATCAAGGTGTCGTTCTGCATTCTAAGCATATAAACAAGAAATCTGTATTGTTTTAATAGTACTTAATGGTGGAATCGAGTTTATTCACTTTGCTGGGCAAAGGAGAGAGAACGTACTGACTGATGCCGATACGTGACTTTCTGGTCCATTGAATTAGACTTGCTCGGTTACAAGATTCACACAGGCCTATCATGATAAGGGAAAAAAATACAACCAGAATTGCACGGGCTTATTAAAATGATCACGAAGCAAGGGGAAATTAAAATGTTTTTTTCTTCATAATGGTCTTAATTGGTTTCCAATTTACACGCATAATACGTTTCCATGCAAGGTTACCCTTGTATTTTTAGTTTATTAAATATTTCAGTGCCAGTTTTTAAGCACAGAAAGGAATGAATAATTTAGAGCTCATATGATTCCCATCAAATACTTACATCTGCAAGGTCTTCTTATTTTTAGTTACCATCCATTTAAAGTATGTATTTTCAATTGTACTTGTGAACAGTAGCCTACAGAGGTTTATTATTCCTCAATATTCTACATAGCAGAAGCTGATAGTTAACTTACAGCATAAAAGGCTGCTGCATTTGATCAGTGACCTATCCTAGACAATAGCTGTAGACACTAAATTAAAAGATGTAATTTTTTCACACTATATTTAGACTCTATAGATTCAGCATGGAAACAGGTCCTTTAACCCACTGAGTTCACTCTGATCATCGATCACCCGTTCACACTAGTTCTATGTCCACTTTCGGATCCACTCCCTAACACTGGAGGCGATTTAGAGAAGCTAATTAACCAACAGACCTGCACATCTTTGTGATGTGGGATTAAACCGGACTACCCAGAGGAAAGCCATGTCACAGGGAGAACGTGCAAATTCCACAGTCAACATCCGAGGTCAGGATCAAACCAGAGCCCTTGGCACTGTGAGGCAGCAGCTCTACCTCTGTGCCACACGCATTATTCTTGTGAATAACTCCAGAGTGACATTGGCATCACACTACTATGTATCTTGCCAGAGCTAGTGATAGTTCTGTGTTTGTATCACTAAGTTTAGAAGCGTACTGCTACTGGGCGGCACGGTAGCGCAGCGGTAGAGTTGCTGCTTTACAGCGAATGCAGCGCCGGAGACTCAGGTTCGATCCTGACTACGGGTGCTGCACTGTAAGGAGTTTGCACGTTCTCCCCGTGACCTGCGTGGGTTTTCTCCGAGATCTTCGGTTTCCTCCCACACTCCAAAGACGTACAGGTATGTAGGTTAATTGGCTGGGTAAATGTAAAAATTGTCCCTAGTGGGTGTAGGATAGTGTTAATGTACGGGGATCACTGGGCGGCACGGACTTGGTGGGCCGAAAAGGCCTGTTTCCGGCTATATATGATATGATATGATTAGCAATATGTTATGCCCAACATTCATATCCTCTGCATCCTGTTTTAGAAGAATCTTTTTGATGAATAATAATATTCAGGTGCAATATGTGGGTCTGAGAAACATTTTATTTGTGTCAGTTTCAAGTCTCATTAATGTTGAAATTAGTTAAGCTATTACACATATGGTTTGTGGCCTTACCTGGGACTTTAAAGTAAGTAATAGCCTTGGGCAGTTGTAGCTCCAAGGATTCTGGTTTAGAAATGACTGTGTTTATTATCAGTCCAGAGAGATATGTGGGTAGTCGAGACCCAGAGGTGTCTGTGTACAGTTAGGTCTCTTACTGTTGAAGCAAGTGCCTTTTAAATGAGATATGAATGCATTGTCATTGAGCCAAAATGTTGGGGCTGCACCCATCTGTTCACCACCACCTTTTCTGTAGCTGATAGGAGTAAGCAGTAAATATGGTCTTGTCAGTGAAGTGCATATCCTGATAATTATTTTAAGAAAGAGCCAAACTGGTTGTTTCTATTAAAAGTTTTTGTTGCACTTATTGCAACATTTCTCATTCAATCAACATCACTGAAGCCAATTACATGTTAAGTAAACTTATTATTGTCTGTGTTCTTTGCGTATACACTGCTGGCTCTCCATATAGAAACATAGAAAATAGGTGCAGGAGTAGGCCATTCGGCCCTTCGAGCCAGCACCGCCATTCGATATGATCATGGTTGATCATCCAAAATCAGTACCCCCGTTCCTGCTTTCTCCTCCATGTCTTCCAATGGCGATGTTGCTTCAAAGGTCTATGACCCAACGCTGTGATATCATGAGGTTATGACAGGCGATGTATAAGTTTAGGTTTATTATGTCACACGATGCAATCCTTGTTTCTTGAAGACTCTTTAACACACCCCCCCCCCCACCCCCCCCCCCCCCCACCCCCCAACTGCAGAAAGCTAACTTGCTGAAACAGTCTGACATTTCTATTTCACCCACCAGTCAGTTGTTAAGCCTTCGCGAGTGAAGCTGCCGACTAACACTCAGTGTAAAATATAGTGTCTTGGGTAGGTGGAGACGGGGCAGCCTCCAAATGCAACATTGAAGCACAGTAACGGCAATACTGCCAGAAATGCCCCCAAATGTGTCGCCCCGTGCAATCTCTAGACTGAAAAGCGGAAGATTCTGCAGAGGTGAGAGCAAAAAAAAAAAAACAACACAATTCCCAGCATGTATTTTGTTCTTATTGCCGATGGTTACAATGAATATTGCAGACAGCAACAGAATGCGGGTTGATTAAAGCATTTGACAGTCCCGCTGTCTGTGTCTTGTCGCAGCGCACTGGGCGCTGGGATGTTCATTCTAGCTGTCACACTGCATGTAATTTGATCTCTTGCGTTATTGATTTGATAGTCTGAAGGTTTCACTGCTGTATACATCATCTGTTCTTCCATCTGTAAGGGCACTTAAGCCCAAAACGGGTGTTGATTTTTTACTTTGGTTGAACTTGGTAGTGGAATGCCGTACGCTGAAATTAATATATATATAATATATATATATATATATTTAGTTTTGGATAAATTCATTCTCTTGGAATAAACATCATCTTCGTTTGCACTAGTGGAAAGCATTGTATGCCGCTTATCTAAACGGTGCTTCCCAAGTCTGTACACATTGAACCCTACAAAGTGGCATACAAAGTGTCGTGGATTGGCCCCGGTATATCATAATAATGTGTCAAATGTCTTATGCAGCATTTAACAAACAACAACAAAGCTAACCATTTAATCCGTCTGGGGGTTTATTCTGGATGTCCCGGAGTTTGTAACACAAGCTTGCTTGCTTGCCACATCTTGGAAATGGGGTAAATTACGGCAGGTGATGTCCCCGGCGCGGACGCGTTAAACTCGTTGATATCCAGGAATTATATAACTCACGGCCACTCAGTCCCTGCTCCTCGCTGCCTGCAGTCGTCTTCAACACTAGATGGATGGGTTGTGATCTCACCTCGACTGCACGGGAGGGTGGTGTGTGGGATGATGGTGTTGCTGCCAGCGAGAGGCACACAGAGAGAGGGAGAGAGAGAGGGTCCCGCCGCTTAACTGATGGGCTCAGTGATGTGAATGAAACGGAGTGGGTCCGCTGTGGAGAGGGGAGGGAGGCAGGGATAGAGAGAGAGAGAGAGAGAGAGAGAGAGAGAGAAACTCGCCACAAGCCGCCGCCGCCGCCCAAGTATCTGTCCCACCTGACGTCAGGAAAGGATTTGCCCGAACCGTTTTCCCAATCCCGGCTTGAAATATACAAGCGAGCCGAGCGGGGGGGGGGGGGGGGGGGGGGGGGGAATGTGAAGGCGCTCAGGCCGGGGGGTTGGGGGGCGGAGCAGCGGCAACAACAGCAGCAGCAACAGCAGCAGCA